>NC_133622.1:115591518-115909852 GCF_048593235.1 Sminthopsis crassicaudata
CATACAAATAGTGTCTGAGGTAGGATTTGAACTCAGTTGTTTTTGACTCCAAGTACAATGCTTCTATCCACTTTAGCATGGTACGTCACATATGCATATATGTGAATTGTTGTGAATTCTTAATTCTTTATAAATTTGCTAATTGTAAACCAGTGCATGCATATGCATAACATTTAATCATCTAGAGATAGAATATTCATTCGTCCATAATAAATAAACAAATATAAAGATATATGTATAATTTGCAAATATATTTTGTTTACATAGGTGCCATGTATGTTTTAAATGATATGTTTTCGATGTGCTTATATTTAATTTTGTGTGTGTGTGTGTGTGTGAGTGTGTGTGTGAGTGTGTGTGTGTGTGTGTGTGTGTGTGTGTGTGTGTGTGTGTATGTGTGTATGAAGAGAATAATATCCTGCCCCTATATGTTTTATTCTGGGTAACTACTTATACCACTACAACTATAGCTAGCCAGGCACTTGTGGAGTGAAGTCACAGGGATTAACCACCTGTGCCAAATCCTATACTTTTTTCATTTTTGCATTTGCCCTGGCTTCATTTCTTTGTTTTGCCTGACTGGAAGGATCAGGTATCAAAGTGCTTCATTCCATCTTTAGTTCTAGTCCAGGACCCTACTTCCTAAAATGGTAAATAAAAACAAAAATTTCTGATATATAATATAGTTCAAAAATGAAACCAGTATCTTATTCTCATAAGGGAAAGGAAATAATAAGTAATAATCATGAAACAATCAGAGAGGAATTCAGTAAATTATCACTAACAGAACTCAAATATTATTGACATACTAGGTTTCTTTGAAAGTCTTTTATAGTTATAACTTTCTTTCACAATTTTCCTGTGAAGTATGCAAGTATTGTGATCTCTATGTAAAGTAAGAAAAATGAGGCAAATCTCTAAGTACCTTCATTATATGAACAAAAATGTATATCTTATCCATATATGATATATATATGTCCCTATACATAGAATTTGTTTTTATCTATTTATATATACATACAAATATCATGTAATACTTTTGCATTTCTTCCTTATGAAACAAAATTAATCATGTTTCATAATGAAGTTCAATGTTGAAAATTTGTATCCCAAAAGATATAAAGAATGTAAACATGTACCAGGAAAAGATTCTATATATACATAATGAATAATGAAAATACTGGATTGATCAGCCTTGTGATTTTAAAAATCATATTGTGCAATACATATGACAGCAGAGCTAACATATGGGTGATAGCTTCATTTTTAATGATTTTTACAACTATTAATCCATTCATCCTTATAACATCTGCTACCAAAAAAAAACAAACAAACAAACAAACAAACCCTCAAAAGTATTGCCATGGAGAATCATTTACTTTTGTAATGTTACTATGAATATACACATTAAAAGATAGAATTAAAATCAGGGAAATCTTTTTCTATCTCTGATGTTTAGTGTCTTCATTTGTAATATGAAGATACCAGATATTGAAAGTCCTCTTTTAAGCTGAACTGCTCAAGCATTGAAACTATTATAGAAAGTGCAATTCTCATGGGCTGGCTATGTAGTCCAAATAGCAAATGTTCATTTGTCTAAAAACCTAAAAGAGAACTCACACAAAACAAGTGCTCACACACAAGGTAAGAAGAAACAGTAGAAAAACACTCTCAAGGACTTTCTAAAGAACATGTGTCAATTGAAGTGGGAAGCACTGGCATAGGACCACCCAACATAATATAAGTGCATCAAAGAAGGCTCTGTGCTTCATGAGAAAAGCACAAAGGAAATATGAGAAGTGCAAATCTGGTGAAATCTACATCCCACATATGTAAACAGATTATCTGTGCCTCAGTTGTGTGGTAGAGTCTCCCAAGCTTGTATTTGATTCAGTCATAATTGAACACCATGTACCTTGACCCTGATATCATGATGCTATTTGTGGTCGTCTTGTACATAGCATGAACAGTAAACCATAACAGCATGAGGGGTGGACTAATTGACCTACCTTTTCCAGCTCTATAATCTCATGATGTCATGAGTTTATGGCTCTTTATTCTAAATTCAGACTATCCTTTTCTAAGCCATCAAATCTAGGTTGCTGATAGAATATATGTAATATGAGAATAAGGACTTTAATAACAAATACATCCATAGCAGAGATATGTTGGTGGTTCATAGGTACTTGTAATGCATTTGATTGACTCTAAAATGAATGGTATGCAATGTGTGCTTTGATTTTAAACAATTGTCTTTGAGGAAAATTGAATAGTTATATTCTAATTCTTTTATTTAAACCATTAAACTTCTGTCAGAAGAATTTGACCAAGAATTTTTCTTTCCAGTACAAAAAAAAAAAAAAAAGATGGGACATTCAAATTTTGCAAAATTCAATACGTTCTCAATAATAAAGTTTCTCCTGAGAAAACATTTTCATAGATTATAGATTGAAAATTAGAAAGGACTTTACAAACTAGATAATCTTCCCCTCTTCATTTTACAGAGGAGAAAACCAAGGTCAAAAGAAGTTGAATAATTAGTCCAACATTACCCACATAGAAAATAGAAGATCTAGGATTCAAGACCAAGTCCTCTGAGACCAGTCCAACCTTATTTTCACTGTATCATACTGCCCTTAGGTTGAGGCTTTTGACTTTCAATTCATTTATTGGAATTTTTTCTCTTTGAGTGTCCTATTAATTTCTCTTCTCAGTAATTAAAAGTCTACATCTTCAAAGATTCAATTATCTGAATCACTTAGATAAAGCCTTCATATTACATGTTAATTCACTAGTCAATTAAAAGACATTATTTAGGGCATTAAAAATCCAGATTGATGCTTCTAAACAGTCTGGTTTACTCCACATTCCTAAACTTTCCATTCTTCTTCATATTAATCTAAAGAAATCTCTTAGAGGGTAAGCTCCTTAAGGGCAGAAGCTATTTTGATTTTGATCCAGGACTTAGGACAGAACACTGCAAGGAGTGTTTTACAAATACTCTATAATGATTATAGGGTTTTAAACTATAGGAGATGTAAGTCCCTTGAATTCTGAAAAAAAAAATCTTCAATTTACATTATTACCTCCTTTTATTACTTACTATGATTTTTATTTTTATTCATTTATTAATCTATTAATTAATAGATTAGTCTATTTGTTTTTAGAGGGGCTAGGTGATAAAGTGGATATAGTGTGCCCTATCAGGAGTTAGGAAATTATCTTCCTCAGACTAGCAGTGTGACCCTGGGCAAGTTACTTAATCCTATTTGCTTTAATCCATTGAAGAAGGAAATGGCAAACCACATCATAATTTTTGCCAAAAAACAAAACAAAACAAAAACCCACAAACACTCCATTATAGTATCTTGAATAGTCAGATATAACTGAAAAACTATTTTATCAAGTATAAAATTAAATATCCCAATTTTTAATAATGCTACAAGTGGTAAAATAAGTTTTCAATGACAAGATCACAGCTAAAGGCTTCAATGGACCATAGAAATGATCTGTAGTCTAGGTTTATCTTACTGATAAAGAAACTGTGATGTAAAGTTCTAAGTTCATAGAGGTAGCAAAATGGAATAAGTGGGGCTCAAACCCAGGTTTTCTAACTTCAGGTATCATGATCATAGATCTAGAGGAGAAAGAGTTCTTAGCAGATAGCTAGAGAGTAAATTGAGACCTAGAGAAGTGAAATGATTTGTTCAAGATAATTTGTCAGGGATAACTGAGAGATGCTGAATTTGATTCTATATTTCATACTCTTTCTAATATATGGGATAAAGCAAAGTAATTTCTATTGAGTTTTTAAGATTAGTAAGTACCAGATCCAGAGTCAGAAAAATCTAAATTTAAATTTAGCTTCAGATATTTAGTATGATATTGTACAAATCATATAACCTCTTTTTGCCTCAGTTGCCTCAGCTGTAGAATAAGGATAATAAGACTGCACATTTCAATATTACTTGTTATGATATGATATTTATAAAGTGCTCAATACATTATCTGGCACATAGTAAGCACCATATAAATATTGGACAGCTAGGTGGCACAATGTAATGGACCTGGCATGAGCAGATTTTTCTTCCTGAGTTCAAATCTGGCCTTAGACATTTCCTAGCTTAATCACTTAATTTTCTTTGTCTCAGTTTCCATGTCTGTTACATAAATGGGCTGGAAAGGGAAATAATAAAGCATTTAGTATTTTTCCCAAAAAGGCTTCACAAAGAGTTTGACATAACTGAAATGACTTGAACAACAATATACATATCATTTATTATTATTATTAATTGAATAAATTAAAAGAAGAAACAAGATTTGAAAGTAGTTTATGGAAAAATCAAAAGGTCACAACTGTTCCCAAAGGATTGCTATATAAATAATTCAAGAATGTCTGAGAACTTTTTGCAAAAAAAGGTGTGGGAATGATAATGTCAACAAAACATCATTGTGTCTGGTGCTATTATTAGCATAGCATTTCCTCCAAGAAAGTACAGCTAATTAGCTTAAAGCTGTAAAAGAAGAAGTAGATAAAAATGAGTGCTCACAACTTAGCAGCAGCTTTGAAAGTATTGTCAATAAATGCTCCAGTTTGAAAGGAGGCCAAGTGATAGCATGGGGTAATACTGTCCAATTGAAGTGGCACTTCACTATCTAATCTAAAGCTTAGAAAAGATCGGGAGGTTCACACCATTGAAACTGTGTCAGGGCTGAATTTATCACTCTTCTCTGTTAATATAAATAACAGTCACAGATTAGCAGAGGCCAACTATGATCCAGTTTACTGCAATGGTCCTATGGTAAAGTCAAGGTAACATAATCTTCCAGAAAGAACAACAAAAGAGATCCCCACCCCCATAAGAAAAAAAAAATTGCAATAGAAACTGAAGCATCTGTTTCCCACTATCACCATGTTTGTATAAATGTTTTCAGAGATCTAGCTCCTTGATAACAACCTTTAGTAAATTCATTTAGGAATAATCTGGTTCTTCATCAAAATACTATTTCACAGCAAGGCTCTGACATGTGAAGGACCCAGTTTACAGGGCTCTGTTCTTTTTTTTCCTCCTTTCAAACTTAGCATGTTGATAAGATAGTCCCATTGAGCTCATTAATGGCAACCAGGAAATCTGAACAAAAGTGTGTTCCCATTTCACAAATGGAAAATACATGGAGAACAGAGAGGAGACAGAGAGTAGAGAGAGACATTGCAGGGAGAAGGAAGAAAAGAAAAGAATGAGGTGAAAGAGAGAATACAAATTGAAAACAGAAACTTGAATGAGAAGATACTATTTTAGAAAGTAATCGTTTAAATTCTGCTTTCATGTTGTGCCTTAGAAGATGTTCAAGTATCAGCCAAATAACAAGATTATGTCTGATTCAGCGACCTTGTACTGTCATGGCATGTTAGTGTAATATCTATAATGTATTTGGTGTGGTTATGTAATGCTAGAGAAACTGAGGCAAGATAGAGATTAGAGAATATTTACTATTTTATTTGAAAGAGAGAGATTTACTGAGACCAAATGGATCCATGGTTTGGTCCCAGGGCTGAATGAGATTATCATTTCCAAGAATCTAGCAAACAATCTGAGTTCTCAATGACATATATATATATATATATATATATATATATATATATATATATACACACACACACACACACACATACATACATACACATACATGGCTCAGACAATAGTGTGGGGAGGCACCCCAAGATGGGGAGAGGCATCTTGATAAGACAGTATCTGATATTCTGATAGCTTGGAATGGGGAGAGGCATTGTGATATTCTAAAATAAAAGATCTTTTATCTTCATCAAATAGTCTGATTAAGAGGGAGGGGTGGTTTTGCAGGATTGAGCAGAACAGTTATAAATTGAGGCAGAACAATTAGAGAAACCAAGGCAGGACAATTTAGGGAAACTGAGTCAGGATAATGAAACAGAACTGTGGCATAACAGTTTGCTTTGAAGCAGTAAGGAATCTCTTTGCTTAGCATAGATTGATTACTAGGCTATTTTTTTTGTCTTGCTGAAGTTGCAGAAAATTTCTCCTCTCCTCCCTTTCCCTTTCCCACTCCCTCTTCCTCTTTCTCTCTGTCTCTGTCTTTATCTCTGTCTCTATCTCTCTCTGTCTCTGTCTCTCTTCCTTCCTTCCTTCCTTCCTTCCTTCCTTCCTTCCTTCCTTCCTTCCTTCCTTCCTTCCTTCCTTCCTTCCTTCCTTCCTTCCTTCCTTCCTTCCTTCCTTCCTTCCTTCCTTCCTTTTCTTTCCTATTTCTGTAGAGTGGCAATATTCTCTTATATATAATAGTCTGGGAATCTTGAAATGAGATATAGATATTCTTTGAAATGAGATATTCTTTGAAATAATGGTGTATCAATATTTCCTTAAAAATGACCCTTAATTGAATAAATTAAATTAAAAGAAGAAAACAAGGACTCTTTTTTAGGAGGTCTATGAACTTGGTAAATTTTATAGTGATTATTAATTATAATTGGCTTTCTTTTAAATTTTATCCATTTTATATTAATCAATAATTAAAACTAATTCTTAATGATATTCATCATAATAATTATTAATGAAAAAAATTTATTGCTATTTTAAAAATGCCTGATCTGTGATTTTACTGATACACAGAATTCCTCCTCAAAAATTCAATCCATAAATATTGATCAGTAAATCATCTATCACTTACAGAGAATTATCTGGAGCATAGAATGATGAAATGACTTATTCCCAGTCATGTAGTGAATATATTAATGATTAAATTATAGTCAACTTTTCTTCTGAAAATTTAATACACAAAAAAAAATTGACAAAACGCATTTCAACAATTCTCATAATGGGTTTATAGACTTTCCTTTGACTACCAAAGTAGTCCAGAATACCAAAAAAAGATTAAGAACCTGTGGTACACATAGATCTATGCAGTGAGAAAAAAAGTCAATTAGTTCTTGACTTTGAGCCTGCTCTCAAACAAAGGATATAGGGTCAATTCTCATTGCTCCAGTTTTATAAACCTGCCTTTTTTCTTCTTTGTCCATATGTACAAGAAGCACTTTTTAAAAGACATATTTCTTTCATTCATGAGAAATGAAATCCAGATTTAAAACCTTTTCTCTAACCCACTACTGTTTGCTTTCTTTAGAATGATGCTGTGACTGAGCTAGGCCCTGAAAAGTATTGCAACATATGTTGTCAATCTTGCAAACCAAGTTTGGAGTCTCTGGGATTCACTATCAGGATATTTATTAGGAGCAATGTTTGCTTTTTAGAGAGCTTTTTTTGAGAGCTTTTTAGGTGGGGCTCATGCTAAACTACTTGCAGGGTCAGTTTTTTGTTTATCCCCAGGGATACTTAGAGCAAAGTTAATCCACTCACTTCCTGTGGCGTCCCACTGAGATACAAGTCACTGTAATAATAGCTTAGAGATTTGAACATGATTTCCAACAGAGATATAGAATACTTTTCAGAATCTTCTGGGTTGATTTTTATTAATATAAATAAAAATGGTTTGAGAAAACAAAACAAAAAAAAAAAAAAAGGATAAGGTAAGATGGAACAGTGGAAAGTTTTTTTTTTTTTTGTTTGTTTTGTTTTGTTTGTTTGTTTTTTTGTTTTGTTTTTTTGTTTTAATATGGTAATACTATCCACCTGACAGATTGGCTAAGATGATAGGAAAAAATAATGATTAATGTTGGAGGGGATGCAGGAAAACTGGGACATTGATGCATTGTTGGTGGAGTTGTAAACGAATCCAACCATTCTGAAGAGCAATTTGGAATTATGCCCCAAAAGGAATCAATCTATACATACCTTTTGATCCAGCAGTGTTACTACTGGGCTTATATCCCAAAGAAATACTAAAGAAGAGAAAGGGACCTGTATGTGCCAAAATGTTTGTGGCAGCTTTTGGTGGTGTCTAGAAACTGGAAAATGAATGGATGCCCATCAATTGGAGAATGCTTGAGTAAATTGTGGTATATGAATGTTATGGAATATTATTGTCCTGTAAGAAATGACCAGCAGGATGAATACAGAGAGACTTGGGAAGACTTACATGAACTAATGCTGAGTGAAATGAGCAGAACCAGAAGATCATTATACACTTCAACAACAATACTGTATGTATTGTATGAGGACGTATTCTGATGGAAGTAGATATCTTCAACAAAGAGAAGATCTAATTCAGTTCCAATTGATCAATGATGGACAGAATCAGCTACATCCAGAGAAGGAACACTGGGAAATTAGTGTGAACTATTTGCATTTTTGTTCTCCTTCTCTGGTTATTTTTACTTTCTGAATCCAATTTTTCCTGTGCAACAAGAGAATTGTTTGGTTGTGCAGACATATATTGTATCTAGGATATACAATAACATATTTAACATGTATAAGACTGCCTGCCATCTAGGGGAGGGGGTGGAGAGAGGGAAAAGAAAAGTCGGAACAGAAGTGAGTGTGAGGGGTAATGTTGTAAAACATTAGCAATGCATATGTACTGTCAATAAAAAATTATCAAAAAAAAAAAGAGAATTAAGATACAAAAATAAATAAATAAACTACTGGGGACACCTCAAACAAAAAAAAATTGGTAATTTATGACTTCTAATATTCTACATTTTAAAAAATTAAAGATAAGGTTAATTATAAACTGTTTGTAGCATTTGTTCTATTTTTAAATGTAGCAAATTAGGTAAGCGAAAATTATAAACATAAATGATCTTTTTATTGGTGAGAAAATATGAGTAATTCTTCAGTAAAAACAAAACAAAGCAAAACATTGCAAATTCATACTCTTATTTTGGGGTATATTCATTCCTTTCTATAGCTCAATGCAGGACAATCATCTCTAAAAGTAAAGGTATATAAAATCTTAATGTTACTTAGTGTAATTGTTGTATTTTAGTTCTGAAAGGGATATCAAGAGACCATTTAGTCAACTCACTTATCATGGGCCTGTCATATTTATGAGCCTTACTGTTCAAGTTTTTAAAATGGGTTTACAAAACTTATACCACATATCTTATAATTCTTTGTTATACACATAAATGCATATGTATATGCATATGTGTATACATGTATAGATATAAAATGTACCTCTAGTACAGGATATTAACTAGTTAATATCTGTTTAGTATTTATTGTAATCTAATTCCTATCTAGATTTTTAGGATTATTATACATGTATTGCTGTGGTTCAATTGTTTCAGATATATCTGACTCTTCATTACCCCATTTGGGGTTTTCTTGGCAAAGATACTGGAATACTCTGCCATTTCCTTCTCCAGCTCATTTTACCAATGAGCAAACTGAGGCAACAAAGTTAAGCAACTTGCCCGAGGTAACACATCTAGTCATGTATCTGAGGCTATATCTGAATTAAGGAAGATGAGTCCTGACTCCAGACTCAGCACTTTAGGCACTGCATACTTAAGTGCACTTCTTTTTCTTCATGAATTCTTGAATTCAACCAACTGGTCTCCTGGTTGCTCCTCAAACTCTCCATCACTTATTTCTGGGCCTTTGCACTAATTGTCCTCAAATGTCTAAAATACCTTCTCTTTGCATTTTCATCTTTCAGAATTCCTGTGTATTCTCAAACCTGAGTTCAGTGGTTACTTGATATATGAAACTTTTCCTGATTTATCTAACTGCTTGTCCCCTCATGAAAATACTTGGCGTTTGCCTTCAATATATATTTTTTATTTATAAGTTTACAAGTGATTTCCTCTGATAGCATATAAACTTCTTGAAGTTAGAGACTATTTTTGCCTTTATATTCTTAACATCTTTAATAATGCCTTGGACCTAGTAGGAGCCTAATAAATACTTGTTAATTAAGTAAGTAAGTGATTAGGATGTCCTAGTAGTTAATGGCAGAGACAAAATTGTAATCTAGATTCTTTGGCTCCCAGTACAGATGTCTCTCCTTTTTTGCATGTAATTTTTTGATTGTATTTAATAGTTTATTCTAATTTGTTTAGGAATTTCCATGATCCTAATAAGGAAAACTAACCTAACAGCTGTATTAATATTGCTCCCAAATTCTAGAGGACTGAGGCAAGTTGGACCAGATGATGGTACACAGCTTGTTGAAGATGTAGTCAATGACAATTTGTGAAATTTCATAAATGTAGGTACAAGGGACTTCTTTAAGAAGAAATGTTCATTCCTGCAGTAGCAATATCTTCCCCACCTTGTTAAAAAAAAACAGAATTATTCAGAGCATAGAAAAAGAACTAAGCAAAATGTGGTCTTGGGGAGTCTCCTTTATTTAGCTTTTGAAGCAATTCTTTAGCTTATATCATTAGACTTTCTCATATCTTTCAAATAGAGGATATCCTAATGTGTGTTTGAAACTCTTCTCTGCATTCAGACTTTCTTACTCCAATGACTCCTGAATGTTTCTCACACCACTCTAATATCCTACCTACACATACAACAACTCTTTAGAAAGCATTAATCTTTTAAAATATCCCTTTCATTATATTCTCTCTTACTCAAAAATCTTCAGTATGTTTCTTTTTTATGCAGAATCAATAACAAAATAATAGCTGCAACAATAGTCAGAACCAGGAATGTTCTGGGGATTAGCTTGTACTAAGTCATGAGAGCCTATTGTTAAATTTTTAGTGTGAGCATTTGCATCTGGAAAACTGACAGATGCTATATATCAGGGCTAGATTTATGATTTTGTAGTTTGTCTAGACTTAGTGTATACCTTTTTTCCCTGTAGATAAGGCTGGTAAAATTTTGTTAGAATATCCCTGATATCATCTCACATTTATATAGTGAATAGAGACTTACAAAAAAAGCAATTTCCTGACAATAGCATTAGGCAAATAGCAATGTAAGAATTATCACTATTCCCTTTTACCAGATGAGGAAACTGGACATTGGGCAACACAGTCAAATAAGAACTAGCATTGTATTGTTCCTTTCCTTCTCCCTCTCTCCCTCCCTTCCCACCCTTCTTCCTTCCTTCCTTCCCTACTTCCCTCCTTTTCTTCCTTCTTTCCTTCCTTCCTCCATTCTTTCCTCCCTTCCTCTATTCTTTCCTCCCTTCCCCTTCCCTCTCCCTTTCCTTCTTTTTTCCTCCTTCCTTCCCTCCCTCCCTCCCTCCTCCCCTCTCCCTTTCTCTCTCTCTCTCTGTCTTTGTCTCTCTGTATCTGTCTGTGTCTGTGTCTGTGTCTGTGTCTGTCTGTCTCTCTCTCTCTCTCTCTCTCTCTCTCTCTCTCTCTCTCTCTCTCTTCTCTCTCTCTCTCTCTCTCTTTCTCTTTCTTTCTCTCCCCTTTCTGATGGTTAATATAGAGACTAATAAAGTCTTGTAATCAAGTAGCACTTGAATTCAAGTTCTTCTTCCTTTAAATATATGTTAGGCTTTTAGAGAGAATATTATGGACAAGTTAAATGTTAGAAAGACATCAATTGAAAGGAGAATGACATCCATCCAATATGTTATTGTTGAAAAGCATCGATATTCTTTCTTTATATTACTTGAGAAGCTCCATTAAGAGACAAATTTACAGTCTTTCCACAACAGCCCATACCTCTTCTGGACACTAATCATTAGACATTTCTCTTACTCAAAAACCTAAATGTATCTCTTTATAGTTTCTACCCATTGCTGTTCTGTCTTCAAGACTGAGAAGAGCCACAGAATTGTAGAATGTTAATTTTGGAAAGTATGTCAGTAATCTAGTCCACTCTGTATAAGAAAAGAATTTCCATTCTAACATATTGGAGGAGTCATCCGGCCTTTGTTGGAAGACCTTCAGTGATAGGAAACCTGTCACCTTCTCAAGGCAGCTTTTGAATAGATCCAACTAGTAGAAAACTTCCTGACATCAAATCTAAATTTGTCTCTGGGACTTCTACCAGTTGCTGCTCGTTCTCCATTCTGGGACAAGCATCTCCAATTCCCTGAGACAACCCTCATCTGGCTCTCCATCATTTTGGTTGCTTTCATCTGGGTAGTCTCCTATTTAACAAAGTCTTTCTTAACATGTGTCCTAGCACTATATGTGTTCTAATCAGAACAGAGTACTATAGGTCTGTTAGCTCATTATTACTACTGTTCCATAAAACTATTAACTCATTTTTACTAGGCACTGTATGTTTCTTAAAGCAACCTAAATTTGCTTCAACTTCCATGTATTCCATATCACAGAGTTGATTCGTTGAGATTACAGATCACTAAAATTCCAAGACTTTTTCAAATGACCTTCCATCTAATAACAGTTCTGTCATTTTATCCTCACAATTTTGATTTTTAAAAATTCATTGTGAAAATATTTAGCCTTATTAAATTAAATCACATGAGATTAAGCTGAATCTTGTTAGATGAGGCAGCTAGGTAGTGCAGGATAGATCAGAGGAGTTGCAGTCAGTAAGAACTTATTGGAAACCTGTCTCAGTCATTTTCTTGCTATGTGACCTGGAAAAATCTGTCTCAGTTTTCTTATATGTATAATGGGAATAACAATAGCGCCAATCTCACATAGTTCTTGTGAGAATGAAATCAATCATATGACATTTATACACATAAAGTATTTTGAAAAACTTAAAGCACAACATAATTAATATTACTACTACTGCAGCAGCTTTGTGAGTTCAGATTCATTTTTAGACACTTATTATCTGTGTGACTCGGGGCAAGTCATGTAACCCTGTTGGCTTTATACTACATCCATAAAAAGAGCTGAAGAAGGAAATGGTAAATTACTTCTGTATCTTAGCCAAAAGAAACCCAAATGGGGTCACAAAAAATCATATGCAACTGGACAACAACAAAATAATGATAACACTTATCATTTTATTCAGTCTAATATTCTAGTCTCTAAAAATCTTTCTATGATCATGACTTTTTTGTGTCATTTAACATTTTTCCTATCTTTTTCTTCCAGCTTAGTGTCAACTGAAGATTTGATGAATACTATTTGCTAAATCTTCCTTAATGGAGGTCACTGATAAAACTCTAGCAGGTTACAGTTAAGTACAGAACTGTATATATCACTCCACTGGAAGACATTTTCCAAGCAGACATCAAGCAATTATACTATTCTTTGGGGATGATCATTCAATAAGTACTAAATCCATCCACCTAGTTAGCTTACTTTTCTATCTTTCTCACAATAATAGTCTGACTGTGGCTAAAACCCAGGTAAACTATTTAATAGTCTAAATTTACCAATTTGGCAATCTTATCAAAGAGGAAAATATTATTATTCAGGCATGACCTGCCCTTAATGTAGCCATGGTTTGATCATGATCTCTACTTCTAGAGTTCATTAGCCATTCTTTTAAAAATAATTTAGAACATTCTATCAAAATTGAGATTAAATTGAGTGTTCTATTCTTTGTTGATTCCAGTCTCTTCTTACCTCCCCAATTAAAAAAAAAAAAAGGCAAACATCCCATTCTCTTTTTATCTCCCCATTTTTTAAAAAATAAAAGACAAATCTATTATTTTGTAATTCTGTGATGTCTTTCCTATTTTCCATGATCTTTCAAATTTTAATGACTGCAATTCAGAAATTTTAATTTTCATCAGATCCTTTCAGTAACTGATTGCGTAGTTCAGCTGGATCAAGTGATTTGGACTCATGAAAGGAAACCAGATGTTCTCTTACCTTCTATGTGGTGATTATCAATTTCTTATTAGACAAATTTTCTCTGTCTTTTCCAGTTCAAAGATAATTTTCTTTGACAGAGAAAACCCCCCCAACAAATTAATAATTAAGTGGTCTTGCTCTCTCTCTCTGGTTTTAGTAAAAAAAAACAAAAAACAAAAAACAAAAAACAAAACAAAACAAAAAACCAGTTCATTCATTATAGTGACCCTATTCTTTCTTTGCTCCTCCTATATTTCCTAACACAGATTATAGATTATAAAGTAATAAAAAAATCTACAATAATCATCTTAGTAAACTGCTACCACAAGCCTTTTATTTATTTTCTGCTTTCCTTGACCATTTTAGTTCATTCTGAGCTTAGGATATTTGCTGAAGATAAAGTTCACAATGAAATAAAATAAATCCTCATTTTTTTTTTCAGAAAAGAATTAGGGAATTATCTAACCTTTTATAATTTACAATCTTTTAAAGAAGCATTCCAACTTCTCACAAATATCCAGGCAAGTTCTTGCAGCTTGCATTTGATTGGGATGAGCAAGAAATGAAAACAAGGTATCATTAAACATCAGCAGATGCCATTTTTCTATCAAAAAAGTCATTGGAAAATGTTTACAGTAACAACTGTCACATTTAAATTGTAAGCTTCTAGGGGCCAGGAACAATGTATATTTACTTTCCTCAATAAAGAATAAAAAAGATGGAGCATGTAGGAAAGGGACGTCCTGGTGATAATGATAACTACATTATAATTAATTGGTCATATTGTATAATGTTTATGATAATTATGATATACAGATCCTAAGCTTTTAGAAGACATGTACAATGCCTATTTATTTTAATTTGTTAGTTGATTTATTCTATTTATTTTAATCTCATATGTATGAAGAAATAGAATATAAAGCTGCCACCTCATCATGATAACTATGACTAATATTATAATTAAACTTTTTGCATACTGTCAAGTGATTTATGTATTGGTAAACTCAAGGCATTTTATCAACATTCTTTATATTCCCTGTTTTCAAAATGGTGCATTCTAAGATACAACTTTATCATGAGAAAGGTATGCTTCCACTTGGTCACTTTTTTTTTTAATCATACAGGCTTGAGATCTTTGGAAGGCAGAGGAGTTTATTAAAGTATTTCAGCAAAGAAGTTCCCATCACATTTCTGTCTTTGGAAAGTAACAAGAGTCCCATTGACAAGATAATAAGCAATAAATGTGTGTAAAATTTAGAATGCTGGATTCTAATAAAAACATGATGGGCTATGTGGAATGCATGTTGTTCTAAGGATTCAGCTTACTAAATAAAGACTGATGATAACACTATTTATTTTTATAAGGCCATTATTAGATAATTGTCCATTGAAGAAAGAAGGCTGAGTATAGAAAAACATTAAGGACAAATTTCTGGCTATTTTACCTTACCATTTCAGGGAAGCACCACTTTTCTTTTAGCATTTATAACATTCATTTTGTCCCATAAATGTAATGATTGTTTACTATGATATATATTTTTGGTCTGAATATGTTTATTGGATATGGAGGTCATTTTTTTAAGGGCTGAAATATTATTGATGGTTAAATTTGGTGTCAAAGGATCACAGATTTAGAGTTAAAATGGGTCCTAAAGTTTTTGAGACAAACTTTATTTTTTAGATGAGGAAAGTAAGGCTTCAGATATTAAGCAAATTGCCCAGAGTATTTGGAAGGATTTGAACCCAGGTCTCCCTGATTCCAAGCACATTACTCCATTATATCATGCCTCACCTAAAACTAAGGTCTTTACAGGGCAAATAACATAATCTCAAATCACACAGGTAATAAGTAGCAAAATCAACATTTGAATGTAGGTCCTTTGACTTCAAAAGTATGCTTTCCCCTGCATTGTGTCCCAAAAGTTTAGCACAGAAACTGACTTTTACTTTGTTACATTGGATATATTCAATTCAGTGACCTTGTCCAAATGGAAGACTGTTTGAGGAGAGCCTGTTAAAAAGGATGTTTTTATAGTTAAGAAACAAGAAAAAAGAGCATTCCATGTGGTGGAATGACTCTTAAATTAGTTATATTTACATTTTCATGAAGATATCATATGTTTTTTGAATTGGTAAAATAGTGTAGAAAAAGTACTGATTTTTTACTCTTCAAGACAATTACAGAAAAGCACCATCTATTTACCATTATTCTTCCCATTATTATTTACTATTAATTTTTCTATTTTGAGAATTTTCATTAGAGGCTTAGGCTTTCTTCTTTGTTTTAGATGTGTTCTACCATGGTTACCTTCAGTCATCTTAATGTAGGTACATTTACACTAACATTTTTTTTAATGGCTATTTCTTGACACTATAATTTTTCACAGCCTACAAGTGAAGCCTGTTAAAGAGCAAATGCATTCTTTACAGGCTCCAATGGAGGATTCATGCTCAGATGACCCTTGACATTTTCCAGTCTTTGAAAAAGACTTTTAAAAAAGCTTTGTCCCCTCTTTGAAATAATCTAAACATTGATCCCAATGAACAGAGGAGAACTTTAGATAAGGGAAAGAAAAGTGTCTATGGATATTTTCAGGCCATCCAACCTTTATTATTTACAGCCAATACATATAAAGTAAAGGAAAAAGGCTGGAACAGACTCTACTACTACTTGGTGAAGCCAAAAAAGCAGGGGTAGCCATCCTGATCTCAGATAAAGCAAAAGCAAAAGTTGATCTAATTAAAAGAGATAAGAAAGGAAACTATGTCTTGCTAAAGAGTACCATAGATAATGAAGCAATATAGGTACTAAACATATATGCACCAAGTGGTATAGCATCCAAATTCTTAAAGGAGAAATTAAGAGAGCTGCAAGAAAAAAAAAACAACAAACAAACAGCAAAACTATAATAGTGGGAGATCTCAATCTTGCACTCTAAGAACTAAATAAATCAAACCACAAAATAAATGAGAAAGAAGTTAAAGAGGTAAATAGAACACTAGAAAAATTAGGTATCTTTGGAGAAAACTGAATGGATTCAGAAAGGAGTATGCTTTCTTTTCAGCAGTTCATGGAACCTATACAAAAACTGACCATATATTAGGACATAAAGACCTCAAATTCAAATGTAGAAAGACAGAAATAATAAATGCACCTTCTCAGATCACAATGCAATAAAAACTACATTAAATAAAAAGCCAGAGGAAAATAGACCAAAAAGTAATTGGAAACTAAATAATCTTATCCTAAAAAATGATTGGGTGAGGCAGCAAATCATAGACACAATTAATAATTTCAATCAAGAGAATGACAATAATGAGAAGTCATACCAAAATGTGTGGCATGCAGCCAAGGCAGTAATAAGGGGAACTCATATCTCTAGAGGCTTACTTGCATAACATAAAGAAAGAGAAAAATCAATGAATTAGGCTTGCAACTAAAAAAAGCTAGAAAAAGAGCAAATAAACCCCCTATCAAATATTAAACTTGAAATTCTAAAAATAAAAGGTGAGATTAATAAAATTGAAAGTTAAAAAAAAAAACTATTGAATCAATTAATAAAACTAAGAGTTGGTTTTATGAAAAAAAACCAACAAAATAGACAAACCCTTAGTAAATCTCATTAAAAAAAGGAAAGAGGAAAATCAAATTGTTAGTCTTACAAATGAAAAGGAAGAACTCACTACTAATGAAGAGGAAATTAGAACAATAATTAGGAGTTACTTTGCCCAACTTTATGCCAATAAATTCGATAACTTAAATGAAATAGAAGAATACCTTCAAAAATATATCTTGACCTATTAACAGAGGAAGAAGGAAACAGTCTAAATAGTTCCATTTCAGAAAAAGAACTAGAACAAGCTATTAACCAACTTCCTAAAAAAATCCCCAGGATGAGATGGATTTACATATTAATTCAACAAAACATTTAAGGAAAAATTAACTCCAATGCTATAAAAACTGTTTGAAAAAATAGGGAATGAAGGAGTCCTACTAAATTCTTTTTATGACACAGACATGGTACTAATACCTAAAGCAGGTAGGACCAAAACAGAGAAAGAAAATTATAGACCAATCTCCCTAATGAACATTGATGCAAAAATCTTAAATAAAATATTAGCAAAAGGATTATGGAAAATCATCTCCAGGATAATTCACCATGACCAAGTAGAATTTATACCAGGAATGTAGGGTTGGTTCAATATTAGGAAAACTATTAGCATAATTGACAGTATCAATAACCAAATTAACAAAAACCATATGACCATCTCAATAAATTCAGAAAAAGCATTTGACAAAATCCATCTTCCATTCATATTAAAAACACTTGAGAGTATAGAAATAAATTGACTTTTCCTTAAAATAGTCAGTAGCATCTATTTAAAATAATCAGTAGGCATCATATGTAATGATGATAAACTGGAACCATTCCCAATAAAATCAGGAGTGAAACAAGGTTGCCCACTATCATCATTACTATTCAATATTGTATTAGAAATTCTAGCTTTAGCAGTAAGAGATGAAAAAGAGTTTAAAGGAATTAGAGAAGGTAAGGAGGAAACCAAATTATCACTCTTTGCAGATGGTATGATGGTATAATTAGAAAACCCCAGCAATTCGACTAAAAAGCTATTATAAATAATCCACAACTTTAGCAAAGTTGCAGGATAAAAAAATAAATCCACATAAATCATCAGCATTTTTATACATCACTAATAAAATCTAACAGCAAGAGACACAAAGTGAAATTCTATTTAAAATAACTGTCAATAGTATAACATATTCGGGAATCTATCTGCCAAGGGAAAGTCAGGAACTATATGATCAAAACTACAAAACACTTTCCACACAAATAAAGTCAGATCTAAACAGTTGGAAAAATATTTAGTGTTTCTGGATATGTCGAGCGAATATAGTAAAGATGACTATGCTAACTAAGCTAATCTATTTATCCAATCAGACTCCCAAGAAACTATTTTAATGACCTAGAAAAAAATAACAACAAAATTCATCTTGAAAGAACAAAAGGTCAAGAATTTCAAGGGAAATCAAATGAAGGTGGCCTCGCTGTACCTGATCTAAAACTAAAACAGTGGTCACCAAAACCATTTGGTATTGGCTAAGAAATAGACCATTTGATCAGTAGAATTGATTAGGTTCACAGGACAAAATAGTTAATATTTTGACTATAGCAATCTAGTGTTTGAGAAACACAAAGACCCCAGCTTTTCAGATAAGAATTCATTATTCGACAAAAATTGTTGGGAAAAAATTTTCTTATGCAACAAGAGGACTGTACAGATCTGCACACATATATTGTATTTAAGATATACATATATGAGACTGCCTGCCATCAAGGGGAAAGGGTGGAGGGAGGGAAGGGAAAAGCTGGAACAGAAGTGAGTGCAAGGGACAATGTTATAAAAATTACCCATGCATATGTTCTGTCAATAAAAAGCTATAATAAAAAAATTGCTGGGAAACTAAGCATTGATCCATACTAAACACCATTCACCAAGATAAGGTCAAAATGGGTTCATGATCTAGGCATAAAGAATGAGATTATAAATAAATTAGAAAAACATAGGATCATTTACCTCTCAGACCTTTAGAGGAGGAAGGAATTTGTGACCAAAGAAGAACTAGCGGTCATTATTGATCACAAAATAGAAAGTTTTGATAATATTAAGTTAAAAAGCTTTTGTACAAATAAAACTAATGCAGCCAGGATTAGAAGGGAAGCAATAAACTGGGAAACATTTTTACAGTTAAAGGTTCTGATAAAGGCCTCATCTCAAAATATATAGAAAATTGATTCTAATTTATAAGAAATCAAGCCATTCTCCATTTGATCAATCATCAAATGATATGAACAGACAATTTTCAGATGATGAAATTGAAACTATTTCTACTCATATGAAAGTGTTTCAAATCACTATTGATCAGAGAAATGCAAATTAAGACCACTCTGAGATACCATTACACACCTGTCAGATTGGCTAAGATGACAGGAAAAAAATTGATGAATGTTTGAGGGGATGTGGGAAAACTGGAATACTAATGCATTGTTGGTGGAACTGTGAAAAGATCTAACCATTCTAGAGAGTAATTTAGAACTATACTCAAAAAGTTATCAAAATATGCCTACCCTTTGATCCATCTATGTTACTACTGGGCTTATATTCCGAAGAGATATTAAAGAAGGGAAAGGGACCCGTATGTGCAAAAATGTTTGTGGCGACCCTTTTCATAGTGGCTAGAATCTGGAAATTGAATGGATGCCCATCAATTGGAGAATGGCTGAATAAATTTTTGTATATGAATGCTATGGAATATTATTGTTCTATAAGAAATGACTAGCAGGATGAATACAGAGAAGCTTGGAGAGACATACATGAACTGATGCTAAGGGAAATGAGCAGAACCAGGAGATCATTATATACTTCAACAACAATACTATATATGCTATATGATAATCAGTTCTGCTGAATGTGGCTCTCTTCAACAATGAGAGAATCCAAATCACTTCCAATTGATCTGTAATGAACAGAACCAACTACACCCAGAGTAACAACACTGGGAAAAGAGTGTGGACCACAACATAACATTTCCACTCTTTCTGTTATTGTTTGCTTGCATTTTTGTTTTTTCTTCTCAGGTCATTATTACCTTCTTTCTAAATATGATCTTTGTTGTGCAACATGATAACTGTATAAATATATATACATATATTGTATTTAACATATACTTTAACATATTTAATATATATGGGACTACATGCCTCCTGGGGGAAGAAGTATAGGGAAGGGCGGGGGTGGAGTTGAAACAAAAGTTTTTGCAAGGGTCACTATTGAAAAATTACCTATACATATGTTTTGTATATAAAAAGATATATAAAAAAAATGTACAATGATCAACTATGAAGCTTGGTTTTTCTTAGTAGTTCAGTGGTCCAAAGTAATCCAAATAGAGTTTGGCCAGAAAATGCCATCTACATCATAAATTAAAACAAAAAAACAATGTTATATTTTACATGCAATTGAGAAATATTTAATGGAATAAGTAAAAATACATTTTGGGAAAAACAGAAATATGAAGATGGAAAACACAGACAACTCAGAGAGACATAAATATCTGTTTCTAAAAAATAGTCATCACCAGCTATTATACTTTTTGACATAATCTATATTTCATGTGATATTGTATCCTGATTAAATCTGAATAAAACAATCAGAATTTTTTTTAATGAAAAACACCATGGTCCCAGTAATTTTTTTAATTTTAGTGGTAAGAAAAAAAGGAATCCCTCAAAAGTTTTAAAAAACAAACAAATTGAAAAAGGAAAATAAAGAAACCTTTCAAAATATGTTTAAGGAATAAATATAAATATTTGAATGCATAAATTAAATGGAAAGTTCTTGTCATAGAATCAGTTAAAAAGAATTGAGCCATTAATAAATTATTTTTTAAGTCACTAATATATGCCAGACTTCATGTTAAGTACTGTGGACACAAATAAAGGCCAAAAGACAGTCCCTACATCCAAGGAACTCACAGTCTAATGGAAAAGACAGTGTGAAAGAACTGTGTACAAACAAGAGATAGGCAAAATAACCCACAGAATAGAATAAGAGAGACTGGAAAAAGCTCCCTGTGGAAGATGAGTTTTAGTTAATACTTCATCAGAAAGACAACTAAAATTGGCATAAATTTGTATATGTAATATTTTGTCATTCTTTCATGAACACTTGCTATTATTCATATAAGAGGGATCAGAATGGTATGCAATGAGGAGAAAGGATTTGGAGTAAAAAGAATTGAATTATCATCTTGCTCTGCTACTAATGAGATCTTGACCAAATCATATAATCTTTATGACAATTTCTATAGTTATCGCTATACACACACACACAGGGTACAAATATAATTTAAAATATTAATTGTATGTAAGAAAATTTTAACTCCATGCAAGGGGCATTTTTCTAGCAATTTGAGTAGTACCAAAAATAGAATGGAAAGTTTGAGGGAGTAGTGTTTTTTTCAATGAAAAATGGCATCTCATATCTCTTCCAGAAGCATATCTAAAATCTTATGATGCAGTTCTTCTGGGTAAAAATTATAAGAACAATTCTTATGAGATACACAAATTTTTGTTAATAATTTGAGAATACACTGCAAATGCAAAACAACAACATTTATAAGAGTTAGGAAATATACTAAATACTAAATAGATCCATACATTTGCAAAGGAATCTCCTCTACATAATTTTCAACAAGTACTAATACTTCTGTTAAAGGAGACCATGTCACTTTGGAACAATTCAAGAAATCCTTTTCTTAGATGGAATTGAAATCTGTTTCTGACCAAAATTTATCAAGAAATAATGATCAAACTTACATAGCAGTTTTGTAATCATAATGACACATACATGAAGTTTGCATTTACATTAATTAATATTTCAGTTTCATATATATTGTTACAACTAATTGAAAAAAAACCTCAACTAGGGATCCTAAAAGATTAGATAGTTCCCCCATGGTAAATCTGAGATAACTCTTCTAAGTTTCCCAAAAATATGGACAGTAAAAGCATGTGTTTTGATCTGCATCCTTAGAAAGAATATTCAGATTGATAAAACCACAGGTCACCCAGACTATTTTTGCACTGGCCTTTCATTTCAAAGTCCAGTAGACCAACAATTGGACTTTATCATCTTTCTTTGATTAGTATTAATCATGAAGGGTTTGGGTTGTCAGAGTTATTGTTCTTTTCATTTTTTTCCTTTAAAAATCAGGCAATGTCATTAAAAAATAATGAATATCTATTTCCAGCATGTTTTTATCCTGATCAAGTGTCTTATCAAAATTCAGTTGGAATTAAATTTAACTCTAAAAAATGAAAAGTATATAGCCTTCAGACATGCTAAAGTAAATAATATCAATGCACAAGTGTCCTCAGAAAATACTCCTATTATTTCACAATCATCTTTAGAGAAAATTATTCACTGGGGAACTTTGCAACACACTATTTCTGCAGAGCTATGCATGATTTAGTGACAATGGTTTTCTTTTTAGTGATTACAGGTTTAAAGGATTACTTAGCCCTTTAGATTTTAAAACAACAGAAGATCCAAGAGGATTTGATTTTCAACCATTGTTTACTTCCTAAATCATGTACTAATGGGATGTTTGGATATAAACTACCCAGCACTAAATGTTCTAGTGCTGAATCAGGGCCATTCAGAATGTAAAGCTGAGAACTAGGCTATTTCCCTCTCAATTTTTCTATGAATATGTGGCAAAAGATTTTTAAGTGAAATAACAAAGTTGAGAATTTAAGAGACATAGCATTATAAAATTTTAGGCCTACCAAAATAGAGACATTTGCATACATGGATAGATTGCTAAAGAAGTTTGAATCTGGAGGGTAGTAGAAAAACCAGGGTTTCATTAATATTTAAGAGGAGCACCATTATCAATCACAAAAAGACTTAAAGTCAAAGTAACATGCAAAAGGAGTGCGTGACAATATGCATTTATTAAATGTCTTCTATGTGCTTCAAATTTTCTAAGCATTTTACAAATACTATTTCATTTTTTCCTCACAATAACATCACATGATAGGTGCTATTATTATTCCCACTGTATAACTGAGGAAACTGAGTCATAGCTTAAGTAATTTAGAGTTACCAAGGTCATAGATAGTAAATGCCTGAGGCTGTATTTGAACCCAGTTCTTGACTCTAATCCTAGTACTCTAGCCATTGTGTGGCTCCAATTTTCTTAATAAATATGTAATGGTCAAAATGACAGAAATCTTCACTACATGCTTTACTCAAGAAAACTTAATTGTTGGGAGGCATATGTTATTTAATTTTCTTTAATAGAATTTTTCATTGTGGACAGATATTAAGTGTGATTCCCTCCGTCCCCCATCCATGATCTTTTAAAATATATGGTTTAAATCCTAAACACTGTACTCATTCATTTATTCATTCATTTATCTATTTATCATTTTGTTACCTCTTCTGTAAAACCAGATTTGGAAGCCAGGTGGATATCAAGATTTATTCTCCTTTAATTCTACCATTCAATTATAATGTTTGAGCCTACAAGGTGCCAGTTGCTGTGATCTCTTAAAGAAAGGAATGCTGTGCTGGCCCTGTCTCAGCATTAAGAATGCTTGAGTATAAAAGTTATCATTGTCTGCCATGTATTTCCTATCAGAAAAAGACAAATGATGTGTGAGAAGGCATCTTGCCATGAGGAAATAACAGGTTTGAGTAGGCAGCTCCAAGCAATAGAAAAGTTAGTGGGAGGTGGGACCTCCTATGCTGAATTGTCTTTAAGTATAATTATCTGTTCTTACTTTGCACCTAGTTGTCTCTTCCTATTTTTAGGATGGTTGAGATGAACCTCAAACCAGTGAAGTTACTTCAGATCCTATAAGCAAATAGTCTTAATTAGGGTCAAGCTAGGGATACAAGATCTCACTTGTTTTAAACATTTGAGGAAAATCATAAAGATTTCAAGTCAACTGCTACTTTAGTTCACTGCTGTGAGAATACATTTCCATTTTGTCTTGGTATTTCTAAGGTAAGCATGACTTTTTAAACTGTGACTCTAAGATAAAATGCTCCCATCTGATGCTTTTAAAAAGCATTAAAAAAAAGCAAAGACTCAGAAAATCCTAGTTAGTGCTCCTTTACTCCTGATTTCACAAAGAATTGGAAATACAGTTGCCTGTGAGATTTGATATTTTGAAAGTTAATTTTCAGATGATGCACTTGAGGATTTGTCCTCTCACATAATTAATTGTAAATTATTTTTTTCAAAAAATTAAATATTCCTGGATAAAAAAAATTAAAATGAATAAGAAAACAGAAATCAAAATTATTTTCTGTTGGCTACATAATGTAAATAAACATTTTCTTGTTATCTATGTACATATATGTCTATATTATTGATACATAAATTAGTTGAATGAATGGAATGGAATAAAAATTATTTGTATAATTGATTTAAAATAGCAGTGGAACACTGGACCATTCTTTAGTTTACTCATTTGCCCAAATGAAAAAAAAAAAAAAAACCTCACCACAATATGAGGGTATATTATTCTGTTGCACAAGTCCAAATAGGTTGATATTCATATTATTTTTGGGAAGGAAGGTGTCATATGGAATTAACTGTTATAGATAACAATAAAAACCAGTTCAAGTTAGAATAGCATTCTAAATTGTGTGAATTGTAACAAAATCTATTCCTGTAATTCTTTCATCTTAATAATCAAGGGATACACCATTAGCAGCTCAACAACTATAAAAAGAAACAATATAACAGGGTATAGTATTGGATTTGGAGTTAGGAAGATGGTTTCAAATGCTGTGACAATCTTTTAATCCTTGATTTTCTTAAGTACAAAGTGAAGATAATAATACCTATGGCACCTTCCTAATAGAGTCAGCAATACTTATAATTTGTGATCTATACTGGTGAAGGAGGAAATTCATATGCATAAATTGGCATATCTGGCCTAATAACATTTATTTTATAGTTAAGGAGACTGAGGTCATGGGAGATTCAAATGAAATCTCCTAACTAATACAGAGAGTAAACATAAGAGAAAAGATTTATTTTTTATTTTTTATTAATTATAGTTTTTATTTACCATATATATATATATATATGGGTAATTTTACAGCATTGACAATTGCCAAACCTTTTGTTCCAATTTTTCCCCTACTTCCCCCCACCCATATGTCAGGTTGACCGATACATGTTACATATGTTAAAATATAAATTAAATACAATATATGTATACATGTCTAAACAGTTGTTTTGCTGTACAAAAAAAATTGGACTTTGAAATAGTGTACAATTAGCCTGTGAAGGAAATCCAAAATGCAGGCAGACAAAAATAGAGGGACTAGGAATTCTATGTAGTGGTTCATAGTCATCTCCCAGAGTTCTTTTGCTGGGTGTAGCTGCCTCAGTTCATTACTGCTCTATTGGAACTGATTTGGTTCATCTTATTGTTGAAGATGGCCATATCCAACAGAATTGATCATCATATAGTACTGTTCTTGAAGTATATAATGATCTCCTGGTCCTACTCATTTCACTCAGCATCAGTTCATGTAAGTCTCTCCAGGCCTTTCTGAAATAATCCTGTTGGTCATTTCTTACAGAACAATAATATTCCATAATATTCATATACCACAATTTATGCAGCCATTCTTCAATTGATGGGCATCCACTTAGTTTCTAGTTTTCGGCCACTACAAAGAGGGCTCCCACAATCAATGTTGCACATACAGGTCCCTTTCCCTTCTTTAAAATCTTTTTGGGAAAAAAAAAAAAAAAAAAAAAAGATCTTTTTGGGATATGAGCCCAGTAGTAAAACTGCTGGGTCAAAGGATATGCACAGTTTGATAACTTTTTGAGAATAGTTCCAAATTGCTAAGAGAAAAGATTTCAACACAGTTCTCACAATGAGAGTTCCCTGTACTGATAAAATCTCAGACTTCTTGCTTATAAATAGATTCTACCTTGTAGACTTGGGAGACGCAAATGTAAATGTAAATTTACCTATGTAAAATGGTTTTAAAACTTTTAAATACTACATAATGGTCTATTATTGAATATAATTTTCATTGAATTGTGGTCTGAAAAGTTCTGCTTTATTGCATTTGAGTTTGAGGTTTTTATGTCTTAATATATAGTAAATTTTTGTATAAGTTCTATGAACTGCTGAGAAGAAAGTGTACTCCTTTGTGTCTCCATTTAGTTTTCTCCAAAGATCTATCATATCTAATTTCTCTAGTATTCTATTTACCTCTTTGACTTCTTTCTTATTTATTTTGTGGTTTGATTTATCTAATTCTGAGAGTGTAAGATTGAGATCTCCCACTATTATAGTTTTGCTGTCTATTTCTTCTTGCAGCTCTCTTAATTTCTCTTTTAAGAAATTAAATGCTACACCATTTGGACACATATATGTTTAATATTGATATTGCTTCATTATCTATGCTACTCTTTAGTTAATATTGATATTGCTTCATTATCTATGCTACTCTTTAGCAAGATATAGTGCCCTTATTTATCTCTTTTAATTAGATCAATTTTTGCCTTTTCTTGATCTGAGATGAGGATGGCTACCCTTGCTTTTTTTACTTCACCTGAAGCATAGTAGATTGCACTGCTCCAACTTTTTACCTTTACTCTGTAAATATCACCCTTGTGTTTCCTGCAAACAACATATTGTAGGATTCTGGCTTTTAATCCAGTCTGCTAACCACTTTTTCTTTATGGGGGAGTTTACTTCATTCACATTTATGGTTAAAATGACCAATTCTGTATTACTTGCCATCTTGTTAACCTCTGCTTAATGTTTTCTCCTTTCCTTCCCCCTTATCCCCCTCCCCAGTATCAAACTTATGAGTACCACTTGTTTCTCACAGCCCTCCCTTTTTAGTATCCCTCCCTTCACCTTAGAGTTCCTCCCCCTATCTTATCCCTTTTCCTCACAATTTCTGTATTCCCTTCCATTTAGCTTATGCCTTCCCTTTTCACTTTTCCCCTCCTATTTTTCAATGAGGTGGGAGAAGTTTCACCAAAAATCAAATATTTCTAATACTTTTCTCTTTAAGCCAATTATGATGGCAGTACGATACTTACTATGTTCATCCCCCTCCAGATATAATAGGTTTCCATTGCCTCTTTGTGAGATGTTGTACCCCCACTTTACCCTTTTCTAGATACAATTTTCTTTCCACCTCAAATTTCTAGAACAATGTATACATGTGTTCTTTATATATCTTTATAGCAGAAATATAGTTCCCAAGATTTCTTTTTACCTTTTTAGATTTCTCTTGAGTGCTATTATTTGTAGATCAAACTTTTTGTTTAGATCCGGTTTTTTCATCAAGAATAGATGAAATTCACATATTTTGTTGAATATCCATCTTCTTCCTTGGAAAAAAATGCTCATTTTTGCTGGGTAAGTTATTTTTGGTTGCATACCAAGTTCCTTAGCCTTTCAGAATATCATATTCCAGGCCCTTCGATCCTTTAATGTAGACACTGCTAGATCCTGGGTAATCCTTATTGTGGCTCCTCCATATTTGAATTGATTTTTTCTAGCAGCTTGCAGTATTTTTTCCTTCATCTGATGGTTCTGGAATTTGGCCACTATATTTCTTGATGTTTTGATTTTAGGATCTCTTTCAGTAGGTGATCGATTAATTTTTTCAATGTCTATTTTACCCTCTGTTTCTAAGACATCTGGTCAGTTCTCTTTGATAATTTCCTGGAAAATAGTGTCCAGGCTCTTTTCTTCATCATATTTTTCAGGGAGTCCAATAATTCTCAGATAGTCTCTTCTGATCTATTTTCCAGGTCTGTTGTTTTCCCAATAAGTTATTTGACATTTTTTCCATTGTTTCATTTTTTTGGTTTTGCTTGATTGATTCTTGGTGTCTCTTCAAGTCATTCAATTCCATGTGTTTGATTCTGATTTTCAATTAAGTATTTTCTTCACTCACTTTTTTTTACATCATTTTCTAATTGTTCAATTGAGTTTTTAAGTGAGTTGTTTTGTTCTATGGGATTTTTTTCCATTTCACCAATTTTAATTTTAAGAGAGCTATTTTCTTTTTCCAACTCACAAATTCTGTTGTACAAGGATTTGATTTCTTTATCCAATCTATCTTTAAATGAGTGGAATGACTTATCCAGACTTTCTTGCCAAGCTTCCCTTTCATTTTCCCATTTTTCTTCTAGCTTTCTTGTGAGAGCTTTTTTAATTTCTTCTATGAGATTCTTGTGCTCTGAGGACCAGATGATGTCCCCTTTTGGGAATTCATCTGGGGAGAGTCTGTTTTTAGTTTCCTCAGGGTTTAAAGTCTGCTTTCTATCCATATAGAAGCTATCAATAGTTAGAGTACGCTTTAACTTTTTGCTCATTTTGTCAAAGAAGAGTCAAAGAAGACAAACTAACAGAAAAAACAGATGGTCTGCTTTTTTTATTTTTTTATTTTTTTGAGAGGGGGGGGATGCTGGATGTTATTACCGAGCTTCCTCTACAGACTGTAGGGTGCAGCAATGAAGTACTAGCAGGACAGCAATGGCTGCCCTAAATCTGTGCTCTAAGACTCTGAGAACATTCTGAGACACAGTGGGTGGGTGTGGCCATGTCCCGAGAGATGCTAGCTTTTCGGGGTTATAGTCTTCACCCCCTGTGTTCATATAGTCAATTATGCTAATAGTTTTCCTAATATTGAACCAGCCCTGTATTCCTGGTATAAATCCCACTTGGTCATAGTATATTATCCTGAGTATGATTTTCTGTAATCTTTTTTCCAAATATTTTCTTTAATATTTTTGCATCAATATTCATTAGGGAGATTTGTCTGTAATTTTCTTTCTCTGTTTTCATTCTATCTGATTTCGGTATCAGGATCATGTCTGTGTCATGGAAGGAATTTGGTAGGACTCCTTCATTGCCTCTTTTTTCAAATAGGTTATGTACCATTGGAGTTAATTGTTCTGTAAATGTTTGATAAAATTCACATGTAAATCCATATGGCTTGGAAATTTTTTCTTAGGAAGTTGATTAATAACTTTTTTTTTAGAATTTTTTTCCACAGTATATATGCATGAGTAATTTTTTTTAATAATATTATCCCTTGTATTCATTTTTCCAAATTATCCACCCCCTCCCTTTATTCCCTCCCCTTGATGACAGGCAATCCCATACATTTTACATATGTTGCAATATAACCTAGATACAATATATGTGTGTAAATACCATTTTCTTGTTGCACATTAAGTATTAGATTCCAAAGGTATAAGTAACCTGGGTAGATAGACAGTAGTGCTAACAATTTACATTCACTTCCCAGTGTTCCTTCTCTGGGTGTAGTTATTTCTGTCCATCATTGATCAACTGGAAGTGAGTTGGATCTTTTTAATGTTGAAGTTATTTTATAACTTCTCTGTGATTTACTGGCTTGCAATCAGTGCAGAGTAGCCAACCCTGTTATAGATTCCTCCCTGTAGATTCTCCACAGCATGGAGTCTGTACCACCAGTGGAGTCTGAACCCCTTAGGCTCTGTGCTGTCTATGCTAGAGTCTGTGCTCAGCCTGCTTCTGTGCTCAGCCTGCTTTTTCTTGGCCCGCCTCCCTCTGTTTCTGATTCAAACAGACCATTTCTGGAGATCTTTGAAATTATCTTCTGCTGGCAATTTGTTGCACTCCCAATATTCATGGATTCTGCCAGTCCAGAACTAATTTGAGGCTGGATGTGCTAATTAGTCTTAGGAGAAGAT
Source organism: Sminthopsis crassicaudata (assembly GCF_048593235.1). Classification (NCBI taxonomy): domain Eukaryota; kingdom Metazoa; phylum Chordata; class Mammalia; order Dasyuromorphia; family Dasyuridae; genus Sminthopsis; species Sminthopsis crassicaudata. The sequence continues at coordinate 115,621,476 of NC_133622.1, forward strand.
CAGAAAGAAACATATGTCCTCTCCACCATCTTGGCTTTGCCCCTGCATGTCCTTGTGGCTCTTTTTCACATAAATCCCATTTTTCTAGGCATAGGCATTAAAAAAAATCCCACAATATTTTTAGAAGAATTGGATGTTTAATATAGCATTCTTGGAACAATGTAACAGTGATAGAAGTTAAAATCTTGGGAAATCTGAAAACTCTGTTGCTTTCATGTTGATACAAGTATCTTAGGCATAACTCCTTAATAAGAATAATACAGTATTAGACAATGAGAATGTCTAACATTGTTTATAGTGCTGTGAACTTTTGAAAATGATTTCTCATCATTTTGATAATAAACTTTGCACAGGACTTCACACAGAATTTAAATATGTATTTTTAATGCATTTAGATTGTTTCATCATTGACTTTTTTCAAGCCAGTATTCTGAAGATTTCTCTCAGGAAAAACTTTCGAATTTTATTTATTGGGATGAGAGGACTTTTTGGACAGAAATTCCTTCTATAGTCAACCTTGTTGGAATACATACTCTCAAAATAAAGGAGACCTGGAGGCTTTGTACGTTTTGTGGCATTGAAATATAGCACTGATTTTATTACATCAGGGAAAAAAACCCATTGTATAACCATGTGTAAATAGCATACATTTTCAGTTGTTCACAGAACTAATTCTACATTGGTCTTTTGGATCAAAAAGAAAGAGCTTATTCAAGCACCATAGAAGGAGGAAATGAAAAAAAATCAAAAATATTTTAATGAGTCTTCTTAGGGAGAAAGCTATAAAAAGAAATTTTAGCTTAATCAGTGGAAGAACAAATCAGCTTAAAACATAAAATTTAAATATATATCTATGTATATGTATACATATATATGTATTTGTATATATTTAAAGATGGAGATTGGAAAACGGAATTTGAAAAATATTCAAGAACATTTTTGACTAACTTTTTTAGAAAGAATGTGATAAAGGAATCTTTAAGTTCAATCAATAAAAGAAAACCAGTTATAAGATATCAATATATAAAATATTTAACTTATGAAAGCATAACTTAAGGTTTAAATTCATCTTCATTAAAAAACTAATGAAGACTGGAACATAGTCCCTTTAAATAAATCTGGCCAATTATTTTATCCTGATTAATATTAAGCATTGTTTTTCATCAGTAAGTCTCAATCCTTATAATTCTCTAGAGATTTCAAAATATAGTCAAATATTAAAAGATAAAATTACATTAAAACATGCCAGACACATCTCAAAGAACTTCTGTTATGTATTTCCTTAGTCTATAAGTCAAAAGATGACTTTCTTCTCTGGCATCAGTATAACCTTCATCTGGAATCTGAAAACTAACCTGTTATTTTTGCATCATCATTCATGCAGATTTTATAGTTAAAACTTACCTGACAGTGTAAGACAAAGTAAGATTAAGTGCTCTTTCTTGGATTTTTAATTCTTCACTACTTTGGGAAAGATTTCTGTTTCTCTTGAGATTTTAATGACTTCATATCCCTCAATGTTTTTAATCCCTTTCTGTCCTCTCCCTCTCCCCTCCAACCATGTTACTCTTTCTGTGTGGATAGTTTGCCTCCATCTTAATATAGAATGGGAAGAACAGTGATGCTCTGGTACTACTTTTATATTCTGCCATATTTCCTAAGAAATTACTGAGAGATCAATAAGTATTTATTAAGCTCTTGCCATGTACCAGGCACTGTGCTAAGTACTGTGAATAGAAAGGAAGGCAAAACTGTCTCTGTATTCAAGGAGGTCATGTTGGTTCTGTAATTTATTACTTCTGGGATTTTGAGCAGATCCTTTCATCTCATTAAGTCTCAGTTTGATCATTTTCAATTCAGGGATTCTTAACTTTTTTTTGCATGTTTCTTAGGCTCTTTTGTCTGTCTGATGAAGCCTATAGACAACTTTTTGTAATTAATTATAATTTTTATTTTTTATTTTAACTTACATAGGTAATTGAAAAAATATAAATGAGGATAATTAAACTTAAAATGTAATTTTATTTTCTATTCAAATTCATGGACCTCCTAAAATCCCTCCATGGACCTCTTTGGAAGAAATATAGCAGTTTAATTAATTCTCTCAGTGTATAGCAGGGTAAGAACCCCTTTTTTCTTTTACTTTCACATTATATTATCCTATGATTTCCTATTTATATTCATTTGGCTTTTTTGACTATGCTTCCTTTCATGTCTGCTGCTGTAAGTATCTTATAAATTTCTACAAATGATCCAATAGATATGAAACAAAATCTTATTTCATATAGTACCACTTTATAAATTAGAAGATTTATTTTTAAGTTCTAACTCTCACACAGGCTGTTTGTGTATGTAGTTTCTCTGAATTAGTTTCTTCATTTTAAAAATAGCGATTAAAATACTTTTATTACTTATCTGACAGGGTTCTTGCAGGGATTAGCACTTTAAAATATATCACAAAAATATTAGAGAAGTACAAAGAAGATCTAGATACAAGTTATGTCTCTGACGCATATTGATTATATGACATAGAAAGTTGCATAATCTCTTAGTGCCCCCAGTGTCCCTTGTGTCCAGCACAGTGCCTAGGATAGGGTAGGTTCTTAATACATGTTTGCTATTTGATTGATTGCTTGATTTTTTATCCTTTCAAAAATTTTCAAAGAAGGCAAATTTTACTATCTTCATTTTACTAGAGAAAAAGTTGAAGGGGAAAGAAAAGAGAGGGAAACAAGCATTTACTGTATTTATTTTTGAGAGGTAGTTGAAGTTAAGTAACTTTCCCCAGGGATATACAGTTAGTAAATATTAAATGTCTGAGACCGAATTTGAACTCAGGTCCTCCCGACTCCAGGGCCAGTGTTCAATCCAGTATGTCAACTAATTGCCCTGAAGGAAGCATTTATTAAGTATGAATTGGGTACCTTATTAAGTACTTTAAAGATATTTCATTTGATCCTCATTTGAAATTGAGGAAGACAGAATTCTCTGACATGCCCAGAGTCACACATTTTCTAAGTGTCTGAGGTTGGATTTAATTCAAGTCTTCCTGACCACAGGCTTAATATTCTGCTACCAAACCATGTAGCTTCCACAAGTTAAAATGTTGTTGTTTAGTTGTGACAGTTTTTTAAGACTCTTTATGACTCCATGGGTCTTGGCTTGCTCTTTCTTTTTCCAGTGAATTGAGGAATAGAAATGCTACATAGGATCATCTTTTTTTTTTTTTTTTTTTTTTTTTTTTGTATTCATTTAAAAATTTTTAGCTTCAAAATTTCTCCTGTCTGCCCCTCTTCTACTCAATGAGAAGGCAAATGATATGATACTTATTTTATTATATATATCAAGTCATATAAAACATTTCTATAATAGCATGTTGTGAAAAAGGATGAAAAATAAATGACAAAATATGCTTTAATCTGTAGAGTTCAACAGTTCTCTTGATAGAGATTAATAGCCTTTGAATTGTTAAGTCCTTTGGAATTGTGGATCATATATTGATTAGAGCATTTAAGTCTTTCACAGTTTGATTATCATTATAATATTTCAGAATCATCAGTTTAAAGCAAGAAACATTCTCATAGACCTTACCGCTCAATACAACTCTCTCTCACTATTTTTCTAATGTAGGAAACACCTTAGGAATTGCCAAGACCAAAAACTCATAGCTACCATTTTGTTTGTTTCTGACTGAAATAAGGAAGAATAGTTGAAATTCTAAGATTGAAGGAGACTTCAGTGGAAACATACTGTGATCCATGGCTTGGAAGCAATCTGCACTATGTCTTACAAGTATGTTTTCATCTAATTTGTCCCTGAAAACCTCTAATTGAGGACAAATCTATTCATCCCTAGTCATGATTTTCTACTTTTATAGAGATCAAATTGTTGGAAAGTTTTTTGCTGACTTCTATCTATTTCCATTTGGTTTTTCCCTCTGGGGCCAGAAGGCAAGTCTAATCACAATTTAGTATGACAGTCCTTATACTTGAAGTCAACAATTATGTTTCCCTTTCCTCCCTTACAACTTCTCTCTTTTATGAACAAACATGCTTCCTATGTTAGGGGTCTTAACTATTTTAATACTCTGTCTCAGTACTTTACAGTTTATGAAGTCCTTCTAATAAGAACTGTATATAATGTTCTACATATGGTATGACTAGAATAGAATAAAGAAAGAAAATTACTTCCTTGTTGCTAGTCTCTTTTAATAGAGCCCCAAAACATATGAACTGTTTGGACTTACAAACCATGCTTTTTAATTATGTTTGTGGTCCATCTATATCTTATCACCTCCATTACCACTAACCTTTTCCTTGCAAATTGATAGCTACCAAGTTTATGTCATAATGCAGTTATGAAGGTTTTTTTAACCCAACTGTAATATTTTATATTTATTTCCATTGAATTACATTTTATTAGATTTTGTCCAATATTGTTAAAACCTTTCTATTGTTTAATAATTTAATCCCATGTGTTAACTATTTCTGCCAACTTTGTGAAACCTGGAAATGTGATAAAAAGATTATCTATGACTTTATATATGTCATTGATAAAAATAATAAACAATACAAGGATAAACCTATTCACCAGCCACTAGCCTTGTACCAAACTCTTTATCTCCTGGATATGCTATTCCTTATTCCTTGAATTCTTCCCCTTAACTTTGTGAGAGAGCTCAAAGAATGATTTCTCTCTGTGTGTATGCCTCTGTTTAAGTGTTTATCTCTCCCAATCTTCTGCCCTCTCTCTTCCTTCTTTCTGCCTCTCTGTCTGTCTCTGTCTGTCTCTCCTTTTCTGTCTCTGTCTATCTCTTTTTCTCACAAAAACACACAGACACACATGTCTTAGTAATTTTTTAAACAAAGCCTTCTGCTAAGTAGGTGAAGAAATTGGAAGATGTGAATATCTTTAGTTAGGAAAAGAAGTTCTGGCATGGCAACTATGGATTCAATGAAATAGAACTCATTGGGAAGGAAGAACAGGATTACCTTGGTGAAACAAGAATCCAGTTAAATTTAGATAGAATAAAGATAAGATATAGAACAAACCAGCTGTCTTGCATGTTTTTTTTTTTTTCCTCAGCTCTGCTCAGCTATTTGTGAATGGGAATCAAGATGACTAATGTTAGGAGTGAACCAAGTCTGAAGTTTGAGACTATTTTATAGATATTTTGTTTATTTCGACCTCACCAGTTTGACTCTCTGAAGATTTTCTTTTGTTCTTTTGTTCTTTTTGTTCATTTGTAGAGACATTCCTCTATCTCCAATCCCACTGCATACCTGCCTTCTTTCACACATTCCAGTGATGTGACCAAGGAAAGTTTCTTACTCTCTTAAAAAGTCCTCTAAGAAACTAATTTATAGAGAAGCCAATATGCATTAGTTAAAAGGATATTTTCTAATTTGGAAATTTCCAATAGCAACAAAATCATAGATCTTGTCTTTATGAAATAGCAATTTATTAACAAACTACCAAAATATGAAGAAAATGTTCAATTTTGGGGATACATGAATGGGACTCATAAATCTATACAAAAGAATTTTCATTCTTAGCTCTTAGATAATATCTACTCGATTCCCTTCACCATAGAATTTCTGTTTGAGGCTCAGAAGAGTTAAATGATCAACTAACATCATACAGATTGTGAAGAAGCACCTTCATTTAGGATCTATCCTCTGGGAATTTCATTCACTATAAATAATAAAGAAAATTATAATTTTTCTTTTTTGCTTGCTTCATTCCTTCTTTTCTACCTCTCTTCTTTCTTTCCTTCTTTCCTCCTTTCCTTCCTTCTCATCCACCTATTCTCCCTTCCTTGCGCCTTCCCTCTTTTCTTTTTTCTTTTTTCTTCCCCCATCTATTCCTTCCAACTTCTATCATTTCTTTCCTTCCTTTCACCTTCTTTCTTTCTTTTCCCCCTCTTCTTTCTTTCTTTCTCTGTCTTCTTTCTTATCTCCCCTCCCCTCCATGTTTCCTTTCCCTGTCCATTCATTCTTTTATTCCTTCTTTCTTTCCTCTCTCTTCCCTCTATCCTTTTCTTCCTTCTTTCCTTTCTCTTTTCCTTCCTTTCCTTTCTCTTTTCTTTCATTTCCTTCCTCCTTTTAGCAATCCCTACTCATTGTCTTCTTTTCCAAAACTCTAATGAGCAAAAAGAAGTGTTCAGATTATAAATAAAATCATGTAACTTTATTGATTTAGCAGAGGATAGCGGCCTAAAGAGTCCAAACTTAAATTTCACACACAGAGTAATTATCATCTCCATAAAAAAATCTACTTTGTGTATATTCATTATAATTGCTGGGAACATTATTCAATCATTATTTTTGAACTTTTATTGCCAAATAGTCATTGAGTAAAAGGAAATTATCGGATGACATCTAAGATCACAGGAGTATAAATATAGAAATAGAAAGAGTTTTAGAGATAGAATCCTAGTATCACTCCCTTCATTTTCCAAGTGAGGAAATTGAAGGACTTTCTGAGTGCACACAAGCAATAAATGGCAGAACCAGAAATTCAAATCTATTTCCTCTAATATCAAGTCTAATTCATTCTTCATAGCACCATCTTTGTTGATTGCTATATGTTTTTGTGTTATCCTGTTACATAGACATCGTTTAAGACATTCACATACTACCAGCATGACAGCATGAATTTGGAATGGAGTACTTTTCATTTTCTCAATATGGGTTTTCATGATCATTTTACATGTGACCTGTGAAGACACAGAATTCCTAATTCTGAATTACAGAAATGGGAAGGGGCTAAAGCCTATGAATCTTCATTTTCCCTCTCTCCTTTGTTATTTAGAATTATAAAGTTTTATTAAGTTTTGAAAAATAGCTTTTATTATCATTTACTCAACAATTTACTTCATGCTTCATTATTTTTCCCCCACTCATTTGGATTTACTTCCTAAGATAAGATTGCTAACATGAAATATGTATCTTTTGCTAACTATTTCTCTGTTGAGAAAGCATTCAAATTCATGTAATTTATAGGGTGATGAATCAGCTTTCCTCAGATTTCCCCAAAATGCTGATATAGAAAAAGAGGCAGAGAAATAAAAAGATGGAGATAGAGAAGGAATAAAAAAGAGTTAGAGACAGAGAGGGAAAGAAACATAGATACTGAGAGACTGAGAGAGACATAGAGCCAAAGAGATGAAGAGAGATAAGGAAAAGGAGAAGGAGGTATGAGAAAAGGGAGGGGACATAGAGACAAAATGGGGAGAGAAACTAACAAAGAGGTAGAAAGGAAAGATACAAAGATTGATGTAGGCTAAGAGATAGGGAGAGATATAGTGAAGGGGGAAGGAGAAGTTAAGAGAGACAGACAGAAAGAAAGACATACAGAGAGAGGCACAAGAGAGAAACAGAGACAAAGACAGAGAGAGAGAGACACACAGAGAATGAAACAGATACAGAGACATGAGGTAGAAAGAGACATGAAACAGAGAGAGAAAGAAGCAAAGATATGAGATAGAGACAGAGAGCCAGACACACAGAGACAGTGAGAGACAGAAATACACATATACAAAGTGAAAAGAGAGGTAGAGAGACAGAGATGAAAAACAGAAGAGAGAAGCTTGAAAAATTCACTTTTTCTTAGGACAACTTTTCAGAAACTTAATAACTAGTGACGAAAATGGTGTCTTTCAACCACAACTCTAGGTACAAGCCTAAAAACTACAATTCATCACTTGACAGAATCTGCTGACTTTTAAAGTTCTACGACTAAAGTCTTTGAAACTCAAATAGCATGCATAAAAGGACTTGCAAGAAAACTTTTTTTCCACAGGCACCACTAAACTAATGGGAATTCAAAGAAACAGTTTGCTTTATGTTTGAGACAATGAATATAACTAATTCATAGTTTGTGATAATATATGTAATTCACAAGAGATAAGATGTCTTTATTGTGGATTGGAACACAAAGAATTTTTCCATTCTTGAGATCAGAAATATAATTTATTTCCAGGTGTGAAATAGTACGTGTAAATGGTTAAATTCTATAGTGGAGTGGAGTGGAGTGAGCACCAAAAAGCTTACTGACTGAAAGCCCAGAGTGATGAAAACTTCCATTAATTTAAATGGCAGAACAGTTCACTTTTGGAAAGATTTTATTGTCATAAAATTTCAATATATCTACCCACTCTATCAGGGAAACTCTTCATATGCTTAGGATAGACATTCCCTAACTCATCAGTGGGTTTGAGGCCTATCAGTTGAGGCCAAGATGGTTTTACTGGTGTGTGGTAACTGCACATGATAGAAGAAGCTATAGCTTCTTGGAGCCACAAGTGAGAGTTGGGTGACTGATTAGACATCAAAGAAAAATGAGCAGCTCTGAAAAGGACTTGGCAAACCCTCATACCAGAGATATTAGTCCTTCCTCACCACTCCATAAAATATGGGATAAATCATTTATGGAAGTATTACTTACTGCTTGTAAGTCTTAGGTCAATCTTAGCTTCTCTGAGTTCAGTTTCCGTTTTTTTAAATGAAAGATTTAGACTGAATTGTTATTAAGGTCACTTATAGGTCAAAGTGTATGATGTTTTGAATAGTGAAAAAAAGTGGATATAATAGGAAGTAGGTATAAATGATATACTATAAAGAATATTGAATTTGAATTCAAGAAGATTTGAATTCGACTTCTTCTATCTGAAACATTTACTGTATCTCTAAATTTGCCATGTGAAAAGCTTAATCATTTGTAAAATGAGCATAAAAATAATTACTATATCACTGGGTTTTTGTCACAGAAACAAGTCACCTACCATTATAATATGTCTGCTTAGTGTGCCAGGATCTGCATTAAAAAATCGGGACACAAAGAAAGGCACACACACATACATATATGCACACACATGCACGTGCACGCTCATACATACACACACACACACACACACACACACACACACACACACACACACCCCAAAACAAAAAAGAAATACCCTCTACCTTCAAGGAATTAAAATTCAATTGGTGGAGATAACATGAAAACAACTACATACAAACAAAATATATCCAGGATAAAACAGAGTCAAATTGTCAGAATCAAATGTGATGATGTATCTAAAGCACTTTGCAAAAACATACAGTTATTGAGCTAATATTATCTTATTATCATGGACAAAAATCATAAAGCATGAGAAGACTTGAATGAGTTTCAACCTTCACCAGTATGAATCTGCATCAATAAGAACATATATTCATTCCAGAACTGTCATATATTTGTCACAGTTTTCTCATGTTCCTTGTACTTTCTATTTAGAAATTATGCATGTAACAAGTTGACAAATATTTTGTGTGAACTGGATAAATAGAAAGGTCTGCCTTTAACTGCATGAAACACAGACTGATAATAACTACCACAATGTTAGTTTAATTGTTAAATAGCAGTAACAATATGCTTACTCTATAATTATTGTTCTTTGCTTAAATCTTAAGTATTTAAGATAAAAAAGTTTATAAATTCCATAAACATTCTACAATAGAATTTTAAAAGATATTAATTTGAATTCAATCACTAAATCACCAAAGAATATTGTGCCTGGGTTTACAGATACTTGGATCGCAAGGCACATAGTAAAAACTTAATAAATTTTTATTGAATGAATGGATGAATGGATAGATGAATGATCCATTATCTCATTGTGAGTACTCTTTTTCAGTTAGATAGATCACTGTCCCCATCTTTCTTTTCTTTTGCATTTCTCATGTCTTCCCTTAAATCTTCTATAGATGACCCACATATTTTATGTCAGCAAAGATGTATCCATCCATTATCTCTTGATCTCAATACATGACCACATTACTTCCTTTTCTGATCATACAACTACTTAATAATGTCTCCAAAGCCACTTATTAAGCACAATTCATTATTAATAATATGTTGCAGTCTAATATTATATGCTACTTGTCTTTCCTTTGCCCTTTAGATAACAGGTGTGTATATGTGTGTGTGAGTGTGTGTGTGTGTGTGTTTGTGTGTGTGTCTGTGTGTGTATGTGGGCCTTTTTTTGTATCCTGATTGCTTAATGCAGAGCTTGGCACATTAAGCAGACATTTAAAAAATGCTAGGTGACTTGTTGCTATGACAAATCCAAGTCTCTTTCCTCCACTTATTCTGTCCTGAACACAGGGGATTATCATTCATATGATATATTTATTGATTGACTAACTCAATGCCTGTCCATCCCATTGCATGTCACTATGTATGCATTATATATCCAGTTGTTTTTAGCCATATTTTATGCCAATCCAATAACTTCTGACTAGTTTCAGATCTCATTGTGGGGGCCCTATAGAATTTTGTGGCTTGATGGAATCATTATAATCTCATTCACAGATGCAAGCATCTCCCGACATTTACTATCTGTAGGGAATTTCTTTTTCATTTGTACTTTGTAGTGTATCTCCTCTGTGATGGAAATGAGCAAATCTGTGAGAGTGTTATTCTTCCTTGTTTTATGCATATTTGAGATTGACAAGAAAAGGATTAATAAGCAAAACTATTCTTATGATGGTACTATATCTATAAAGTAACCTTAGAGAATTTTAGCACAAGTTTGGAAAACATCTAGTAAATCATATTGTTTTACTAAGTTGAATGTTTATTATTATCATTACTATTAATATTTAGAAACAAAAAATAAATAGTAGAATTTAGTATTACCTACATCTTAATCACTGATGTGGTTGTGTAAATCCTAAACATTGGAAAACTTGCTTTATCCTCTCATTTTTCCATCAAAGATTTCCTTGATATACACATACCATTCTAATAAATTTTTTTTCTTTAAAAATTTCAATAGTATTTTATTTTTTTAATTATAAGTAAATATAACTTTCAACATTTATTTTTATGAGATTTATAGTTCCAGTTTTTTTCCCTTCCTCTTTCTCTTACCCCCTTCCCTAAGCCAGCAAACAATCTAATATAGATTATACATGTACAATCATTTTAAACATAATTCTATATTAGTCATGTGAAAGAAAAATCAGAAAAAAAGAGAGAAAAATGTGAGAAAAACAAATAAACAAAAAAGGTGACAATAGTATGCTTTGATATGTATTCACTATCCATATTTCTTTCTCTGGATGCTGATAACATTTTCTATCCCAAGTCTATTTAAATTGTCTTGGATCACTGTTTTGCTGGGAAGAGCCAAGTCTATCATAGTTGATCATTACATAATCTTTTTGTTACTGTATACAAGATTCTCCTGGTTCTACTCATATCACTCAGCATCAATTTATGTAAATCTTTTCATTCTTTTCTGAAATTAGATTGCTCATTATTTCTTATAGAAGAATAACATTCCATTATATTTCTATATCTTAACTTCGTCAACCACTCCCCTATTGAGGGGCATCCATTTAATTTTAAATTCCTTACCACCACGAAAAGAGCTACTAGAAACATTTTTGCACATGTGGTTCCTTTCCCCTCTTCTATCCCTTCTTTGGGATATAAATCCATTAATTTAACTTGCTAGACCAAAGGATATACAAGTAGTTTTATAGCTCTTTGGGCATAGTTCCAAATTGCTCTCCAGAATGGCTGGATCAGCTCACAACTCCACCAAAAATGCATCTAATAAAGTTTTTATAGAGAAGAGAGACTAAACATCTAGTTTGGTGGCTGCCAAGTCAATTGCTCAGGAGCCTTTTGGCTACTTTTGGTGATAATATAATCTGTTATCTTTTTAAAAAAAATTCTAGGAAAATCTTTCCCTCTGAAATATTTTGAAAATGGGTTTCAAAATGGCTATAACATTGTTTTATCTCTACATTTTCCTGATTAGGTTTAATCATTCTCATGTAGCATATTGCTTATAGGATATATCAGCATAGAAACTCAAGCCAAAATGTCTCATTTCAAGACTGCTTATTTCTGTGTATAAAACCACTACTGAATGAATCCATTTCATCAGTATATGGTCTTTGGATCATTTGTTTTAATTTACTCATTCCTTCCATAGTCTCATTTTCCATCAACCAATCAAGAATGTAAAGTAATGGACAAGCATTTATTAAGTGCTTACTATGTGTCACACTTTGTGCTAGGAGATGGGAATACAATAGCTAAAAAGTCCCACTTTTAGGGAACTAACATTCCCTCTGCTGTTTTTTGTTATATGATACTCCTACATATGCTCTTTCAATCTATGTCTCAATAATAATCTTACAAATGAGTCTATATACTAAACTAATATTCACCTTTGTTGCTATATCTCTTCATATATTATTTGCTGCCTGAATTTCTGATCTCTTTTGGCCTCCTTATTGTGGTGATTTTTACATAGCTTAACTGATTTAAAAATGATAATAATCTGATTTAATGTATTTAATTTATCCACTTTTTATTTTCCAGGGTGAATAGCCTATTAAAACAGTTTGGATTAACTTAAAAAATTTTTATAACATTTCATTGCTCTTTTGGCATACTTACGAGTTAAACATAAAACAAATAAAAACACAACACAAAAATTACCATATAGCCCAATAAAAGTGCAATGAAAAAACTAACTACAAATATCACCCACTCTTTTAGAAACCTATTTTAAGTGAATATAGAATTAATTAGCTACAATTAATTGTTTCTATTTATATAAATTCCATAATAATAGTTAACATGCAGTAATTAAAAGATATACTTGATTTGTCAAAGTGGAAAAACTAAGAAGACAATATTATCCTCCTAAATGTCTTTGTGAATGAAATACTCTACATATGCAACTCTGCAATTGTTGGGGGAGGGTGAAGACAGCATTTATTTGAATTTATGAAAATGTGTCACTCAGAAAACAATGTATGGACTCTTCATTTTGAAACTGAAATGAATTAAAATTAGTCTGTCTTCCATAATTCAAATGTTTTGTGATTAATGGTGATAATATGGGGTTATCTAAAATTAGGGTTAGGAATCATTTTTGGGAGGAAGAAGAATTCTCTGCCTCTCTGTCTCTCTGCTCTCTCTCTCTCTCTCTCTCTCTCTCTCTCTCTCTCTCTCTGTCTCTCTGTCTCTCTCTGTCTCTCTCTCTCTCTCTCTCTCTGTCTCTCTCTCTCTCTCTCTCACACACACACACACACACACACACACACACACACACTTGGATCCAGCAGAGGGCAGCACCTGATTTCTCAAGTACACATTATATTTCTCAGATTTTTAAACCATGCTCAGTCTCCCTCTGCTGGACTTTTAGGTTTCAGATTGTGGGGTGGGGGAAAAGCAGGAAAATCCTTAATCCCCTAATATAATTTTACGCACTGATTTTCCATATATTCTTGATAGAAGATGTAGAGATGACTCCATGCAAATATATGATATACAAAATAAAGATTATAATAAAATTTATGTCCAATTCCCCCTCTGACAAATCAATATGGTATAAAGAAGAGTAGAAATTCATAGTCAAAGTTCCAAAGTAATTGAGGAACTTTGGAAAATGGAAAATGGAAATTTGGGCTTCAATATCTCCAGCAGCTAAATCAAATAGGATAGGTGAATGAGAATGTCCTTAGTTTATTTCTTTATTCAAATTAAATTATTCTTTAAATCTAAAAAAAATGCATAAAAATATCTGTTAATAAAAGCACCAAATGATAATTCTCTATATTTAAACACAAGAAACTGCTACATTAGGCCTTGAATTTTATTATAACGGTGACTCACAAATAGACACAATAATTTGCTCTCCAAATATAGAGTTCTTCACAATTGAGGCAGGTAACCAGATAATGAAGATTGAAGGATTTTGTAACTTGAATTACCCAGATCTTTGTCCTCCATCTTCTGTGATTTTAACTCCTGGCTGCATTTGGGACTATTGAACTGAACTGAAACTAAGGCTGCCTCCAGAAGCTCCCCAAGAAATCTGCTCACAGAGAATGATTATAATTTAGAGAAAATAACATTACAACTTTGGTAAAAGAAACAAACTGATATTTGAATTTGAAAGAAAATCTATTTGTCTTATATTGCTCACTTAGTGAATGAATCTAAACCAAGAAACTTTTGCTAAGAATATAAACCTGTTCATAATTCAATATCTAAGCTATCTGATTTCCTTATGATGGGAATGGAGGAAAAAAACAAGAATTTATTAAATGCTTGCTAAATATCAAGCACTGTGCTACGTGCTTTACAAATGTTATTTCATTTGATCATCACAACAACTCTTAGAAGCCCCATATTTAGACATTGTGATAATCCTTGTTATCATGATAATTAATAGCAATAACACTAGTAATACTGTTATTGCCCTCATTGGCCACTTACAGTCCTAAGGTGTAGTTGGAATAGAAGTCTTCCTGATACAAGTCTAGCACTCAATACAATATTCTGGGCTGCCTCTGAAAATAGGAGAATACGTATGTTAATAAATTCAGATTTTCTTAAGGTTTTTGCTCTTTAATTCCATAACAATGAAGCAAATAAAGAGTATGACTCCTGTATTTCCTTATTTTTCTAGTTTTCTTTGAGGTTTATTTGCAAATCCTTTTTATGTAAATCATGTAATAAATGATTCCTTCTCCCATTATTATTTTTTGAAATCTTCCTAAAGCATTTTGAGAGTATAATTTTTATTAAAATTACTATGCCAAATTAAGAACTTAATTTTTATTAATTTTAAAGCATTTGGATATCATTCCATAGAATTTTGTTACAAAAAACCCAGAATTATCCATTTGAAGTAGAGGAAAGATATACATACAGAATTTAATATTTTTAAATGATAAATATAATAGGAATGTGTTTTTATTTTGGAAATGTCAGCAAGATTTACGTTGCATCAGAATTATACTTTGGCACATTTATGTGCATTTTCTTCTTGTCCTTACTATTAAGAAAGTGAGTTAGGATCACAGATTAGTTTTCTTGCTCTGACTAATCCTTCAGTTTGGCCTAGGATTTTGGTTTCTATCTCCTGTCTGGATCTGCCAGTGGCTTCCAAATGGAGGAAAAAAAGAAAGCTGAAATTCCTTTTTTTTTTTTTTCTTTTTCAAAGAATGTCAACAAATTTACGGAATGGATTTAAGTTCAAGTTATTATTATTCTTTTTTTTTTTTTTGACATGGGCACTTACATATGTCATTGTGTTGAAATAGAATGTATAATTGTGTTCAAACACTACTTAACTCAAATATTAGAGTGCTCAAAATATTTTTTCATAGATATAGGTACAAATGGCCTGCACATACTTATAGATACATACAGAATATGTATCAGTGCTAGTTCCTAGCCACTTTTTAGTTTCACTATTTTTAGGTAAGGGTCTTTTCTAGGACCAACCTTGAGACCTTAAGTGAAAAATTCCTAACAATAATGAGAAGGATTTGAAGGTTTGAATAATCAGAATAAAAATAACTTTGTTGAAGTAAATCAAAGTACCCTTTGCCCTGAAAGAAGAACTGCTTACAGAATCAACATAATAAACCCAGGAAATTTCATTCAGGCTTCAATGAAAAGTAATATATTAAAAATGTGATTTACCTTTCCCCAAATGTTTCTACAGTTAGGGAGAAGAGAGTAAGAAATACAGATTATTAATGTAAATTAAATGATTTAATTTAGTGCTGTTTTATTGGGCTTTATAAGAATATCTTGCAAAGTAGTGTTAAGTTAGAATTTTTATTTTTATTTCATATTTTTCAATTTTTATGTTCTATTAATTATTTATAGTTTTAACATGAATTGGTGGAAGTAATAAGGCAATCAAATCATCTTTCTGTATCTTAAAGAATGGAGTGTTTTATTTTCTTCCTTTTTAAAGTTAAAATATTATCAATGCCTTTTATATGTTGTCAGTGTTTGCTGTTTTATCAAATGACCAATAGTTTCACTTGCATCTTAATGGTGATTGTTCTGGATTGGGGGGAGGAATAGGAGGAATCACTCACTGAAAAGATCCAAATTAAAACAAAATAAAAAAGCTTTGCAGTTAAAAATACTTTTATGGTAATGTTATTAGTAAGTTTACCAGTCAACTAGAAATGTGTAAAAACAATTTTACCAGATGGATAAGCAATAAAGTCATTAACTTTACAACAGTTTTCTGTGAAAGGATAACATAAAATAAAATCTTATTTATTATTATTAGAATCTTATTTCTAATAATATTGGCCTTCATCTTTTCTATACCAACTGCATCCATATGGTGCCTTATCAAGCTAATTTGAAAGAAACAGTGGTACAATGGTAAGAAGAACAAAATATGTAGTTTTAGGACACTAACTCCTCTATATCATTTCTGTTATCTTCTTGAGATCTTAAGGTCCTCAAGAAAAAGGATTTATGTTTAAAGGAAAAATCTTAGGATTTAAAAAAACATCATTAATTTACACAGTACAGTGCTGAGAATATAGTAAGTTTTAATTTACTCAGGGTCATGCAGGCAATAATGGGAACTGAACTAGCAACTCTGACTCACAAACTTAAAGTACCATATAAAGGAAGGGGAAAGATCTTCTTGAAACTTTGATTAACTTCTCAGTGAACAAATAGAAATCATCACAGAGAGGCTTTGATGCTCCCATACCCCAGCAGATACTTTGGGGAAAGGACTGTCAGACATCTTAATTAAATAGAAAGCTTGGGCTAAATAGACTTGTCAGGGGTTTTGCCCCTGGGTTTGACTTTGCCTAAGTTGTGGGGCTGTATAACAAGTACAGGTGTAGATTAGATATCTTGAGGGACACAATATCACTGGGAACCTTCCTCAAAAAGGATAGCTGATAACCAATCAGTCACAAAGAGAAAAAAAAAAAAAAAAGCCAAAGTGCTCCAAGCCAGCATGGATATCTTATTCTAGTGGACATTGGATTCCTACTAATTCCTACCCTCCGTCTTCCTTCCTATGTTCATCTTTCAACACCTAATTTCAGAAGTCAGTTTAAATGTTACTTACTCTATAATCCATAAAACAAATTTGGCAAGAACAAATTCTGGGCCACTGTCCATGTTCAAATAGTCTTACCTTCTCCACTGTGGTAAAAGTAGTGAGCATTCATATTTCATAATTTGTTTGGATGGGAACTTTAGGAAATGAAAAAAGGAATAGGTTCAGAAAGACGTAGGAAGACATATCAACTGATGCACAACAAGGTGAACAGATTTAGGAGAACAATTTGTATTAATAATATTGTGAAGAAAAATAATTGAAAAATTTAAGAACTCTGATCAGTACAACAATCACTCATGACACAAGAAGACTGCTGAATCACAATACCTACTTTTTATAATTTAAAAAATATTTATGAAATAAAACAAGTATTTCCAAAACATTGTATAATGAAAATACATGGTTGTACATGAAATTGCAAACCTACCATGCTATTCCTTTCAGATATACAACAAAATTATCATGTAAATTTACCTTTTCCTCCCCCCCAAGACTATCATTAGACATTTATTGTCATTATTTACATATTTTTATTTTTCTGTTCTTTCTTTGTATGTAGATAGTATTTTTCTACATATGTCCTTTATAGTTAAAAAAAAAAAACAGAACGAATTCAGGATGCAGAATAAGGCATACATTTTTGGAAATGAGTTACATGGAAATTAGTTTTGTTTGACTCCTGCATATTTGTTAAAATTTTTTTGTCTATTTTTAATGGAGGAAATAACAGATAAGTGCTTGTTAATTGAAAAATAATTTTAAATTTTGCAAAAAAGTGAGTATATCTAGTATCTTAGTTCTAAAAGGACAAACAAGTTCCTTGAACTACTATGGAATTTTAGAGAGAAAAAAGGCAAGTATTTTCCTAAATAAAAGAAAGAATATTTAGTGACAGATGGTTCAAGATGGCATGTAGGATGTATAGCTAGGGCTATTCATAATCAAAAGGTGAGTTAATATCTTCATGCTTTCCACAAATAAGAAAATGCCCATTTAAATTTTCTTATAGCTTCCTTTGTTTGCTAAGTGAATGTGCAAACTGATTCCTCAGTAACAATTATTAACTAAGAAAAATAAGATACTTTGAAAGAAATAAAATCACAAGAGGATGTAATACAGAGAATTTCAAATGAATGAATGAATAAAAATATTTAAGCAATAAAAATGTGCTTATGCATTATGCTAAGTAAGGCATCATAATTGAAACAGAGGGACTCCTATACTGGTCCAGAAGTATGATCTATGAATTCCAATATCCTGTATCTTAAAAAGATAAAAGATAGAGGTCTTATAAAAACGATGCCTGACATTTACATAGTTCTTTAAAGTTTGTAAAGGGGCAATGAGATGGCACAGTGGATATAGTGCTGGACCTGGAGTCATCTTTTTAAATTCAAATATGACTTCAATCACTAACTAGCTAGGTAAGTCAAGTGACCTTCTTTGCCTCAGTTTCTCATCTATAAAATTACTTGAAGAAGGAAGTGGCAAACCATTATAGCATCTTTCCCAAGAAAACTGCAGAAAAAAAGTTCATAAAGAGTCAGGAATGACTGAAAAACAACAAAAATTTACAAGGTATTTTAACATACATTCACAACAAACTTTGAGAAAGGTGCTATCATTATGATTCTTCTTTTGTAGATGAAGAAACTGAGATGCTGATTAATTGACCTGCTAGGAATTATCCAAGCTAGTGAGTATCTGAGACTGAATTTGAGCACAATTTTCTACTTTAAAGTTCTTCACCTTAATAAGAGGTCTTAGCAACTTGTTTTAGGCAACTTATTCTACACCTAAAAAGCACTCTGGTAAATTACTAAATTTATTCTTTTTAGGATTCTGTCATACATGAGTTTATTTAAATTTTTTAAAAATAGAGAGATGATTGATAAATTCAACTGGATCTCTTTGAATCTCAGGATTTGAGAATGCTATATGGCTCCTCTTTTAACATACACACTCACATATTCACAACTTATTGCATATCTCTGCATATCTACATTGATCTAATGGGATGACTACAGGTCTGCACATAAAGTCACAGGCTTTAGGAAGGACGCTTCTCTCAGTTATCAACTATGACCTTGCAAACGATTGCCTAACTTTCATAGCATGAAGCATAAACACATTTTTACTTCCTAGTTTACTAAGTTACTCAATAGATAAGTTTAATCCTAGGATCATAGTATGGCTCCTCCTTCTTGGTTCCTTTATCAGCCAATGGCATGATACATTGATCATCCTATGGAATGAAAATCATTTATGTTTGGTAAAGAGGGGAATTATAGGCCAAGGAAGCTGACATCTCTAACCAAAGTCTGGAGTATTTGGGACCAGCAAATGTTCTGTTGTGTACTTCTTGACTAATGAACGTTTATACCATGCAAGACTATAGTGTTTCCGTCCTTTGTAAAGAAAACTTAAATGAGAAACCCTTATTTGGAAAGGGATATAATTTCTCAAGGAAAAACAAATCAATGCCAGCTCTCTACAGTAAGTGCATATTTTACATATCTCATTCATAAAAGTATCCTTTTGTGTGAATAAATATCAATGGACATAGTAATGTATGTTCCTTGATCAACTTCCTCAACAGAGAAAGCTAAAATGATTTCTTTTTAATATCCCTGCCAGGACTGCCTTAATATATAAGAAAGTTGAGAAGGCAAAGTTTTCACACAGAGATCATATGTATGTTTTTTTCCTTGTATTAAGCAATCTAGAAATATGGTTGAAAAATATGTGCAATACTTGCCACCACATTTATCTGTATTGCAGCTTATGTGGTTGATCTGGAAGAAGTGCTTGTGGGGAAAGCTAAACTCCAATGTTTATACAAACACCATAAGAGTAAAAATGATCACATAATTGTAACCCAAAACAGATCTGCAAAATCAAAATTATATATTTTTTTAACTCTTAAGCTTCTGGGAAGCTCTCATTTATACTTTCATAATAATTCATTCAGTATAGTTTTTGTCCTTGTGTCCCCAGTCAAGCATAATTTTTGGTTAATATGGTCTAATTCATTGCTTGACTTATTGAAGGCAAGCGACATGTGGTGTAGAGAGCCGGAACTCTGGAGAAGTATACTTGAAACAAGGTGTTAACTCAATGGAATTGATGAGATGATTGTTCTCTAGTTCACATATATACTTAGTACTTAGTATGGTGATGTAATGGTTCTCTAAGTTCACACATAATCATTATGCTGTAATGATATAATTACAATAAAGTATATAAAGGCTAAGAAGCACTGGAAGATTGATATTCTATCTTTGACCAGCTTCCTGGTGACTGTCTTGCCTTCATCACTTTTCCAACTAACAACAAGAACTCGGGCTGATCTTGAAGTCCTCCAGAAAGCTAGTCCAAACATTGCAATGTGGAGTATGGATAAAGTGGTTCCTTTGGTCAAGAAAACTAGCTTCAAGTCTAGCATCTAACATGCATTGCCTGTGTTTGCCCTGACTAATCCATTTACTCTTTTCATTCTTTCTGTTCCCTCTAATACAATGTATGAGTTTCACAACAATAACAATTAGTATTGGTGGAAGGAGCTATGAAGAGCTCTCAACATATATGAAAATATAGGATCCCACCTGTATTTATATGTATTAAATATATGTATAATAGGGATATGATAACAAAAAAGAGTCTCTACTCATAAGAAGATTATTATATTATGAGGGAAGGATGAGGGTGCAGGGTCAGTGGGACACAAAAAGGTAAGTCAATATAAAACATTTGCAAGTGAATGTGAAATTATCTAGAAGGTAGGGGTAAGGTTTCAGTGTTTGAAGGAATAAGGAAACAATTTTTACTATCTGAAATGATTCAATGAAGGAACCTAGTAATTTTAAGATGCAGAAGTGATAAAAAGAGTAGATTTCAGGTCTGAGGAACAGCCTCTACAAAGGCATGGAAGTTAGAGATGGAATATCATATAGCAAGGAATATCACATATTTTACATAGAATGTAGCATATGTACCATGCCTTTGGATAAAAACAAATATACTATATTTGGTTCTATTCATATTTTAGTTAGGACTGTCCTGATGACATCATTTCTATCTAGTTTGAACTACTGGTAAGTATTCTCCTCTTGATTATTTTTCTTTTAGGTATGGATTTCTAGATATCGTCCAGGATGACATCCCAGCTGTTCTTTAAATTTTACTGTCTTATTTGTGGGGTTTTGGAGGGGGAAACATAGGTTGATTGTGTTCAAAACTAATTTCACCCATATAAAGAACTTCTTACTTGAAAAATCTTACTAGTGTGGAACACCAATTGTTTTGCACATTATAGTTTTAAAGTTTCATGGAATACTGGGAGGAAGACCTGATCAGAGTCATATAGCTAATATATATCAAAGGTGGAAAGTAAGTCCAAGTATTCTTGGCTCCAATATACTCTCTGGGATGCTACATTACTTCTCTTTCAACAGTACTCCAGAGTCATTATTCTTGTGGTTAATAAGTGGCTAGGGGGATAGGTTAGAGCAATTGCTTTATAAATGATTCCTGAAATTATTTAGCAATTTTACAGACAACTGTGTCTCAAAACTGGGAAGACCTGGGCTTAAGTCCCTCAAGTTCAAATAATATATGACTTGGGGAAAGTCACTTAACCTCATTCCTATAAAGAACTTCCCTAGCTTATAAATTACATTGAAGAAACCCATTGGAATTAGTAGAGAAAGTTTTCTCACCTAGGAATCCCTATTCCAAGAAAATCATAGGTCCAATGCCTATCTCTATTTCTACCATAAAGATGGTGAACCATGGTTCTAGAGAAGGCAGTCTTGCAAAGTATGGTAACTAAAGTGCAAAGCAATCTCTTATCTCCATTACTGCTTCAGTGCTGCATTGTAAAGAAACCTGCATGGATTCCAAAAGTCCAGTAAATTTACATATATATGAATATTCTGTGTGTGTGTGTTCTATCTATGTATATGTGTGTGTGTATAATCTTTCCCCTTTATTGACCACACTCATCACTTTTTTCCCTTCCTGTCTGACAATATGTTGCCTTAATGCCCATTTTTAATGATTAGCTGTATATCAGTATTACTACAAAAAATCCAAAAGTTTTATATTAATCATTAAATGGGATGAATATTGATCTGCTAAAGAGGATTTATTTATTTCTAGCTCTATCCAAAGATCAACTTCAAGCAGCTTTTGGAGAATCTACTGAGCTCTCACAACACAAAGCTCCTGCATACATGACACTGACCATGACATTTTAGTTCTGGAAGAAAACCAAACAGTAAATTCAGTGCAATAATCCTAGATAAATGAGATGATCACTGGAAAAGCTGTGATAGTTAAGTGGTCTATCAGAGAAGTCCAAAGAATAGTATTGAATAGTTATTACATATTACTCCTGGCTCATGTCAATATAGTCCAAAGCTCATCACATCATTACATTGAATTACATTGAAAACATTTCTACCTCCTTAATTTCAAAATCTTGATGTGTCTGTGTTTATTTAATATGTGTTTATCCTTAATTTCAAAATCTTGATGTGTGATTTTTAAAGGCTAATGCTAGTATATAAAATGCCCAATTACATGCAGTGATCTAATCTTATTAGACAATAATCCTGTGAGGTAGATAAGACAGGCATTATTGTTTCTGTTTTATAGACACCAAGATGTAGGAGTAACTGGACTAATATCTTCTCAAGTGAATATACAAAAGAATAATGGTGTTCTCCATGATAAGCTATTAGAATTGATTTGAATCATCTAGGGGGTAGATGATTAGTCCAGGTCCAAACATGTCAAGGATTGGATATGAGTCTTCATTCCAAAGAATTATGGAAAGACTTTGTATGAAGTAATATAGAGAATGGTGAGTGTAAGTAGAAGTATCATTTATACTATAAAATCAATAAAAATGAACAATTTTGAAAATTTGTACAATTTAATAAAGAATTAAATGAACAGAGCCAGAAGAGTAATTTATATGATAAAACAACAATATAAAGGCCTAGCTGTCAAGAGAGTTAAGTGGCATGGTAGATAAAGCACTGGTGTGAGAATCAGGAAGACTCATCTTCCTGAGTTCAAATCTTTACTAGTTGTGTCAAACCCTATTTTTCTC
Organism: Sminthopsis crassicaudata; assembly: GCF_048593235.1. Lineage (NCBI taxonomy): Eukaryota > Metazoa > Chordata > Mammalia > Dasyuromorphia > Dasyuridae > Sminthopsis > Sminthopsis crassicaudata. The sequence continues at coordinate 115,644,515 of NC_133622.1, forward strand.
ATGTGCAAAATGGACTTGAAAAGGAAATGACAAAACAATCCAGTATATTTTCCAAGACAACCCCAAATGGGATACAATTGAAACAAATGAACAACAACAATAAAGACAAACAAATTTGAAGGCAGTAGATTTGGAGTCACTTGTTGTCAGTATGATCTTGTAAAAAAAATTAGTTTTCTTATCTGGAATTTTCCTATAAAGATTTATATTGGTGAGCCTATAATTTCACAGTCCACAACAGAAAGATTATTCAAATTCAGATTTTCCAATTATTCATCTTCTATAATCAGATATTTTTTAATTTGCTTGTCCATTTTTTTTAAATTTTAAAAGAACATACAAGCTTAAATTCTACTTCACTTTGATATCTAGCCACTTGTTCAGAATCAAAGAATTTGAGGTGGAATTAATTTTATTGCTCACCTAGTCTGAATTATATCCAGAATAAGTCTCCAGTCTAATACCTCCAATGAGATGAACCCATCAACTTATAAGACTGCCCATTTTACCTTTGGACAATCCATGATTTGCTCCTGATTATGCCCTGTGGGACCAAACAGTACAAGTTCAGTCTCTCTTCTATTTGACAATTCCCTAAATACTTAAAGACAGTTCTCACATTCCAACTGTCCTTGCCCAAAGCTTTTTCTTCTCTGAATTTAAGATACCCAATGGTGTCAATTCTTAACCATATGCATATTTATTCATGGTAAAAAAAAATCACAATTTTTAAAAATGTATTTTTTATATTATCAAGAATGTATTTCTCCCCTCCTTTTTTCCACTATCACTAAGAGACAGGGAAAGAAGCAACAAAGCAAAAGAAAATATAAAACCAACGTATCATTTGAGGACCCTTTCAAAATTAAGATTCTGTAATTCTGAGATTTGTAATGATGCAAGGTCAATCAATAATCATTTATTATGTGCCTACTATGAGCCAGGCACTGTGCTAAGTGTTGGGGATAAAAAAAATAAGTAAAACACAATTCATACTCTCAAGAAATTCACAGAATGGTTAACATTTCAGTTTAGCTACTTCTTAACTGAAAAGAGATAAATCTTAGATTTCAAAATGCAAACACCTCTATAGCAAATACTATTGTATTCTTCTGCCATAAATTATTTATATTTGGTTTAGTTGTCAAGTCCTTTAATCTTTTCAATTCTGTGATTAATTGTGAGAGAAATTAAATTAGAAGAAATATAAAGGAAATCAGGAAGAAGCAAGGCTCTTGAAGAATACTGACTGTTACAAAATATAAGTATTGTCTCACTTTGTAAATTGAATATGAGAAAATAGTCACCATTTAGGGGAAAATGTTCCTTTCCATTAATCACTGTATGGTTAGAAGCTGAAAAGTGATGCTTTGTAATTGGATATTTGAACCTTTCAGATAGCTGAATGTCCTTGGAACAGGTACCACTTAGTTTAATTAGGTTTGATTCACAGCCCTCTGTGTCTGGCTTGCCAAGGCCAAAATGATTTTATCAGCCTGCACACTGTAAGTGGGGGGGGGGGAGAAGGGGTGGGAGAAGATATAGACAGGGGTAGAGGAAAGTGAAAGAGAGAAAAAGAGACAGAAACAGACAACCTGATACAAATAGTATATGCTCATAGATATTTCTAATTCATGTTAGTCATCCACAACATGATAACAATCTCTATATGAATGAATAAAAAAGAACAAGCTGACAAAATATATATAAACTGCATGTTGAGGCATTTTGTCTGAACTGATTGAATTGAACAATATTCAATAATTGAGCTCAATATCAAAATGAAATATTTTATATACAATTCTATGCTACCAAAATATAGCATTAGTTTCTTGTCTGTCGTTAATTCGCCATATTACTGAATGGGGAGTACTGAATGAATGTGGGAAACAAGTGGGACTCAATAAATGAAATGAAAATATCTTGAGGTCATTACACCAAAAGAAGTATGATTTTTCTGTTTAGGTTCAGATCGTTATTACTTTCCAAACCAATGATTTTGATACTCTGGGAAATCCTAAGAAAGATCTGGCTTGTGGATACAATCCCAAGAGTGGGATTTTTTTTTGCCATTTCTTCCATCTTATAACCCATTATTAAGTTGTTTTGTTTTATTTTTTCTTTTCCTTTTTGGTCCTTTAATCTCCACCTGTCTTTAAAAGAATCCTCTTTTCTGCTTATCCCCAAGTTTGCCTAAGTATGTCTTTGACTTCTGAAAATGTGGTCATTTCTATTCTCACTGTTTTGCTTCAATAACTTAAACACTCTGCTGTGCTTTGGGAAAAGTGGAATTCAACCAACCAAGGGGCACCTAAGATCAAGCATGCTAGAAAGGAAGTCTGTTACAATGTAAAGAATTCTGCCTTTGGAATTACAGTATCTGTCACTTACCACCTGTTCAACTCTGGCCAGGTCACTTTACCTTTTTGGGTCTAAATTTACTCATCTGTAAAATGAGAGAGTTCCAAAGTTGTCTTCCAGTCTAAATTTATAAATGTATGATCCTGTGACTAGATGGTGTTGAAAGTTGCTACTGGTATCCAATGAGATAATAAACATAAAATGCTCAGTACAGTGCCTGATGTATAGTAATTCCTTTATCAATTTTAGCTACAAAAACAATACTTATTAAATAATTTATTATACAATCATTTTAGTCAGCATACTATATTATTACTTTATATAACAGAAATATATCTTATATCATGTTATGCATTATATATTATGCTGTTATATATAATATGCATATATTACATGCTATATTAAATATATTATGTCATATACTATATATACTATAATTATATAATCAATAACAATAATGATAGTAATAATTAGTTCTAAATCTATGATCTGAACTTGTTTGCTCTGTAAAATAAGTGTGTGGCATTCACTTATTAGACCCTTTAAAACTCTAAATTAATGGCTCCCATATGATAGTATGGGATGGAATGGGATGGGATGAGAAGAAATAAGATGAACTGAAAAATTCTGGGGAAGTAAGAGACTTCAAGAGACTCAGAACCCCTGGACTAGTCAAAATACAAATAATTTTATTATTGTTGGGAAGTAAAATGAGTTTTTAAAAAGATGATAAGCTTAAAGCAATGATTCCCAGTTTCTTTTAAGAATTTCCTAATGATTGTAATCTCTCATATTGAGAAAAAAGATTATTCAAGTTAGGAATGATTAACTAATGAGTTCATCAGTGTAGTATCCATCATTTTTACTGTCCGTAAATTTTCCATGCAGGATCTAATTATTATGCTGGAAGAGTTCCTCTAAACGCATGCATTGCACATATAAGCACATATATGTACACACAAACACAGGTATTCCCATACATATACACACGTGTGGGTATACATGTCTAAACACAACCAAACAATAAACCTACATTTATATACATGTATAAATATTATAATGCGTATATTTATGTCATACATGTATATGCACAAATATACATAAATACCTTATCCTTATCCATTGCTTATCCTTATCATATAGAAAAATAGATACAAATAGCTAGGCAATTTTAAAGGATCATAGATCTGGAAATAAAGGGGACCTCAGAGGCCATCTTTTCCAACCTCCCCATTTCATAGATGAGGAAACTGAGACCACTAGAAATGCATGATTTGCCCATGATCAAACGGGATGATGGATTCTGCCTTTATTTTCTATGTATACATATGTGCATACACACACTTCTCTAGACAAATTTGCTCTAATCCTCCTGCCTATGATTCTATTAGATTTAGGACCTCTCTTAACAAAGAATAAAACTCTCAAACTCTTTCTGTTAGGAAAAAAAATGTTTTTATCTCACAATAACTTCCTTCTTTAGGAATACTTTGTAACATATGCCAGGCCAAGATAGATTGCCATGATTGTGGTTGGAGTAACATGGCAACATTACAGATGTGGAGGAAACTTTCTCTTTTATTTCTCCTTCCCTCCCTCATGCTTCCCCTTTTACCAAGATGTCTCTAGAGGCTCCTTTTATCCTTTCCATTTAGTTCACAGCATCCTGCTCTAGTTTGTGCCTTTTGCCCCCTTATACAGGTAAACCAAGAACATTTGCTTAATGTGCTGTTTTGTTTTATTTATTTACCTCTACTTAAAAAATATAGGTATCTGCATGTCATGAAGGGAAAGGAATCTTTTAAGCAGCAATCTAGAGAGCTGAGTTGGAAATTATACTCGTGAACAATCAGTGTCAAAAATGCTTGAGCATTATTTTGTTGCAGTTTATTTCTGAGTTTCTCAGATCTCTGGCACAATTTTCCCAGTCTTCTATGAAACAAAGGAGTTTGACCTACTTTTTTCCATCCCCATTCTATTCCTTCTGCTTTACTTGTTCTTTTTAAAAATCACCAACAATGTTAGCTACTTATACCTTTTATCAATGCAATAGAGATGATGGGGTAGGCTGGGAGTGAGGAAGGGCTGATGAGAATCCTTTGATCTAGACAAGTTTTATTTATTGGGAGCTATTGTTCTAGAATAGAATGAAACAAAGGATCATTGTTCTCAACATGACAAGCACATGCTATCATAACTTAAATGGAAAAAAAAATTGTAGGAGGATTTTTCCCCCTTTTACCAGCTACATCTTTCAGAACTGGTTGATAAAAGTCCTAGCAATGTAAAATGATGCAATAAAACTCTCTAACAGTAGCTGATTTGTATGCAACAATGACCATAAGGGTAACTCTTCAGTAAACCTGAATCTCATATATAATGCATAGCAGTTAATAAATCATAGTAAAATCAGGTGGCTTAAAGCCAACAATACCTAACTAGTTAATGGAAAAAGGGAAAAAGATTTATTGAGAGACAGATTCTGTCTGGATTTTGCTTTTAAGAAGCTCACAGGCACATTCTAGTCTCTTGTAAAGATTTTTAACTCTACATATGTGTTTTCTGTCAACTTGTCCTATCCTCTTTCAATAGTGTTTGGAAGACAGCTAGTCCATGGGGCCCCTCATTCCCACCAGTAGATGGGGCTTTTCCTATTAAACAATTGAGGTTTTCCTCCTTTCTCCTTTTGGCTCCTACAGATTTTATCCAGGAAGGAAAGAATCAGGAACCATGATTAAAGAAAACATTATTACTTAGGTTTTAGGGTTCTGCATGGCAAAAAGTAAAGACTTTCTCCAATTAAGCTTCTGGAAAATATGCAAACTACATTAAAAACAATAACAAAAATAAAACACCTTAAAACAGATTCTCAGATATCCTTTTCTGTGCTGAATTTAACTGGCTATGTATTCATTTTGCTTCATAATTGAAGGCTATATTTCCAAATAAAATTATTTCATATACATTCAGTATAGCTATATTTTGACATTTCATTTGTCTCTCCCTATCCTCCATCTATGGAACTTTAAAATGCAAATGTTACAAAATCATATAGTAGGAGGAAGCTTTGGGAACAACAGAAATTGCACAGATTCCAGAAGACAATTTTCTTTTTAAATCTGTTTCTTGTTTTGAGTAGGTCTTAGATAATTTCTGATGCTGATACAGATGGGCTGTCAATTCATGTGGCAAACACATTATCTCACTTAGAAATATTCATATCTCCTGATTAAGTCCTTTCACAAAGTCTTTAAAATTATAACTATAAATGAGTCTTAGACTAAGAGAAGCAAAGGTACAAGTAATGGGAAATATTAATGTATTCAAATGGGCACCTGAGAAATTTTCTGTTATACTAAATCCACAGTTCCAGGCCTGCTTTGGTTTCTACTTTTAAGGAACTCCCTCCACTAATGCAGATTGTCACCTGCTCTGCATCTTTGTCTTGGAGAGTTGTCTGGAGTATTGAGAAGCTGTGTTTAGAGAATATTCTTGTAATCAGCATTTATTAAAAAAATGATTCTTGAACCCAACGCTAGCTAGACTCTGAGACTAGCTTGTTATCTACTAGGCCACATAACTATCTATTTTATTTTATTTTTTTTTAATTTTACATCTTTCTATTTTTAAGGTCTTGTTTTTGCCCCTGGACTTGTATACTCCAAATAGAAATAAGAATTGCCATTTCTCAGATTTTATCTCTGAATGAAAGGAAATAATTCTTATGTTTTCTTTTCAGACAGGAATGGGGCATGTGGGTAGAACATAATAAAAGGAAAGAGTGGTTTCAAGACTAATTTCGAGAAATTTATGTACAGCCTTCCACTGACCACAAGATGGCAATGTGACCTTATAAAACACCTCTCCACTTTTCGGAGTACTAATTTTACCAGATAATAACAGGTTTCTGAGTAGAAGAGGGAAAAGAAAATGAAAATGAAGGATCGCCAGGGAGAAAAATTAAATTGAGATAAAAGTTTGAGATAGTAGGAGTAGGTTAAGGCTGAAAGTAACTAATGTCTTTGAAACTTTGCGTTTTGAGACAATAACAACTTCAAGATAAAATGTTAACTGAAGAAATTAGGCAATCTGACAAAGGAAAAAAGGGCCCTTGCTCTGGAATCAGAAGAAATGATAAATTTAACAAAGTATAAATAAAAGAAAATAAATGGCACATAATAATCAGAACATAATATAATAAAGCATATGAGCACTACTAAGAATGTGAGCATGCCACTGTCCTAATCTCAAGAAGGCCCTTCCAAGCATAGGACTGATTGGGCCTCAGCAGTTTTGAGGCTCATTGCCCCAGTCTTCGGTTACTAGGCAAAGGAATGAAATCACAATTCCCACAATTCCCCAAACATTTCCAAAGAACTAGCCAACAGGAGTTTGTGTTATTTGCTAGGGATACAAAAATAAAAATGAATTAATCTCTTCCCTCAAGATAGCTTCTATAGGAAGAGAGATCATGTAGATAATATCCAAACACACACACACATACACACACACACACACACACACACACACACACACACACACACACACACACAAAACAAAAACAAACTAACATCTGGGAACAACAGAAAAACAATGTCAACAAGAATGTGGTGTCTGAATTGAGCTTTAAAGGAAACTAAAGGTTCTGTAAGTCAAAAATTGAGGACAGTACTTCATGCCAGGCCTAAAAGATAAGTGGCCACAGCATGAAGGGGAAGGGTGTTCTAGATTTGGGAGTCATGCTAGAGAGAAGGGAGAAGCTCTAGAACTAATTTCTGTGTTACAATTGGCTTAGGCCAGTTTGTGGGTAGCTTTTTGTGTCTTAATTATAGGAGTCCCCAATAACTTGTAACCAACATGTGTTTCCTCATTTTCCTTTGAATCCTCTCTAGCTTTAATTCTTTGATATTAAGGTGTTTTGAAATTCATAATCATGGAGCTTCTCCAGGAGACCATTTTTGTTGAAAATATGGTTTTTTGCATGGAAAAACAATTTGGGCTAATTAAAAGCATTGTCCAATTCCACCTTAAGTCCATGATATTTCAAATTGGTGTTAAAAATATCCTGTCATTGGATGATTTCAGAAAGTGAAATGAGCAGGACCAGGAGATTATTGTATACTTCAACAACAATACTATATGATGATCAATTCTGATGGATGTGGCCATCTTCAACAATGAGATGAACCAAATCAGTTCCAATAGAGCAGTAATGAACAGAACCAGCTACACCCAGTGAAAGAACTCTGGGAGATGATTATGAACCACTACATAGAATTCCTAATCCCTCTAATTTTGTCCATCTCCATTTCTGATTTCCTTCACAGGCTAATTGTACACTATTTCAAAGTCCGATTCTTTTTATACAGCAAAACAACTGTTTGGACATGTATATATATATATATATTGTATTTAATTTATACTTTAACATATTTAACATGTATTGGTCAACCTGCCATCTGGGGGGGGGGAAGGAGGGGAAAAATTAGAACAAAAGATTTGGCAATTGTCAATGTTGTAAAATTACCCATGCATATATCTGTTAAATAAAAACTATTTTAAAAATATCCTGTCATTTTAGAATTTATACCTACTTGACAATGCAATTAGCTGGCTTTTGGCAAGTGCCAAAAATTGTTTCTTGTATGGTTTTTAGGACTGTGGATTGAATTTTGAGGAAAGGGAGAAATTCTATAGGTATTGTTTCTATTTTGATTACATTCTAATAATGATCAATTCTCTAAGTGGTATAAACACACACACACACACACACACACACACACACACACACTGACAGACATGTATGTATACACATACACTTCTCTGGCCATTAAATACAGTTAATACTAATGATGACAAGTAGCAAGGTCAACCTATCAGGTGCTGAATAGGTCAAAAAAAGACTATATGGTATAACAAATAAAGAATTTTTGTCACAAGAAGTTTTTTCAAGATCAAGGGAAAAATGCAAAATTATTTAAACTTTATTTTCCCTCAGAGTTTTTAATATAAATGTGAGTAGCATCATGTTGTGGAACAAAAGACTTGGGTTGAATCTCTGTTGTCATTTTTAAAAACTGTGTGACCTTGGCAAAGTCATGATATTTTTAAAGACCTTTTTTGGCCTATAAAATTAGGAAAGTACTACTTAATCTGTTTTCATTACAGTATTGTCAGAATAACACATAATATAAATATAAATTAAAATAAATAGGCATGACCCCATGCATGGCAGTTAGATGGCATAGCAGAAAGAACACCAGCCCTGGAGTCAGGATTTGAGCTACATTCAGGAATGTTGTGAGATACATATGGCCTGTGGACTATGTGCATTAGAATATAATTTAAAATTGATTATATTTGTTTTAAAATTTTTAGGATAGTTTTTTGAAACAAATGGAAGTCAAAAATTAAATATAATATAATATATATGTATATATATGTATATATATATATACACACATAATGTGCATTATGTATATACATGCAGGCATCCTTAAGATAATTGCCTAAATTCTTCCATAATTAATTTTATACAGAAACAAATATTCTCAGAATTATGTAGATTAGAGAGTAGATTTCTTATTGAAAAGAACTTTAGAACAAACCATTAATCCAGAAGTGTCAAAGATATGGTCCTAGAGAAATAAGTGGTCACCAAAGCTCCTTATGGAAACCAAATTAAAGCATAACTGAGAAGTGCAAAAAAAAAAAAAAATAGCATTACAGAAGTAATGTTAATTTGTTACTGTTCTAAGTTATTATGGTGCCTGTAAGGATCCATTTCTATTTGAATTTGACACCTTTACTCCAGTCCAGCTTTCATTTTACATATGGGAAAATGAAGCCTACAAAGGTGAAGAAGATCAACTCACGTCACATATGTATTAAGTAGGCAATATGACATTTATATCCAGCCTCATTGACTCCACATCCCATGTCCTTTCCATCACACTCTAAGAACTTCTCAACCGTCTACTTGTGTGTAACTATGAATTAAATAACATAGAGTGAGGGACCTAGCAAACCAAATTAAGTCAATTTAAGCATATTTCTAAGAGGTAGTTCTAAGACAGGGGATGCAGAGCTGGCTGTAAATTCAGGATGTTTAAGTCCTTTTAGTATGTTAACTACATGTTCCTGGGTATAGCCTTGGACTTTTCAATGGCCCAGGTAATTCCCTAAAACTAGAATTTGCAGCTCAGGTGCTCATTTGAATAGATGGAGAAAGTTTCCTTAGTGGGAGTTCTCTACATGGTTAAACAATTTTAATAAAGTTAAACTTCAACTTCAACAAAGAATGTCTCTTCAACATTTTGTGGAAGAAACAATTCTGTGGATAATTCCCACAGGTTACTATATATCTAAAAATGAATAAATCATTTATACTTAATGAAAAGACTCCTCCCCCAAAAATGGATTATAAATGTCATAGTGCTCTATTGCATTAAGCAGTCTTATGTACCTCTCTTGTGATTAGTCTCTCGCTTGTGTCTTTGTGTGGGTTGTGACACTGGCAATAGTTGAAGACCATCAGACTTAGAAATTTTCTCTGTTTTGAAGATGAATAGAACATTTGTAAACAATCATAATAGGTATGGACAAAAAGAAGGTGGCAGAGCTAGAGGAGGAGTTTCATAAAAGTTGTGAGTTGTAGATAGAAAACAACAACAGCAACAGCAACAAAGCAAAACAAACAAACAAAAATCTCTCATACCCAAGGGAAAAATGAAGTAGAATGATAACACCTTCCAAAGCCTTCCGAAAGAGGCTTCTTAAAAGAGTTTAGCTAGCTTTGAGGATGAGTGGCTCTGGATTACTATTAGACAAGGACTGAGAAGCTTTCTGCTCACCTGATAAAAACTGCTTTGCCTTCTCTTAGCTGAGCTAGTCTCAATTGAAAAAGGATTTAAACCATTGAGGTTTCATAACAGAAAATAATAATAGTTGGCTAACATTTGCATAGAACTTTATATGTATGATCTCACTTAGCCTTATGAATAATAATGTTCACTATTCACTGTTATTATCCACACTTGAGGAAACTGAGGCTGGGAGAGGTGGACTCATTTACAGACACACAACTAATAGGAATTAAGGGAGGATTTCAATTCAGGTCTTGCTGAGTTCATTCTTAAAATTCTATATAATATGTGATCTAGCTGCTTCTCCAAGATTAAAAAGGATGGGATTTGGGAAGCAGGAAAAAATATCACTAGCAGCAAATCAATTTTTCCTCAATTCTTTGACTCTCATCAAGGCAAGATATGATAATAAATTCTCTTTTTCTCCCATTTCTCTATCTCTATTCTTCTTATAGGAACTGTCTTATCTTGGTGGTTAAGTCAAAGTGACTTGAGAGTGCCATGAAATTTCTATCAAAATAAAATACAATAATATTTGGTATATAAGGAGAGGAACAAGAAACAAGGCTTACAGGATTGAACCTAATAAAAGTAACTATTTTATAATTGTGTGGCAAGAAAGACCTAAAGTTAATTTGGACTAGGGATGCCAGGGAATATGCCAAAAGAAATTTACTTTGAAGAAGGCAATAATATAATAAGCAATGAAATAGACAATGGTCTCATCATACAGGTGGGTTTGGCTAAAGAAAACCTCAAGAGTGAAGGAAATTGTGAATATTTATAATAAATATGGGGAGAAAGAAGATAAAACATAAAGAAGTAAAGAATACCACAAAAATAGGAGTCTGAATTGTAGTTCCCCTATCAATAGATAATAGTCTGTGCTGGACAACAAGGATTTGAGACTCATGTTTCCACAAGAAGTCAGAGGCTGGAAACACTTTTGACTATTACAGGAGAAATAGTTGTGTACTACCACTAACTTTTGGAGTTTAAAAGCAAAATAGCATTCACAATAGCAGAGGTTCTCCACCTTTTTGTGCATCATAGATCCTTTGGATACCCTATTGGAACTAATGTTTTAAAATGCATATTCTTACAAAAATGGCAAATTCTTTGGATATACTTAACATTTTTTTTAATTTTCAAAAACCCAAGGTTAAGAATATGGTACATAATATATATCTTTAAAATAGCCTTTGTGAATTAAGCATAGATCTGACTATCAAAATTGAAAAGTGAAAAGTTAGGATTAACAACAGCTTTTTCTCTTTTTTTCTTGTAAGTACTGTCATATGCATGGTATTATACAGGACATTAATTAAATAAAATTATGTCTATTAGAAATTATTCATTTACTTTTAATACAACTTTAGGATATACACTCACAGACCTTGGGTAACTAATGGAGAGAATGAGCTTATATAAATAGGAAGGTAGGAATACATTAATGGGAGCATTTTGAAGAATTTCAAGGATCAAAAATATAAAAATACTTATTTTTAAAAGATATTGTCATTTATTAGCTGGTTCAGATCATCTTAAACACATAAAAATACAAAGAAAACTAGAATAAGTGAAAGAAAAAATATATATACTTACCAAATCTATTTGCATTATAGTTACTGGTGAACATTAAGTTATAATGTATATAGAATGTAAAATCATTGATATCAGGGACTTCTCACTTTTTTGTACTCTTTGCACCAAAATTTTTTTTAGAACATGGAATACACTTTAAAAAAAAAAAAAAAGACTATAGAATTGAATTAGCCATTCTTTCCTTCCCTCTGACCCTTCCCAATGGATTTTAAGGATCATCAGCCACATTTTGGGCTGTAGCAATTTTGTAGTCTAGTCCCTTACATTTTTGCAGCAATTCAAATAATATTTTTTATTGAATTACATGTAATCCCTCAATCAACCAATAGCAAATTTCTTATCAGATTTCTTACTTGGGGCAGCTAGGTGGCGCAGTGGATAGAGCACCAGCCTTGAATTCAGGAGGACCTGAGTTCAAATCTAATCTCAGACACTTAACACTTCCTAGCTGTGTGACCCTGGGCAAGTCACTTTAACCCCAGCCTCAGGGGAAAAAAAAAAAAAAAAAAAAGATTTAAAAAGATTTCTTACCTGAATTCATATCTTACATGAAAAGGAAGAAAGATGTTGCTTAGCAGAAAAATAGGTACTTAATATGTTACAAATTAAATTACTTAAACTTTATTTACTTGTGTTAAATTTTTCTCATGCTAATCAGCTTTTCTATTCAGGGAGATTAGCAATCTATAATACTATAGTACCTTGTAATTGGTAATTTTGTCATGGTTTGGTATCTTTTTCATTATAGTTACATTTATTCTGTTGTACAGATTCTATTGTAATTATACATAATTATATTTATTATAGTATTTCTGCTTTAGCTATGAAATAGCACTTAAATCTGTAATATAAATATGATATCAATTGTATCATAAGTGCTTATATGATATATATCTTATCATGTTAAGCTGTCATGTCATTCAATAGAAAGTAATATACTTATATAAATGTACACAGTATAATTATACATACAATCATACATATATAATATATACATTGACACACATGAATATACATACTATATTATATTCATTTATACATATACCCATACATATACACATGTATACTTATACAAAGATAAGTGTGTGTGTATATATATATGTATGTACGTATATATATATACACGTATGCATATATATATATATATTTATACATTTTAAAATTTCTTCAATTTCATAAGATCATAGATCTAGAGACAGAAACAACTCAAGAGACTATCTAATTCAACCACTCACTACTGTTCATTTTACATAAAAAGAAATTGAGACTCAGGAAGGCTGAATGTCTTTGCCAAGCTTTATATCAGAGAGGTAGAGCATGAACTCTTAACCTGCTACTCCTTCTACTATACCAAACTGCCACCTAATGGAAAATATTTGTATAATTGATGACCAAGGTCAGATAGATAAATACCTCTCATGAGTAAGACTTGTACCAGATCCTTTGATTTAGGATCCTATGTTCTTTCAACTCAACAGCTCTACTTCTAAAATAAAGTTATTTTTCATACATGTTCATTTAAATTATCCTGACATCCCAATATTTTGAAATTTTAAATTGGATATCAATTTGAAGTATATACATAAGATGAAAAATTATCAAATCTTTCTGATATTAAAATCTTCTCCCCCCATCCTACTTTCTTATTTCTTATCAAATGAGATGACATTTATAAAAATTCTTAGGACAGTAACTGGCACATACTAAATACTTAATAAAAACATATTCCCTTATGTAAATTCCCTTTGATGACTTTTATTTCTTACATAATCCCAGGCCTCATGTATTCAAGTTGGTACATGTACCAATATCTAAAACAAAATCTAACATATGTGTATAAAAGACATAAAAATTATATGACATGAAAGGTGGAAGTCCCCATAGAAAAAAATTCTAAGTGTTAGGATGGTAATCATTGCTCTTGAACAGAAAGAATAAACTTTAGAAATTTAAAAGGTACAACTGTATTTGGACAAAGTTAATGGAGACTGTAGAGGATGGGGTGTTTACAGGACCCCATAGGTGTATAGGAAATAAACCTATTTTGGCTGACATATAAGTTATGTAGAGTCTCTAGTATGAAATAAAATGGAAAAATCGAAAATCCTAATTAAGGGAAGCCTAAAATGCTAGGCTAATAAATTTTAATTTTATTAGATAGGCAAGAATAAATTATTTGAATATTAAAAAGACAAATAGTTTAATCTTATTTATCCATATGAAAGAAAAAAAAATGTAGTGAAATTTAAAAACAAAACTAAAAACATTATCTTTAGTGGCAAAAAAACTCCCCAAAAACCTGCCTTTGAATCTAATTCTGTTATATACTGTGTGATCTTTTGACAAGATATTTAATCTCTTGGTTTTACAGCTGCCTCATCAGTAAAATAAAGAGGGTTAAATAACAAATATGGAGATAAGGAGATAAGGGTCAAAGTGGACAGTGGAGAAAGGAAGACCTTTGAGGGGCTATAATAAGTCTCTTGGGTATGATAGAAAAGGCTTGTCGCGGATGCTGACCACGGCCATATATATGACACTTATAGAAGGATACAAATCTAACCACTGGTTAAATAGGAGAAGGAGAAGAAAAGCATGAAAGACTGTATCAAATTCTTATATGCACTATGTTTTTGAATGAATCAATGTTTCCATTAGGTTAATAACAATGTTATTATTATTAATGAGAAAATTCAAAGCTATGCAACAAAGATTTTTACATTCCTAATATGTACAGGATAATGGGAATCAAAGTCAGAAAAGAAACCTTCATTGAGCCACCAAAATATGCATAGTTTTAATAATTTGATAATTTGATGAGTGTAGAGAGAGTACTGACAAGTGGGGAAGGCATTGATGTAAGAGTTCATCCCTGAGGTTAGTAATGATGGAAATTTGCTATTCTAAGAATAAGGAGGGAGAGCATTCTGGTGGAGCATTGTGAAAAAACATGGATTCAGGAGTTGGTAAAGGTAGAATCTACAAGGTTAAATTCTTTTATTAGATTATCTTCCCATTTGGTAAATTACTTCCTTAACAATGGTGCCCAGAATAATAATTATAGTTAGCAAATATGTAAAAACTTTAAGATTTACAAAGCAGTTTACAAACACTATCTCAATTATTCCTCATCTGCAAACTGGAGATGATAATAGCACCTGCCTCTCAGGGTTCTTGTGAAGTTCAAATGAGATATTGTAAATGTTTAGCATACATAATACCAAGCACATATTAAGCTTTATATAAAAACCATCATTATTATTTCAAATATTATTCTAATGTCCTTCAAGATAAGTGTTACTATCCCCAATTTATAGATAAGAAAACAGGCAGAGAGTGACTTATCTAGAGTCATATAGCTTAAAAAAAAACCAACAAAAAAAAAAAAACAAAAAAACTTTCCTAAAGATCACATTACCTAATCTAAATCACATCAGATTACCTAATTAGATCACATTACCTAATCTAAATCACATTAGATTACCTAATGTGATTTAGATATCACATTACCTAAAGATGGTAAAAAGATTACCAACTTTTTAAGTCAATTTGTCATATATTGTGATATTTCTCTCAGTTTTGCATCATTTAGAAATATGGTGAATCATTTTATTTCTTTATTCAAGTCATTGTTAAAAATTGTAAGAGGGCCATTCAGTCAATAAACATTTATTAAATACTTATTATGTGTCAACCACTGTGCTAAGTGCTGGGAATATAAATAATGGTAGAAAGATGGTCCTTATATTCAAGAGCTTATATTCTACTGGGGAAAAGACAAAAAATAAGAAGAAATTGGAAAATAATGTGTGTGTGTGTGTGTGAGAAAGAGAGAGAGAGAGAGAGAGAGAGAGAGAGAGAGAGAGAGAGAGAGAGAGAGAGAGAGAGAGACAGAGAGAGAGAGACAGAGAGAGAGAGACAGAGAGAGAGAGAGAGAGAGACAGAGAGAGAGAGACAGAGAGAGAGAGACAGAGAGAGAGAGAGACAGAGAGAGAGAGAGAGAGAGAGAGAGAGAGAGAGAGAGAGAGAGAGAGAGAGAGAGAGAGAGAATGAGTGAGAGAGGAAGAGAGAGACAGAGACAGAGGGGCAGAGAGAGACAGAACAGACACACACACAAAGATAGAGAAAGAGACAGACAGACACACACACACACACACACACACACACACACACACACACACACACACACACACACACACAGATAGAGAAAGAGACAGAAACACCCAGCGAGAATAATAAGAAAAAGAGAGAGATGATAGAATATGGCTGTCTTGGATAAGATTCTCTTTAATTGGATATTCTTGGAAAAACAAAACAAAACAAAAAAAGGCAATTATAAGGAGAAACCACAGAGTTCAGAGAGTATTTTCAATGTGTGAATTCCAGGGGCTAGAATGTCCTTGAAGATGAAGAGGCAGAGAATTGTAGATCAAGACATCAACCCAGAAGAAAATGATTATATTTTGGATTACTTACCATCTAGTGGAGGGGGTGAGAGGAAGGAGGGGGGAAATTGGAACACAAAGTTTTGCAAGGATCAGTGTTGAAAAATTATTCTTGTATATGTTTTGAAAAAAAAAAACCTTAAATCAAAAAGAAAGCAATTATATCAAGTAACTACAAGAAAAGTCTACACAAAAAATGTGCAGATGCAAACCCAACAAGAATTCCTGGAAGGGCTCAAAAAGGATTTCAAAAATCAAGTAAGAGATGTAGAGGAAAAAATGAAGAAAGAAATGAGAGCAAGGCAAGAGATTTAAGAAAAAAAGAATCAACAACTTGGTAAAAACATACAAAAAATACTGAAGAAACTAACACCTTAAGAAACAGAATTGACCAATTCATAAAAGAAGCGGGAAACTCACTGAAGAGAAAAATGCCTTAAAAAAGCACAATTGGCCAAATGGAAAAAGACATACAAAAATTAAGTAAACAAAAGAACTCCTGGGGAAATAAAATTCTCTTTGTTAGAAAAAACAGAACACAAGAAAAATAGGAATTGATCTTTTCCTTTTTTTCATCTCACTCTTCTTTCCTCAATATATTTCTCAAAATTATGTCCCCCTGAGCAAAAACTTATCAACCACCACTTCTCTTTCTTTCTCCCTCCTCTTCCCCCATAACATTTAGTGTATCTTTCACCTGACAGGACTTGAAGATCTATTTCATCATTCCTTGGAGGACAAGAAGATATCTTCTCAGAGTATGCAGTTTCTTTCTCTTCTCAAGAGATTCACATTCTTCTTCTTTTTTTTTTTTTTTAATCTTCAAGAGTATGAATTCTTCTTTTCTTCCTCTATGTGACATGTGAAATTTTCTCATTCCCCTATTTCTAAAAGAAGTTGCTACTCTTCAAATTCCTTTTCTACTGTTTAAAACAAATCTAAAATCCCTTTCAATTTGTTAGACAAATGAAACAGGGTTACTTTTTTTTTTTTTTTAACAGCCTATGATATAAAGACACATTTAGGGAAGATTTGCTTTTTGTTGAGTCATTTTCCAGTCATGTCTGACTTGATGAGATCCCTCCCATCTGGGTTTTTTTTGAGGGGAGCAAAGATACTATATTACTTTGTTATTTTCTCCTCTCCAGCTCATTTTATAGAATGAGGAAACTGAGTTAAACAGTGTTAAGTGACTACAACAGGGTCACTTAACAGTAAATTTTTGAGGCCAGATTTGAATTCAGGAAGATGAATGTTCCTGACTGCAGACCCTGAATCACCTAGTTGCACCTTGGAGTTTCTAAAGTTGGGGTCAGGAAGAAAGAGGTTCAAATCTTAAAGCTATGTGATGTTGGACAAGACCCTTATTTCTTTCCTGTTCTATAAAATGGGTATAATAATATTTCTTTCAAGGGATTTTTATGAAGATCAAAATCTAAGTAAAGCAGTTTATAAAACTTAAAACTCTCAACAAAAATTATCTATTATTATTAGTTTCTTCTAGGGGGAGTCCAATGTTCAAATTGCCCTTTAAACATAATTAGCAACAATTTGACATTGGCACAAATAAAAATATTCACAATTCAATTTCAGTTCAAAGTTCTTTATACTACCCTAAATCCTGATTTTTCAAATTTGCTTGATAATTGTCTCTGAATTGTCATATCATAGCTTTATCACTTCTTCAAATTTGACCACGTCATTAATATTCTTTTCCTTCTTTTGTTAATTTTATATTTTGCCCATTTGTTGTGCTTACTATTTCTTAAGTGCCATTACCATTTATCTTCTACTTTTCCTTGAATCTTTTTTTTCTGCTCCTTTCTCTCCAATTCTTTTTATTTTTCAAATCTAGCCTTTCTACTCCTTTAATTTCATTTCTTCCCATTCTAATTTTTCTAAAGTTAACCACAGTTAGTTGTCCCTAAAATTAAATCCTGGTGTTTAATCACAAGTTCAACATCTCCCAAGTAAGTATATTTTAATATTGAAACAACTCAATTTTTTAGACATGCAGCCCAATTTCCCCTCATAACATAATCATTATTTGTGGATTTGCTAATT
The DNA here is from genome assembly GCF_048593235.1 of Sminthopsis crassicaudata. Classification (NCBI taxonomy): domain Eukaryota; kingdom Metazoa; phylum Chordata; class Mammalia; order Dasyuromorphia; family Dasyuridae; genus Sminthopsis; species Sminthopsis crassicaudata. Next base: position 115,662,855 of record NC_133622.1, read on the forward strand.
GTTTTAATTTGTTCTAATTTGTTCATTGTCATTGAGGTGACAGAGTGAATGAATTCCTGGGATGAGTCAAGAAGACCTGAGTTCAAAGCTGGCTTCAGACACCTACTAACCTGAAAAAGTCACTTAACTTTTGCTTCAGTATCTATTTTGCAAGATTGTTGTGAGGATAAAATGAGATACTATTTGTAAAAATAAACTTGTAAACTTCTTAGCACAGTGTTTAATATATAATAGGTTCTATATAAATGCTTTCCCCTTATTCTTGCAGTCTGCCATTCATGTAAATTGTGTCTCTTTAACCTTTGAGGGGGCCCTGAAACTGTGTCCCTTTTAATCTGTAAAAGAACGGTGATTTGGGTCTCAAACTCTCCCCCCCACCCCCAAAAGCACACCTTTCCCAGACAACACCCTACCCAAGTTAAGTAGTCCCAGACAAGCCCTTCACAAGATAAGTAATCTCTTTTCAACTGGAAATCTAGGCCTGGGGCATTGTCAACATTGAGTGACTCAAACTCCCAGTAAAGTAATCTCATTCAATTTTGAATTGAAGTCCCAAGCCTCAAAGGACTAATAAAAGACAACTTTGAACCCCAATCTTTGTAGATGTCCTAAACAGGATTATGGCCACTGATGAAGATATCTTTTTTCCCAGTGTAACCCACCTTTGCTTATTCCCTGCCCACTAAGAAGGCTGACTTCCTAGCAAGCTATCTTCTTAGGGGAAAGAAAGTTCCTTCTGCCACAGATTTCAGGTTTGCAAATTTTTTCCACAAAGGACTTGTGGCTCTGACCAGAGGGGATCTCCAACCCCAATTCTTGCTCCTCATCATTTGGTTTCTTGACTTAGAAATATCCAATAGGAAAAAAACAAAAACAAACAAACAAAAACAAAGAAAATTCTGGTTTTTATCTTGAATTTATAGATCAAGTAATGTTTTAGGAAATATATGGTGTTATGATTATAAGGCATTCTGTTCAGCTTCTATAATATACTATAGATGCAGATAAATAATATGATGATACCTTCTATTTAAATAATTCTTTATGTTTTGCAAAGTTCTGTCACAAGATTTGAGAAGTTCTAGCAACAACACCATGAAGCAAGCAAGGCACAAATCAACATCACCATTTAATATATGAAAACATAAAGACACAGTGAGTCTAAATATCCAGCTCAGTGTTCCATAGTTCTATTGTGATGAACTTAGAATTAAAAATCTGATCTTTTCTGTTCATCCCACAATAATAATAATTGAAAAATATACCCTATGCAATGCATTGGGCTTGGTTCTTTCTTCCAAAGAAAAATTAGGGAAATAAATACAGAGGAAAATGTTACATAGTAATTTTTAACTTAATATTTATGATATATAAAAAATGGCAAAATAACTTGGGACACTTGTTTTTATTATCCTTGGCATGAAAAAAACCACCACTATAAATTTACTGATTTCATACATCATCATTATGTTTTAATCAAAGAACTGACATAATTTTAAAGTATCAGTAATCAAATACTTATAGCACAGAAAGTGAATCATTTGCATTACATTTTCCATATTTTCTACAACTCTTCAAACAGAAACTAAACTCTATCTTATTTATCCATTTCCCTATACTATGCCTTTAGGAAAAAAAGAAATGGTCTTCCATTTTTTGGAATTTCATATCAAAAGCTTCCCATCATCTCTCTTCACAATCTTTGTCATTCATCTGTGCCCAAAGTGAGGATGGGGAATGGGAAGCTAAAAGGTCTACTTCAGGCATTTAGGACTGGGAAATATTTTAATAGCCCACACAAGAAGCAACTTGTTGGTTCTAATAATAACAAGTAAATGACTAGAAGATTGGAAGTCTTTCTGGCAGAAAAAGATGCCTGGTTGGATTGGTGGCATTAGTGTCTGAAAGCAAGTTGACATCATTACTGGTAATTATAGTTAATCAGTAACAATTGTCTTGACCAAGATACAGATCAATGCTGAGCATTAACCTAACAGGACTTTAATAAAGGTAATGGAGGATGAAGAAAAGCCTGATTAAATTTGCAAGGCATTGAATGACCTCGGTACATGATGCCTGCTCTGTCTGCCGGTTCTCTCCTGTTTTACACTAGAAGGTAGTAGTTTTCTTCAAATCAGTTGTTATGATTATACTTCCCGGACAATATTAAAATACATTGAACCATTCTTTAAAAATGTTTAATTCATTGGGTAAATAGCTATTTGCGTTTCTTGCCATATTTTAGAGTAGATACTGAGGCTTCTAAATGAAGGGATTCTGTAGGTTTAACTTTTATGTTGCCTTCCAACTATTGCTATCCTGGCACATCTAGAATTTATTTTTTTTCACAGATGGACATTCTACACCACTGCTATAATTGCAGCCTGAGAAAAAAAATTGGCCAGTTGAATAAGAAAAACATATTTTAGTGTTCCCTTAATTTACAATGGAATTTAATGCTCATGAAAAGAATAAGCCTTAGATAGAAAAGAAGAGGATCATTATGTTTAGAACAATATTCAAAACAGATAATCTGACATAAAATTAATGCATTTTAAATTTATAATAAAATTCAAATTAATCAATACTTATAAGACATTTTTTGGATGTGGGGTACTATTTTGGTAACTACCCCCTCTATCCTCCTCCCAAAAAAAAAGGCACATCATTTTACTAATATTATCCTTATTAGAAGAAAAATATTATCCAATGAAATGATCCACATCAAATCTCTCTCTCTCTCTCTCTCTCTCTCTCTCTCTCTCTCTCTCTCTCTCTTTCTCTCTCTCTCTCTCTCTCTCTCTCCCCACTCCCCCTCTCTGTCTTTCCCATTCTCTCCTTTTGTCTCTCTCCCTCTTTCTTAAATTCTCCCTTTCTCATTGTGTATTATTCTTTGTGTCTGTATGCCTGTCTCAAATCTGGGAGTAGGTGACTACTATAATTTCCATTTCATGGATATTAATGAACTTTTGAGTACTGGAGAGATGAACTTAGTTCTTTAATGGCAGGATTGTGAATGAAAAATTAATTTAAATTTTTTGCTGTATTATTCCATGTACTCATTACAATGAATACCATAATTTATTTGAACTTATTAGTCCTTTCACTAGTTAAATTTCACATCAGAAAATTGCATGTCATTTTTTCATCACTCTTGATGTTCTTATAATCTTACATATATTATATATCTTTATATTTTTGCTAACTTGGAATTTGCATTTGGGAAACATTTTCTACAGCAAAACCAAAAAAAAAAAAAAAAGAGAGAAATCTAACAATTTTAATTTTTATAATGGAAGTTATTTATTTATTTATTAAATAGGGATGATTCTTTCTAGTAGTTTCCTTAGTGATCTTTGTGAAGACTCATCAGCTATGATTTGTTTGTACATTTCTTTGAATGACCTGGAAGAAGAATGACACGGGAATAAAACAGGAAGGGCCCTACTTCATATGAGTTATCTAAATTGTTAGTGCAGTATCTCACCACTTTACTCACAATTGTTCTTCTTGCTTCAATTATATGTCAAGGTTAATGTTAAGTGCCATAATTTTTAATTAAGTCTCCGATAAGTGGATGTAATTAACTATATATCTTGTTGAGCATCTGATTCATCACATGATAATGGTTCATTTTTATAAGACTCTGTCTATACATGCATGGGTATATACGTTTAAAATGGTGCTTATCCATTTTTTGTTATATAATTAAAATATGGAGTCTATTTCAATGAACAATTTAATCACATGGCACATGCTTTTAGCACACACAGAGCCACATCCTTTCAGTGCCCACAATGTGTTCAGATAAGAATGTAAGGACTTCAAGATAATTAACTTTTTCAGTTCAATAGGATCATATTAAAGAGTCAGAGGTCATTTTTTGCTTTTTAGCTTAATATCACCCCCGCTGTTTCTAGTTATACCAAATATATGGTGAAAGTTTGTGAAATGTTTGGTGATTAAAGGCAAAAGTTTTAATCATAATCACCCTACTCCCAGTTATCTATTTCCCTTTCAAATGGAAGAACATTTTCCACACCCCTTTCTCTGAGCTGATTGTGATGATAATTTCTAAGCAAGTTTATGAAATCCTACAGAAATTTCCAAGCATGTGGGTGGGAATTACTTAACCATTAACCATATGGAGATTTAAGGAAAGGCTTCTATATTCCAAAAATCCCTATATGGGCACCATTTTTTACAAAAAAAAAAAAATAAAAAATAAAAAAAATAAAATAAATTAATAATCTGCTATCAGGTTGTAGACTTCAAGTAGAGCTTATATATAGTTTTTTTGTTTGTTTGTTTGTTTTTTAAATAGCAAATAGAGGCAATATATGGAGAATATCAAAACACCAACACTGAATTTTTTAAATTGACATTTATTTCATGAGTAATTCTCAATTTTCCTTTTCTCTCAAAAGAAGAAAGATGAGGACTCTTACCTTTCTACAATGTTAAACCTCAATAGCCCATTCTTCCTTATAAATTTTATATGATGCTCCATATATGGCCCCAGTGCTAGTATTTAATTTTCTTGTCTTCCATTTCTTCTTTTGTGCCTTCAAACATGTACATTTCTTCCTATCCTCAAAAATAAACAAACCTTCCTTAAGTCTATTGTTTCCTTCAGGTAATTTTTATTCTCTCCCCAAAATCACAGTCAGATTTCCATATGCCCAACATTCTTATTGTCCTTGTAGCCAACAAGTTCATTCCCATTCATTCCTTAGCTCCCTGCAACCTGACTTCTTTACTCATTATTTTACTAAAATTTCATTCTCAAAAATCACTGATGATCTTCTAATTGACAAATGCAATGGCTTTGTTTTGGGATCTATTTTCTTTTTGTTAATAAAGAGCTCATATTTGTGTAGTTTGTATTGTCACCACATTTTAGATCAGGAGTTCTTATCTTTTTTTATATGTCATAGATATTTCTGACAATCTGGTAAAACTCTAAGCTATGTATGCTCCGAACAATGTTTTTAAATACATGAAAAAGGAAATCAATTACATAGACATACTTATATAAATTAATAGTTCATGCTCCCTAGGTTTAAACCTTTGATATAGAGATGCCACAAGAGTCTAAATACTCTGCCAATGTAGTTGAATTTATAAAAGTGGAAAAATATAGCCAAGATAGAACTCAGGTCTGGGGATAAAGAATTTGAAAGTCTGTTAATAATCAATCACTCAACAAAAGCCTATTATGTGCCAATTTGAATGCTTCATAGTTCAGCTCAAGAAAGGAATTCAGTGTCCAGTAGTCCTGTCTGTCTAGGAGTGCTTTAGACTATTACCAAGTAATAATAATAATAATAATAATAATAATCAATGTAAGTGATTCAGTTTCCTAGTGTGGTGCAGGCATACTATACAGTTTTCATAGGCATAGAACAAGGTTAGAATAATGGTTCTGTTTATTCTTTCTCATGCTTGTCTTTCTCCTCTGGAGTCATCTGAATCCAGTGCCAAAATTCATGTATGGATAGTGCAATGATGGCTGATGGAGAGCCTCTGTTTCCTTGGTATTAATTTTCAATCCAAAATTAGCATAAGTGATAGAAAATCAATCCATAGTCTGTTGTGTCTCAGCCTCAGAAGCTGCATTGAGTACACAATTATCTCTGAACACAAAATCATGCACCAGTTCTCCCTCCACTTTAGTTTTGGCTTTTATTCTTTTAAAGTTACACAATTTACCATCAGTATAGCAAGATGATTTTGATACAGTTTTCATCCTTGTTGAAAGTTTCTGACAATGCCACCAAAAACTTAATGCAAAAAGCATGGGAGAAAGCACATAGCATTGTTTCATTCTACTGGTGACTGGGAAAGTATGAGAGCATGTATACCATTTCTTTATTGAGCATTTGAAAGGTATTTTATGTATAATATTGGAGAGTAAGGCACAATATTGGTTCTATTATTTCTCCCATTTTATAGAAGTATTATTGACTTGTGCAAGTTTTTTTTTTATACTATTATTCCTAATAAAAACAAAACAAAACAAAACAAAACCCTCTAAGCTCAGCAACTATCTATTTCTGCTATCAACCTAGTTAAAGACAGAGAGGTTTATCGACAGAAGGCTAACTATTGTTTTTTTGGGAGGCCATCAGAGCTGGTAAAAAATGTCAAAATATAAAAGATCTTCAGCAGTCACCTAATTCTGCAGCTATGGTAGCTAAGTAATAGGAAAAGTTAGAAGATATAAAAAGTAACCATTTTTAAACTTTTATGAATATTGAACTGTTGATACTATAAATATAAAGTCAGCATAGTACAGGATAAAGACTGCTGTATTTTGAATTGTAGAAACTGGGTACTGGTGTACATATATATGTATGCATGTATATATATGAATATATGTGTATATGTATGTGTATGAGTATATATACATGTACACATATATTTTTAGATATATGTGTATGCATGTATAATATGAGCAGTGACCTTTATTTCTGGAGAAAAACCCCACATGAATAAATATTGGATGAATGAATGAATTAAAAACATTTAAAGTGCTTATTATGTGTCCAGAGCTATACTAAATGCTAATGAAGCAAATATTAAAGCAAGTAACTTATATTTTAATACAGACAAGAGAATGGTGACTATGGAAGACCACTTTGGTTTAGAAAGTTATAACAATGGTGATTAGGATTGGAAGAGGAATAGTCTGATATGTCTCCTAGAGAAACAATTAAAGAGTAGATTTGATTATCGTTCATATTTTCAGAAATGGAATTTGTAGAGACATGCTAATGCTAATGGTTCAATAGTAAGGAGAAAAGAGTAAAGTGAATCATGAGCCCAAGTCATGTGATCTTGTCAAAATGGAATTACTCCCATGAACAACAACAAAACTTGCTTGACTGTATAGAGTTAGCAGTAAACATAAAATAAAAGATAAGTGAGCATTCTATAGTGGCTAGAGAGCTAACCTTAGATTCAGGAAGAATTATTACTAATATCTTAGTTAGGTAACCCAGTGGATAGAGCACCAGGATTGGAGCCAAGAAAACTCATATTCCTGAGTACAATTCTAGTCTCAGACACTTATTAGCTATGTGATCCTGTTTGTTTCAGTTTCCTAAAGCATAAAATGAACCGGAGAAGGAAATATCAAACCAACCCATTATATTTTCAAAGAAATACCAAATTGGGTCGCAAAATGTCAGATACAACTTCTTGTGCCACAGTTCCCTTTTATTGTCCTGATTCAGTTTCCCTAATTTTCCTGACCCACTTTCCCTAAATTGTTCTGCTTCAGTTCCTAATTGTAATATTCAATCCTGCAATACCACCCTTCTCTCCTAATCATCAGAATGTTTGATAGGATAAAGATCTTATATCTTAGACAGCATTAGAATATCAGGTCCCTCTCCTCATCCCAATTAATAAGAATATCAGGTGCCTCTACTCATTATGTCATCCAGATCCCAGATGTCTTCCCCTATTATGTCATCCTCATCTCAGGTGCCTTCCTTCCTCCATTATGTCATTATTCTTGTTACCCTATAAAAGAATCTTTGTATTCCATTCTGGTTGCTGGATTCTTGGAGATAATCTCATTCAGCCCTGGGACCAAACCATGGATGCATTTGGTCCCAGTAAATCTCTCCCCTTCAAAGAAAACATTAAAAATTCTCTAATCTCTATCCTGCCTCATTTTCTCTGGCACTACAACCTGAAAACAACTGATCAACAAGTTTCTTCTTAATCTTTTGGAAGTTAGGACTGCTTAGATAGAGTGCTTAACTTAGAGTCAGGAAGATGAGTTCAAATCCTCATTAGTGAATGTTATTCATTAGTTCTAACCTGAGTAAATCATTTAACCTCTCATCCTTGTTTCTTTCATGTAAAACAAAATAATAATAACACCTACTTCCCAAGATTGGTGTGAAGAACAAATGAGATGAGAGATATAAAAGACTTGGCAAATTATATCTATATATATATCTTGTTGTGTGCTGTTAAGGGTTAATGGTTATCTTAGTAGGAGGAGGAGAAGGAGGAGAAGGAAGAATATTTTGGTCATTTCATGTTTATCAAAGTCTGTAGAAGGGGAGAAAAAGAATGGGAAATGGAGTCAATTTTTGGAAACTGGTGAGAGAGAGAAAGAAAAGATCAGAGGAAAGTATTTGAAACTCTTAGCTATCATGAGGCTCTTTGGATTATCTATGACTTTAATATATCCATTATGATGCTTATGTCTTCCAATTTCATGAATAATTGAGTTAGAATAATGAGTGATACTTCACCCAATTTCAATATAATACATACATGTTAGGTATTTGAGACTTAATTATCAGATTAGCTATGATGGATATATTCACCTTTTGGCTCCAGTAGGACTTCTCAGTGGGTACATGCCAACACTGAGATCAGAAAGTGCTAAGGATCTCTCTGGGGGCACTGTGCTTATTTAATGTGAAACTAGTTATTGTAATTCCAAAAGAAATGCTGATGATCTAAATAAGCCATTATAATTATCTAGGCCAGTCACAGCTCTTTACAATTCCTTGAGTTTACAAAATACTGAGAGATTAAAAAGAAGTTAAAATTCTAAGGCACTGCTATTTGAAACAGGTAAACATAGAGAAACATTTTCCCTTTTAATATGAAATGATAAAAACCCCATGAGAATATCCTTACATATGATTCTATAAGATGACTATTATATATATATATATATGTGTGTGTGTGTGTGTGTGTGTGTGTGTGTGTGTGTGTATCAGTATATATCAGGTTCTGATAATTGTTAAATTAACTTTATGTTTTTATTGACTTGTAGAGAAAATTAATTCAAAAATCTTGAAATTTGATGTGATTCAGTTTTCTGTTCTAATATATGATCTCTTTGTAAAGCTCAGTTTTCCCTTTCATTGTTTCTGGTTGTTTACTAAATATGTATATCTCCTACATTAGCTCTTCCCTTTAATCTAACTCCCAGATGGAATTAAATATCTTGGTAATGAAGAGGTTTCCACTTGTACTTAATGGAAATGTGACTCAGTGAATTACACATCAGCATATTTCATCCTATACAAACACATCTTGCACTTGTAAAGATAATGACATTAGCCTGGTAGTTTCTTGTATGATTCCCCTTCCCCTACCCTTTTAATGAACAAGACCCTTGGGCTTCCTGTAACCTGTGACCAAAAGGATATGTTCTCATTACAAGAAAAAATACATAACCAATGGCAGAGGAGTGGAATCTCTTAAATTCTATAGCAATCAAGATTTCAGATAGGGTCAGGCAAGTTTCAAGTCTTTAAAAAATAGAGAAAAAGCTATGGAAGGAAAAAAAGGTTGATAGAATAACTTATCTAGATTAAATGCTAGAGGTAATGAAACAAATCAATTTCAGAAAATTCCGCAGTTGCTCCTTAGTGATGATACCATTCCCACCAATACAGAGTTTTTCAAAGCTTTAACAGTATAGTGAGACTTTTGTTGATTAATAATGATGATAATTACACTTATACAACAGTTGGAGATTTATCAATCTCTTTTTTCATAACAATTCTATGATATGGGTATGAAAGTGTTATTATTCTGATATAATAGCTAAGGGCATTGAGGCTCAGAGAGAGTCTGTGATTTCACTTTGCATATACAAGTAGGGAGGAATAGAGTCAAAAACTGAACCTAGTTCCTCCACCTCAAAGTTTAGAATCTTTCTTTTGTGCCACAATGCTCATTATAAAAATGGAAAGGCCTATTCTAAATGAAAAAGAGCTATAGAAAAGGCAAAGGGACTGTTTATTTGATTCATCACTTTAGGAATTAATAATCACAGTGTTTTTATTTGGTTTTCCCACTGAAGTCATCTTATTTTTTTCCTTTTCCTAAAGTATAGAATTTATTAAATTTTATACATTTGCTAATATATCAAACAATCATTGAATATGTCAAATGATTTCCAAAGTAAAAAGAATTTTTCTACTCATAAAAATTTTTATTTATAAAATAGCTTAATTAAATTTTAATGTCAATTTCAAGTAGACAAAAGAAAATTAAATAATTTAAAATACTACTACAATATAGTCCTGCTGAATTAATCAAGAAATTAAACATTCTGCTATCTTAATATATAACAAAATACATTTTAAAAGTTTACCATTCCTAAATATTTATAATTTTATATTGTTGGCATAACCATCATAATTGCACATATTATGTACATATAAATTTTACATTCACATGTTAGAAACCTAATCTCAATACTCAAAAGACTAAAAAATTAAACACTGCAAAATTATATTAAAAATAACAAGAGGACATTGAAGTCATTTTTTTGCCAATGAGTATATAATAAGTAATATTGAATCTAAAATTTATGAAAATAATATAATAGTTGGTTTTTGAACATGATACTAAATTATTGGTTTTCACATATTTATGAGCACATATAAACTACACACACACATACACACACATATATATTTATAAATAAACATAAATAAACTCTTAATAGGCCAAGGGTATAATTATGTTTTTGCATTCTTGTGATACTAAATTATTAATACATTTGACAATAACTTTTTGTTCTGTCCTGATTTCTTAAATGCATGATTTCTTACTTTGTCCATGTGCTGTGTTTTTCTGCACCAATTTGCATGTTTTCCTTAGTAGAGGGTGGCTGGAAATGGATGACCATGAAAAGATAACACATCTAAATCTGGAAAGAGGCCTTAGAAATCATCATATCAACCTTCCTCCACTCATTTTATGGATGAGAAAACTGAGAAAGAAAGAGATTAATTGACTTGACAAACATGACACAAGTAGTAAATATCACACATTAGATTTTAACTCAGGTTTTAACTGACTCTAGGTATAGTATATTATGAACAATACCATGAAGAACTCATTTTATTTGATTTCTTTCCTCACTATGAGCCTACTGCCTTATAGATTTGGAAATATACAAGAAATAGAAGGTCTTGGCTTTATGAAGAAAAGAGATTATTTATCTTAGTTAAGTATTAAGAGGCACTCTGACAGAGTAAGATACTTTTGAGTCCAATCTTTGATGTATCTGACAATGTGACCATATACAAGTAACTCAACCTTGCATTTTCCTAAGTTATTCTGACTATAAGTTTGAGAACAGATGCTAATCTAGTAATAATCGAACAATAATATTTTACTCTTAGGATTATAGTTATGAAATAAATCTTAAAAAGTGCTATAAAATATTAGCTACTTATATGTCTAACCACATCTTTATTGATGTTTCCCATTCTTAATGAGAGAGTATTAAAACCTGTTCCATCATTCTAATTTCTAGAAAACTTTCAGTGGCTAAGTCAGCATGATTCTGGGTTTTAGAAAATATATTTTATTTTTTATTTTATTTATTTTTTATTTTATTTTTTATTAATTTTATTATTATAACTTTTTTTGGACAGTACATATGCATAGGTAATTTTTTTTTTTTTTTTTTTTTTTTTACAACATTATCCCTTGTACTCCCTTCTGTTCCAAGTTTTTCCCCTCCTTCCCTCCATCCCCTCCCCTAGATGGCAGGCATGACCATACATATTAAATATCTTATAGTATATATTAGGTACAATATATGTGTGCAAAACCGAATTTTGTTGTTGTTGTTGCAAAGGAAGAATTGTATTCGGAAGGTAAAAATAATCTGGGAAGAAAAACAAAAAACAAAAAATGCTCACAGTTTACACTCATTTTCCAGTGTTCCTTTTCTGGGTGTAGCTGATTCTGTCCATCATTGATCAATTGGAATTGGATTAATTCTTCTCTATGTTGAAGATATCCACTTCCATCAGAATACATCCTCATACAGTATCATTGTTGAAGTGTAAAATGATCTCCTAGTTCTGCTCGTTTCACTCAGCATCAGTTGATGTAAGTCTCTCCAAGCCTCTCTGCATTCCTCCTGTTGGTCATTTCTTACAGAACAATAATGTTCCATAACACTCATGTACCACAATTTACCCAACTATTCTCCAATTGATGGGCATCCATTCATTTTCCAGTTTCTAGCCACTACAAAAAGGGATGCCACAAATATTTTGGCACATACAAGTCCCTTTCCCTTCTTTACTATTTCCTTGGGATATAAGCCCAGTAGTAGCACTGCTGGGTCAAAGGGTATGCACAGTTTGATAACTTTTTGGGCATAATTCCAGATTGCTCTCCAGAATGGTTGGATTCTTTCACAACTCCACCAACAATGCATCAGTGTACCAGTTTTTCCACATCCCCTCCAACATTCATCCATTATTTGTTCCTGTCATCTTAGCCAATCTGACAGGTAGGTAGTGGTATCTCAGAGTTGTATAAATTTGCAAGAAAATATTTTTTTAAGTAGAAGAGCAATAAGGTAGGAACTACATGTTTTTGTTCGTGCCTACAGGTTTGTGATGGGAAATGTTATTTTATTCTGTTTTGTCATACTAGTAAGATTAGACATATTGTTTAGATAAAATCAAATAAATTTATTCTGTAGTACTTTGTAAAATTAATTTGACATTTTGTACGTGATATCCCTAGATCACTGAAATCACGTCTGCTACTTCTGTCTCCAACTTGCTGCATTTAGAAAATCAAAGGAGAATTTTTGTTAGCTAGTCATCCAAAGATTCTTAAACTAAATGGACTCTTTGGGATAGGGGGAAGGTTCCTGTTAGAAATGTGAGAGCTTATTTGAATTGTTTTTTTCTCTCTTGGCTTAAATAATAATCATACCTATAAATTATTTATTATTTACAATATGTTTTGTTTGCATTTTCACAACCACATGTGGCATAATACTTAGGCATCATTATCTTTACATACAGATGAGGAAACTGAGGCTCTGAAGAAACTGAGGCTCTGAAGAAACTGGGGATCAGAAAAGATAAATGATGTTTTTCAGAGTCATGCTAGTAAATATCAGAAGCAATAATTTTACCCAGTCTTTTTCTGAATCCAAATTCAGCATTCCTTCAAGTACATCATATCTTCTTTTATCATAAGTATAAGGTAAAGCAGATCTGAAAGGGAACCTAGTAATATCAAAACCCTCAAGCCCATGACTTGAGAAAAAGCATTACAGATAGATATTATGCAAGGACACCTGTTGTGGATACCAGATACCTGAATTCTATTCCTTAAAAACATTTTTTTGTCTTTGTAAAAAAAAGTCATCTAAGTTGACACTAAAGAGAAATGGAATTGAATGCAAATAATTTAAAAAAACAAACTGAGAATTAAAAAAAAAAAAAAACCTTCCTAGTGGATTGGTATAAAAGCTCATGTCAAACACTTTAATCTCTCTATAGTTTTAAACACCTGAAAAATGAAAACAATGCTTCAAATTATTATCTCAACAATTTAAAATAGTTATTTTAAAATTTTTCTTTTTAGAAAATAAAAAAAAACCCATCATTTGCATTAAAACATATATACCATCCAAGAAGGACTCAAGTAAGAATACCTGAAATAATTTGTCAATTTCCATGAATGACTTTTTTCAAGTCCAATAGATGCTGGCACTTACTTTTCAGGATTAAAAAGTCCTGAAAAGGCAAATATTTCTGGAATCCTAGTAACTCTGAGAAACCATCAATAAGGTATGGAAAATAAGAAATAGAAACATCTTGCAAAATAATGAATAATCAAAGATTCTTAGAAACTTAAGGAATACCTCCATTTATTATCAATTTTCTGCAGGGATTATAAAGATGATAATCAAAGGCAGAAATAGCACCATAATATCTCCTATACTTTTGAATACAACAATAGAGAGGGAATGAACATGTGATTTCATTTGCATAGACAATTCTTGTGAAGGGACATGCACTCTATCAATGCATGGTGACTATTTCTTTGACATTTATATTTTTAGATCATGGGAATATAAGTGACTAAGACTAAACAGCCAGTGTGAGTCAGAGGCAAGATCCGAAGTCAGCTGTTGGCTTACTTTGAGGCTGACTCTCTTTTGGCCACGTTCAATTTTGTATCACTTATAGAATTGTATGTACAATTATTTATAAAATTATAAGTGGACAGGAAAATGGAAAATTACTCCAGGGTCTTTGCCAAGAAAATCTCAAAGAAGCTCACAAAGATTTGGACAACAAGGATCAATGATTTAACAGCAAAAAAATAGTGTCTTGCATATACCTCAAGGACATATACTATAGTATATAGTTTAATAAAATATTAACTTCATAATTCCTCAGTTGTCAAGAGGTGAGTATGTATCTTTCTCACAAAAGAATATCCTGTGTTTATATTAATTGGAATAAGAGACTTTGATTTTAAAGGTGGAACAAAGAGGGAATAAAATTTTTATCAGGTTAGGAAGTTTTTTTTTTTTTTTAATTGGTCAGAGTTTAAAATATATATATATATATATATACAGATATATAAAATTTGGCATTTATTTAGCATTGTAAGGTTTGCAAAGGGCTTTGCTTATATTTCTCTTTTTTGATCCTCGCAACACTATGAACTAATGTGTGTGTGTGTATTGGTATTTATATTTATATTTATGCAGATTTCTCTCTGAGTTTTTCACTTTCTGTCTCTTTCCTTTTGAGAGAGTTGAAAAACAAAATTAATGTTGATAATTAAAAACAATAAACAAATACATATATAATTGATATTGGGTTTCCTTCAGGTGAGCTCATTACATGGTTAAAATCCAAGAGCATAATAAAAAATAATTGTATATGGATTAGACTAATATAAATTCAACAAACAATATGTCAACTAAGAAACATCGAAAACATGATTGAGTCATGTGATTTGTTCTCAGAAATGGAGGGTTTTATGATATGGACTAAGTTATTGCCTTCAGAAATCATAGAAAAGTTGTATTTAAGCAGATGTACTAATTAAATGATAATGACTTGAAAAGGAAATGGTGAGGATTGTGCTATATGCCACTCCAAGTAACAAATTTAATTCCTACCAAAAATACAGAAACATATAATCAAAAGGCCAGTATTGACCATATTTTCACCATTCTTCCTTAACAGATTTCAAGTCCTACACATCTCCCACAAATATAAACTCCAGCATATCTTTGAGAATTTAGCAAATTAACTACACTAGAACTGGAAAACTTATCATCAAAACAGTCATATATTTTCAGGTTCTTACTCCAGGATTGGCAAGCCAAACTCACTTAAAAGGCACAAAAATAAGCCATCCTAATGACTTTTACTGGATAGTAATTTTTCTTCCACCTTATATCATCCAGCTAAAGCATCTTTTTCCTACCAACATGGTCAGGATGGGTGGGATAGTGAGAGAGTCAATAGCTCTTAACTGTGACTTCCTTAATGCTGTCCACAATCTCAGTACTGAACAAGTTAATCTCTCTTGTTCTGCATGGTTCTAGTTGTGGTACAGATTTTTTTTTTTTCCTAAACTAATGTACAATTAATTCCTTTTATGATATGAAATGATATCTATATCTATATTATATGAATCAGAACATCAGTAAGGGCATAAAATGATCTTTCCATGGGGACAATATTGCTATATATTTAAAATATATAGAACTGGAATGTAAATTGTTCTCTCATCCTATCAATGAATGGGAGCATCCATGTTAGGGATGGGCCAAGGTTAGTTATGCTTCAGTTTCCTACAGTTGGTACTTCTCTGGATTTCACAATTATGTCCATGAAAGGGGGGGTACCTTCACCCCCATTTATTTTTAGATGCCTTTTATGTGTTATTTTCCCTTCATAATAATAGGAACTCTTTCTTTTTTATTGTATTTGAATACCCCAGTGCTAAGCAAAATCCCTGAAAAATAGTTAAATGCTTAATAATTGTCCTCTCCTTATTGGTGCCTGTCACAATACTGTGTTCATAATTCTTTTTGCTTCATACCTCTTGTTTTTTCAAAGTGTTTATTAGCACTAATGACTACCACAATTGTTCTTTTTGCACTGCCTATCACTTTAGCATTCTCCCATGAGGATCAGCAGTCTTTCCTATCTGATTTAAAGGCTAAAATTTAAACATTGTTTCTTCTAGCATTTTTCCTTAACTCTTGTAATCAAGCTTGCTTAACTGACTTATTAATAACATGAAGTTTGGCTTCCCTCCCTTGGTTACTGACTGAAAACTCTTTCTGTAACAGTGACTAAATGACCTTTAAATGGCCAGGGGAGTGTTAGAATAACATAAATGACCTTTCTCAAGGAAGGTGTTATGGAAGCCTTGTAAATAATCATCTCTAAAACTAGTTGAACTGAACAACTCCATGGGTTTCTAATAAGTAGAATAGCCTCCTGCCAGCTTAACTCTCATCCTAGTCCTACCTTTCTGCTATGATGATCAGTCCTGATATAGATATCCCCTACAAAGGCATACAATGCTAAATTTTAGGCCTAGAATATACTCAGGACCTGTTTTCATTCCCTTGTTCTTGGTCAATACTTTCTCCAACTCAAAATTTTAAAAAATGTTAAAAATTGTTTTAACACATAACTGGAGAAAACAAAATACTATTAAAAAACTTAATTTGAAAGTGGAATTAGTTATGATCATTACCTTGGTAATATTTCTTCAATGCTTCTTTATTGATCTGCTATTATCCTTTTATATTCTGAATATGGTTGTATTTTTTTCAGAAGGAACTTTCTGATCTCTTACTGACCAGTCAGAGACTCTTTACCCTTCTCTAATCCCTCCTCTGGACCCTCTGCTTTTACTAAGTTACACAATCAGGAAATCACATTTGATAAACCTGTCATTCCAAGTTTATTAATAACATCTCTGAATAATCTCTGACTCCAAGAACTTTAATTCTGTTGCCACCTAACTAGCTCAACATGTCATTTATGGTCCTATGCCTGTCTTCATCATTCCATCCTCCAGATGAGTGTTCAGTTCCTCAGTCTGATCATCAGAAGCACTAAATCTCCAAGCATAGATTACCTTGCTAAGTCTTTATTTAAGTTCTTATAGTCCTTCAGAAAGAGTTCCATCGACATTGCTTCTTTACAAACCATATCAGTTCCTGTCTGTCAGAATGCTATGTAATAACAAGTATTTTTCTTATTCCAGTCACAAAATTGGATACAGCTATATTTTGCTTATGATGGAAATATCTTAAAATTCACAGGCTGCCAGATCTTTAGCATAATTCTTTTTTCTACATCAATTAAAAAAAAAAACAACAACAAAACATTAACATTTATTAATCAACTACCAACTGCCTGGCACTGAATCTCTGATCCTACTAGAAAATTTAACATATAAGAGCCAATGTCAAAGGCTAATTTCAATGAGCTTAATAAGAACAAATTAAAAAAAAAAAAAGTTGTGTGTTGCATGCTAAGAATTGGATTCCGAAGGTAAAAATAACCTGGGTAGAATGACAATAGTGCAAACAGTTTACACTTAATTCCCAGTGTTCCTACTCTGGGTGTAGCTGTTTCTGTCCATCATTGAGCAACTGGAACTGAATTAGATCTTCTCTATGTTAAAGATATCCACTTCAGTCAAAATACATCTTCATAAAGTATCATTGTTTAAAGTGTATAATGATCTCCTGGTTCTGCTCATTTCACTCAGCATCAGTTGATGTAAGTCTCTCCAAGCCTCTCTGTATTCATCCTGCTGGTCATTCCTTACAGAGCAATAATATTCCATAACATTTATATGCCATAATTTATCCAACCATTCTCCAATTGATGGGCACCCATTCATTTTCCAGTTTCTAGCCACTACAAAAAGGGCTGCCACAAACATTTTGGCACATATAGGTCCCTTTCCTTTTTTAGTATTTTTTTGGGGGATATAAGCCCAGTAGTCTTCTCTCTTTCTGTATAGAAGCTGTCAATGGTTAGTGTTGGGTTGGCTTTTTCAATCTTTTTTTAAAAGCCCTTAAGGTGTGCCTTCAGGGCAAGGAGGTTACCAGCTTCTGCAGAGCACAGATAGATATATGAACAGTAGCTGTCCTGCAAACAGGTTGCAAAGAGCGGCCTAGATGCAGAAGTGCCCTGGGAAGATGCCCACACTGCAAGTGTTTCTGTCCTGGGCAGTGCAGCCAAGAACTTGAAGAAGAGCCCTGCAGGGGAAGTGTCCCTTCCCTGGGAAGATCTTGACTGTGTGGATCCATGTGACTAGCGACTGAGAAGTAAAAGTGCCACTGTCCTGGGGCAGAGACCTCGTATGTGCAGAAGTGTGACTGCCCTGGGCAAAAGCCCCATGCTGTGGAATGGGGCTGCACAGCTGTGCTGTGGTCTGTTCTGAGTCACTTTCGGTCTCAATGGCTGTAGCCAGATCCTGTTAGATTCTGGCGTTTTTGGAGTACACTCTACCTTTGGCTTTAATTTCTCTGCTGATCTACTGTTTTGCAACTAAAGCAGAGCAATCAACCTATGGTAGAGTCCTCCCCGAAAATTTTTCATCCACTGAGACCACCTCTGCCCCAGTCTACTTAATGTACTAGCTTCTGGTTTTATCGCTGGCCAGCTCCTTCTAATCAGGACAAACCTTTTCAGGTGATCTTCCAGATTATCTTCGGCTGGTAATTTGTTGTACTCCCAGCATTTGTGGATTTTACCAGTCAAGTATTATTTCTGAGACTGAATTTTGTAATTAGTAGAGAGGGTAGAAGGGAGCTTAGAATGGCATATGTGTCTTCTGTACCATCTTGGCTCCACCTCTGTAAATTGTTTACACAGTCCCATTTTAGAAAAATAAATAGAACAAGCTCTTAATCAATTCCCTAAGAAAAGATCCTCAGGACAAGATGGATTTACATATGAATTCTACCAAACATTTAAAGAACAATTAGCTACAATGCTTTTTGAAAAAAAATAGGGAATGAAGGAATCCTACCAAATTCCTTTTGTGACACAGACATGGTACTGATACCTAACCCAGGAAGAACAAAAACAGAGGAAGAATATTATAGGCCAATCACCCTAATGAATATTGATGCAAAAATCTTAAGTATAAGAATAGCAAATAGTTTACAGAAAGTCATCCCTAGAAGAACATGACCAAGTAGGGTTTATACCAGGAACGCAGGACTAGTTCAATATTATGAAAACTATTAGCATACTTTATTGTCAATAACCAAATAAACCAAAACCATATGATCATCTATCTCAATAGATGCAGAAAAATCATTTGATAAAATACCAATACTATTAAATACACTAGAGAGTACAGGAATAAATGGACTTTTCCTTGAAATAGTTAGTAGCAGCTATTTAAAGCCATCAGTAAACAACATATGTAATGGATAAATTGGAGCCATTCTCAATAACATCAAGATTGAAACAAGTTTGCTGATTATTACCATTACTATTCAATATTGTATCACAAATGCTAGCTTTGGCAATAAGAGATAAAAAAGAGATTAAAGGGATTAGAGTAGGTAATAATGAAACCAAATTATCACTCTTTGCAGAGATATGATGGTATATTTTGAGAACCCCAGAGAATATACTAAAAAGCTATTAGAAATAATCCACAACTTTCACAAAGTTTCAGGATATAAAATAAATCCATATAAATCATTAGCATTTTTATGCATCACTAACAAAAGCCAGTACCAAGACATAGAAAGTGAAATTCCATTTAAAATAATTGTTGATGGTGTGAAATATTTGAGACTCTATCTACCAAGGGAAATCAGGAACTCTGTGAGCAAAACTACAAAACATTTTCCACACAAATAAAATCAGATTGGAAAATATTAAGGGCTCTTGGTTAAAGCAAGCAAATATAATAAAGAGGACAATACTACCTAAACTAATCTATTTATTTTGTGTTATACCAATCAAACTCTCAAGAAACTATTTTATTGACCCAGAAAAAATAACAAAATTTATCTGGAATAACAAAAAGTCAACAATTTCAAGGAAACTAATGAAAAAAATCAAATGATGGTGGCCTAGCTGTACCAGATCTAAAACTATATTATGAAGCAATGGTTATCAAAACCATTTGGTATTGGCTAAGAAACAGACTAGTTGATCCGTGGAATAGGTTCACAGGACAAAATAGTCAATAACTATAGCAATGTTAGGTTCGCAGGACAAACTAGCAATAATTATAACAACAAGCCCAAAGACCCCAACTTTTGGGATAAGAATTCACTATTTGACAAAAACTGCTGGGAATATTGGAAACTAGTATGGTACAAAGTAGGCATTGAAACACACTTAACACCATACACCAAGATAAGGCCAAAATAAATCCATGATCTAGATATAAAGAATGAGATTATAAATATATTAGAATAACATAGGATAGCTTACCTCTCAGACTTGTGGAAGAGGAAGTTATTTGGGACCAAAGAAGAACTAGAGATCATTTTTCATCACAAAATAGAAAATTTTGATTATATTACATTAAAAAAATGTATAAAACTAATGCAGACAAATTTAGAAGGAAAGCAATAAACTGGGAAAACATTTTTACAATGAAAGGTTCTGATATATATATATAGAGAGAGAATTGTCTCAAATATATAAGATAAAAGGATATATAGAGAATTATCTCAAATTCATAAATAATCAAGCCATTCTCCAATTGAGAAATGGTCAAAGGATGTAAGCAGACAATTTTCAGATGAAGAAATTGAAACGATTTCTTGTCATATGAAATGGTGCTCCAAATCATTTTTGATCAGAGAAATACAAATTAAGACAACTCTGAGATACCACTATATACCTTTCAGATTGGCTAAGATGACAGCAAAAGATAATGATAAATGTTGGAGGAGATATGGGAAAATTGGGAGACTGATATATTGTTGGTAGAGTTGTGAACAGATCCAACCATTCTGGAGAGCAATTTGGAACTATACTCAAAAAGTCATTAAAGTGTGAATACCCTTTGATCCAGCAGTGTTACTGGGGTTTATATCTCAAAGAGATATTAAAGAAGGGAAAGGGACCCCTATACACAAAAACCTTTGTGACAGCCCTTTTCATAGTGGCTAGAAACTGGAAATTTAATAGATGCCCATCAATTGGGGAATGGCTGAATAAATTGTGGTATATGAGTGTTATGGAATATTATTGTTTTTTTTTTTTAAAAAAAAATGACTAGCAGAATGAGTTCAGAAAGTCCTGGAGAGACTTAGATGAATTGATGCTAAGTTAAATAAGCAGAACCAGGATATCATTATAAACTTCAACAACAATAGTATATAATGATCAATTCTGATGGATGTGGCTCTCTTCAGCAATGAAATATTTCAATCCAGTTGCAATTGTTCAATAATGAAAAGAAGCAGCTATACCGAGAGAGAACTATGGGAAATGAGTGTGGACCACAGCATTGCATTTCTACTCTTTCTGTTTTGGTTTACTTGCACTTTTGTTTTCCTTCTCAGGTTTTTTTTTTTTTTTTTTTTTTTTTTTTAACCTTCTTTCTAGATCCGATTTTTTTTTTGTGCATCAAGATAACTATTAATATATATATATATATATATATATATATATATATATATATATATATATATATATATATTGTATTTAACATATACTTTAATATTTTTAACATGTATATGACTACCTGCCATGTAGGAGAGGGGGGTGGGTAGGAAGAGTGGAAAAATAGGAAAAAAAAGTTTTTCATGGGTCAGTGTTGAAAAATTACCCACACATATGTTTTGTAAATGAGAAGCTATAATAATAATAATAACAAAAATTAAGCCAAATCACTCTGGCTTTCACTGATTTGCAAATAATGGTTCCCAGCCCATTTTTTGGGTTTGATGGCTCAGAGTGAGTGTAAATAGCAAATGTTTCTGTTCTGTATCGAAAACCTGAGGGTTCTCCTCTCCCAGAGTAATTCTTTTATGAAGGTAAACAAGGCTACAGTTTTCCTTCCTTCCTTCCTTCCTTTCCTTCCTTCCTTCCTTTCCTTCCTTCCTTCCTTTTCTTCCTTCCTTCTTTTCCTTCCTTCCTTCTTTTCCTTCCTTCCTTCCTTCCTTCCTTCCTTCCTTCCTTCCTTCCTTCCTTCCTTCCTTCCTTCCTTCCTTCCTTCCTTCCTTCCTTCCTTCCTTCCCTCCCTCCCTCCTTCCTTCCTTCCTTTCCTTCCTTCCTTCCTTCCTTCCTTCCTTCCTTCCTTCCTTCCTTCCTTCCTTCCTTCCTTCCTTTCCTTCCTTCCTTCCTTCCTTCCTTCCTTCCTTCCTTCCTTCCTTCCTTCCTTCCTTCCTTCCTTCCTTCCTTCTTCCTCCTCCTCCTCCTCCTCTTCCATCTTCTTCTTCTTCTTCTTCTTCTTCTTCTTCTTCTTCTTCTTCTTCTTCTTCTTCTTCTTCTTCTTCTTCTTCTTCTTCTTCTTCTTCTTCTTCTTCTTCTTCTTCTTCTTCTAGCATTTAATTACTGAATGTGCATTGCCTCAGATAAAGTGCAATCTGGGAAAGACCTTCACTAAAAACGTAAACATGTCTCACTACATTTAGGATTGTTACCAGCTTTCTTGACTTGGTATAGCCAGAAGGTTCTGATGACTCTGAAAGAGAGGATAAGACTTATGACTTTGCACTATTTTGTCTCATTTAAGTCCAACTCACTTGCAAGTCAAAACATCACCCTTTAGAGGTGATTAATTCTTTTTAAAAATAAAGGTTGAACAACAATACTATGGAGGTGATGGAACATGATATTCTAGAAGGTAAAGGAGTTATGATTGCAACCAAAAATCACCTATCCAGGCAAAATTAAAAATAATAGAGGGGCAGAACCAAGATGACTGAGAGTAGTTAGGTCATTGTTTAAGGTCTTCCTGGATTCCCTGAGAATCAACACCAGCTCAAGCTCTGATTGGATTTTAGAGTGACAGAACTCACAAATATTTGGAGTATAACTAATTTCCAGTAGGAAGTGTTTTGGAAGAACTTCAGGAAATATCTTTCTCAATCAGTTAAGGGGAAGGCAACTCATCACAGATGCAGCACAGGGAGACCCATGTTAGAGAGGCTTTTCAGTGCCAGGGGGATCTGTTTGGAGACTTAGCCAAATCAATTCTGGCTACTCTGGCTACTCTGTCCGGGTTCAGAAGCCACTGGATCAGCAGACCACCTATGAAACTTCCAATGCAATTAAAGAAGGCAAATAGTGAGCCCTTGAACCACAGCAGAACAAGTGGGACTTAGCCAGGCCCAAACAGTATTGGGAAAGAAGCTCCCAGTGTTGGCCCCAGGGCAGTGTGAAGCCACTGTCACATATAGAGAAAGTTTGGAACAATCTCCCTTTCCCCCTAAGAACACATCTCAACCTTTAAGAATGAGCAAAATAGCAGAAAGATCTTTGGTCATAGATAGTTATTATGGATCAGGGAAGAATAGACCTCAGACCCTGAGGAAAAATGTCACCAGATAAAGCCTCAAAGGGTGATATGAATTGCTCTCCAACTCAAAAAGCTCTCTTGGAAGAATTCAAAAAGTATCTTAACAGAGAGAAGAAAAATGTGGAAAGCAAATAAGAACTTTGCAGGAGTTTTGGAAAAGGAAACAGAAATTATGTAAAAGCATCATTCCTTAAAAAGTAGAATTGATGAAATGGAAAAAGAAAACAATTCCTTAAAAATAGGATTGGTGAAATGGAAAAAAAAATCCAATAAACAAAACAACTCATTTAGAAATTCAATTGGCTAAATGCAAAAGGAGTTTAAAAAGCTAGCTGAAAAAATAATTCACTGAAAATTAGAATTGAATATATGGAAGTAAATAATTGAACTAGACATCAAGAATCAGTTAAACATGTTCTCTTTATTGGAAAAACAACTGACCTGGAAAACAGATCCAAGAGAAACAATCTAAGAATTATTGAAGTACCTGAAAACTACAATGAAAAAAGGAGGCTAGACAACATCTTTCAAGAAATCATCAAGGAAAACTGTCTTGTTATCTTAGAACAGAGGGCAAAATAACTGTGGAAAGAATCCACTGATCATCTCCTGAAAGAAACCTTTAATTGAAAACTCCAAGAAATATTGTAGCTAAATTCCAGCATTAACAGATCACGGAAAAAAATACTACAAGCAGCCAAAATGAAATAATTCAAATCCTGAAGAGCCACAATCAGAATTACCCAAGATCTAGCAGCTTCCACTTTAAAAGATTAAAGGGCCTGGAATATGATATTCCAGAAGACAAAGGAGGTTGGACAGCAGCCATGAAACAACTATCCAAAAAATTAAGCATTATCTTTCAGGGAAAAAGATGGACATTCAATGAAATAAAGGATTTTCACTTATTTTTGATGAAAAGATCAGAGCTGAACAGAAAATTTGATCTCCAA
Source organism: Sminthopsis crassicaudata (assembly GCF_048593235.1). NCBI lineage: Eukaryota > Metazoa > Chordata > Mammalia > Dasyuromorphia > Dasyuridae > Sminthopsis > Sminthopsis crassicaudata. The sequence continues at coordinate 115,687,133 of NC_133622.1, forward strand.
ATACAGAATCCAAGAGAAGCATAAAAAGGTAAAAAAGGAAGAAAAAAATGACTATATTTTTAAAATGTTAAAACATAGGTTTTTTTTTTCTTTTCCTCTTGAGAACTATATGTTTTAGAATTATATTTAGAGGATGTAGGTATAATTTGACTTTATTGTGATGATATTAAAAAAAAGAAACTAGGGCTAAAAAGGGATTGTGCTAGAAGAAGAGGAAAGAGGAGGTAAAATGGAAGTAAATGACCTCACATGAAGAGACAAAAAAAGATCTATTACAATTAAAAGAAAAAAGCAAGGAGGATGAGCATTATATAAACCTTAATCTCATTGGATTTGGTTCAAAGAGAGAATATCAAACATAGTTGATTGAGAAAATTATCTCATCTTATAGGGAAGTAGAAAGGGAAAGAGAAGTGGAAAGAGGGAAGATAGTAGAAGGGAGAACATAAATAGTAGGAGAAAGGCATAAGAAAGGGAGGAAGGGCTGCAAAAGGGGAGAGCAGATTGAGGGATGTGATGATCAGAAGCAAAATAATGGAGAGGAGGAAAAGGGGAAAGGAAAAAAAAAGTATAACTTGGTGTAATGTTCTGGTAAGTTTCCTGGAGGGCCTTCAGACCAGCCTTGGTCTTAGCAGAATAATCACCATGAAAATAGTCAGGGATAAAGTCCAAAGTCTTTATTATCTTTTTCACTATTTGTATCCTTTACTTGGGCCCAGGGTAGCTTTCTGGGGAACTTGAGACAGGCTTTGGTCTCAGTGGAGGAATGCAGGAGGCAGAAGGGCCACCAGGATGAATCTCTTCTGGTCCTTGTTGATCTTTATTTACTCTATTACAAGAACATCATCATAGGTGTCAGTTTGTAGGACTATACTAAGTATTAAGTACACATAAATTAGAGAATCGTTATCTTAATTCCACTGAGTTAACACCTTGTTTTAAGATTAAATCATTCATACTGAACTAGAGAATCACCATGCTAAACTAGATAACCATTGTCTTATCATTTCCACTGAGTTAATGCCTTGTTTCAAGTATACTTCTTCAAGTTCTAGCTCTCTACAATTTGGAGAAACTAAGATGGGGGAAATAGAGTTAATAATTTTAATTGTGTATGTGAATGGGATGAACTTTCTCATTAAACAGAAGCAGATAAGAGACTGGATTAAAAGCCAGAATCGAACAATATGTTGTTTAAAAGAAAAACATTTAAAGCAGGATGATAGCTACAGAGTACAGGTAAAAGGCTGACGTAGAATCTATCAGCTGAAGTAAAAAAAAAAAAAAAATAGGGATAGTGATCTTGATCTCAGATCAAGCAAAAGCAAAAATAGATCTAATTTTAAAAGATAAGGAAAGAAACTATATTTTGCTAAAAGATGCCATAGATAATGAAGCAATATCAATATTAAATATATATACCAACATCCAAATTCCTAGAGGAGAAGTTAAGAGGGCTGCAAGAAGAAATACACAGGAAAACTATACTAGTGGGGAATCTCAACTTTGCTCTATCAGAACCAGATAAATAGAACCACAAAATAAGTAAGGAAGAAGTTAAAGAGATAAATAGAATTTTAGAAAAGTTAGGTATATTAGATCTGTGGAGAAAATTGAATGGGGACAGAAAGGAATATACTCTTTTCTGGGAGGTACATATGTACCTCCATTTTATTTTTAGGGATATATTTAGAACCTACACAAAATCTGACCATGTATTAGGGCATAAAACCCCTAAAATCTAATGAAGAAAGTCAGAAATAATAAATGCATCTTTTTCATATCATTATGCAATAAAATTATATTAAATAAAGGGTCAGAGAAAAGAGACCAAAAATTAATTGGAAACTAAATAATCTAATAGTAAAAATGAGTGAGTAAAACAACAAATCATAACAAATCATAGGCACAAGTGATAATTTCATCCAAAAAATGGACAATAATGAGATAACATGCCAAAATTTATGGGATGCAGTCCAAGCAGTTCAACTGAGATTAAAAAAAAAATGGGTTACATTCCTGGTATCAGAAATAGACCTGAATAAAAGAGATAAGGAAGGAAACTACATCATGCTAAAAGTTACCATAAACAATATCAATACTAAACATATATGCACCAAATAATGTAGCACCCAGATTCTCAAAGAAGTTAATTTATAGAACTAGACAGCAAAACTATACTAGTGGGGGAACTTCACCTGCCCCTTTTAGAACTCAATAATTTCAACCAAAAATAAAGAGGGAAGAAATTAAGGAGATCAATAAACTATTAAATACAAAGTTAGATATAGCAGATCTTTGGAGAAAGCTAAATGGGAACAGAGAGGAATATGACCCCTACACAAAAAATGACCATTTATTAGGGCCTGAAAACCTTGAAATCAAATGCAAAAAGGCAGAAAGGCTAATTATTCTTTTTGGATCATAATGAAATAAAATTACCTCAACAAAAGGTAATAAAAATATAGATTAAAAATTGGAAACTAAATAATTTCGTTCTGATACCAAAGAGCAAATCATAGTAACTATCAGTTACTTAATTAAATATGACAATAATGAGACAATATGTCAAATCTTACTGGATGAAGCCAAAGCAATACTTAGGGGAAATTTTATTTCTCTAAATTTTTATAAACTAAAGCAACTAAGAAACTAAAAAAAAAAATTTGGAAAAAAAAAGCAAATTAGAAATTTCCAATTGAAAACCAGATTGGAAATCCTGAAAATCAAAGATGTAGAGAACCACAGATATTGGGGAACTCTGAGAAAAGTATACTTGAAGTAAAGATACAAAAAGGTGTTAAACTGAGGTTTTTTTTTTTTTTTTTTTTTTTTTTTTTGTTTTTTTTTTTAGCCAATTTAACTTTATTAGATTTAGTTAGGGGCATTCACTAAGTTGACATGACAAGAACAGTTGGTACAAAACATTCCATTATCCCTTGCTCCCACAAAGTCTTGAACACCCTTTTCCACATATAGAGTTCAAGTAAAAGTGGACTCAAATTTATAGAAGATGTGACATAGCTCCTCATCAATGGAAGTTCATTTCTCTTATTTTGCAGTCCTCATACTGCACAAAGGTCCCCTTAGATTTTTCTCTCGGTTTTCTTGAAGAGTCTTGAAGCTGCTTTTCCTCATTGTATCTGGTTTGTACTCAGCTCTCCAAGCAGGAAACTGCTAGGACACCAATGAACGTCTTTCCAAGTTCACAAGATCCGTTTAAGAAAGGGAAGAAGAAAACAAAGCAATTTTCTTCTTAAAGACTGAAATAATTCTCTTCTGGCTAGCTCCTGCACTGCTTTAATCTATTATAGCTTACTATTATCATACAAGCTTTATGAAACTCAGTTTTCTTAACTCAAATTTCTTCATTGATGAGATGATGGTTCTCTAATTCACATATACTTAGTACTTAATATGGTGGTGTAATGGTTCTACAGTTGACACATGCTCAGTATACTGCAGTGATATAATTGTAATCAGTGATATAATTGTAATAAGGTATATAAGGGTTGGGAGGACTTGAAATAAGCAGACTCAAGAGAGACTCTAGTGAAAGTGTGCATGAGCTAGATCTCAGACTCGAGACTCCAGAGAGATCCTTGAGAAAGCTAGCCCCAACATTACAAAAGGTGATATTAATAAGATTAAAATAAAAAATAGTATTGAGCTAATAAATAAGTCTAGGCACTTTTTTATGATCTGGTTTTATGAAAAAAACTCACTAAGATCAATAAGCCACTGGTTAATTTGATTAAATAAGAAAAAAAAACCAATACCCATTATCAAACATAAAAAGGGTGAAATTATACTAATGAAGAAAAAAATAAAGTACTCATTAGGAAATATTTTTCCCAATTTTATGCCATTAAAGTTGACTATGCGTGAAATTGATGAATATTTACAAAAATATAAGTTACTTAGATCAGGGGAATACCTGAGCCTTATTTCCATGAAATCATTTGGTCGGTGCTGCCAAGGCAACTGCAGGTAAAGACCACATTCCACTGCTTGAGTTCTTTAAGCTGACAATTTTGTATGTCCCTTGAATCATGTTATAAAAATCCAAATGATCCTTGGCAGAAAAAAAAAAAAAAAGGTTCACTACCCCTGACCTAGATCAACAGGTCATAAAAGAGAAAGCCTAATTCATGCCATCTGAGAAAATGAAATTTAACAAGCCATTAATGAATGCCCTAGGGAAAAGCTCTCTGAGGTCAAATGAGTTAATGAGTAAATTCCAATATTATATAAACTATTTGGAAAAATAGGTGAAGGAGTTCCACCAATCTCCTTTTATGATGCAGATATGGTGCTGATAACTAAAAAAGAGAAAAAGTAATATATTTTGATGCAATAGATGCATTTTGCATAAAAATGCAAAATTTTGAACAAAAAACTAGCAAGATGATTACACTGATATATCACAAGGACTATTCATGGTGACTAGGTGGGCTTTATAACAGGAATACAGGGTTGATTCAATATTAGGAAAATTATGAACATAATTTACCATATCAATAACACAAATAACAGAAATCATGACTATACAAATAGATGCTAAAATTTAAAAAAATATTTACTTGAGATTCTTTCTCAGTTACATTCAAAACAATTTTTTACATTTATTTTTTAATATTCTGAGAAACTACATATGAAGTTATACAAAGCATTTCCATAAAAGTCAATTTGTGAAAGAAAACACACATCTCCTGCCCTAATGAATATAAAAACCCTCCAGAAAAATTCAGTTAAAAAATAAAAAGAGAGATAGGGTAACAGAGGATACTTAGATGTATATTCAGACTTGATCAGTTCCTTCTCTGGGTATGGATGTGATTTTTCATCCTAAATCTTTCAGAGTAGGTGTGGATGACTATATTACTAAGAACAACAAAGTCATTTACAGTTGGCCATCCCAGAACATTGCTATTATTTTCTATACAATATATTTCACTTTGTTCATGGAGGACTTTCGAGGTTTTTTTTTTTTCATGAGCATTCTGCTCATCATTTTTTAGAGAACAATAATAGTCCATCAGAGAAACTTGCTTTGAAATTTTTCTTAAAAATTACTATTACTAATTGTATTTCCCCACATTTATTCTCTCACTCATTTTACCCTGTTCCTCCTCAAATGTGATTTGTTAATGACCACTCCCTCCCCCAATATTTCCTCTCTTCTATACCCTTATTAAGTAGGTTTATTATTTCCTATTTGAGCTAATTCTGATGAGAATAAGGTTCACTCACTCTCTCCTGCCCCTTTCCTTCCATTGTAAAAACTTTTCTTGCCTCTTTTTTAATGACAAATAATTTGCACCACTTTGCTTCTCCCTTTTCTTTTCTTCAGTACATTTCTCTCTCACCCCAAAATTCATCATTTTTAAAAGAAGATATTATCCCTTCATATCCAACTCATATTCTTCTCTCTATATATATTTCTAACTGCCATAATAATGAGAACATTCTAATGAACAACTAGTATCATCCTCCCATGTAGAAATGTAAACAGATAAACCTTATTAAATCCTATATGATATCACTTTCCTGATTACTTTCTTATACTTCTTCAGAGTGCTATATCTGAAAATTGAATTTTCCATTCTGCTCTGGTCTTTTCATCATGAATGCTTGAAAATATTCTGTTCCATTGAATGAGTATCTTTTCTTCTGAAGAATTATACTCCCTTTTGCTGAGTATGTGATTCTTGGTTGTAATCCTAGCCACTGGATCCAAGCCCTTCAATCCTACCAATCTCCTTTTATGATGCAGATATGGAACTGATACCTAAGACAGAGAAAAAGTTAAATCTTGTGTTATCCTGACTGTAGCTCCACTATAATTGAATTATTTCTTTCTTGGATGCTTGCAATATTTTCTCCTTGATCTGGAAGCTGTGAAATTTGGCTACATTATTCCTAGAGGTTTTTATTTTGGAATCTGGATTCTTTCGATTTCTATTTTCCCTCTAATTTTAGAATATCAGGACTATTTTCCTTGATAATTTAAAAAAAAATGATGTCCAGGCTCTTAGTTTTTTTTTTTTTTTTTTTTTTTTTTTTTGGTTATGACTTTCAGGTAGACCAATAATTTTAAATTTATTTCTCCTGGATCTATTTTCCAGGTCAGTTGCTTTTCCAATGAGGTATTTCACAGTTTTCTATTTTTTCATTTTTATGGTTTTGCTTTATTTTATCTTAATTTCCCATAAAGTCATTAGCTTTTATTTTCTTAATTCTCAATCTCTCAACTGTATATATTTTTTAAGAAACAATGAGCTTTTGTACCCCCTTTCTCAAATAGTCACTTTTGCTTTTTAAGGCATTCTTCTCATTAGTTTTTTGCATTTACTTTTACATTTCTTTCAAGTCTTTCCCTAATTGTTCCTTTATTTCTCTTACTTAATTATAAAGTCCTTTTTGAAGTCTTCCATAGCCTGAACCCAATTTTTATTTTTCTTGGAGGCTTTGGATGTAGGAGCTTTGACTTTGTTATATCATTTTCTGACAGTGTGTTTTGATCTTCCTCACCACAATAACTTTCAATGGCAAAAACTTTTTTGGGTTTTCTGATCATTTTCCCAGCCTATTACTCTGCTTTTAACTCTGTGTTAAAATATATCTCTGTTTCCAAGTTGAAGAGTGTATTGTCCGAAGCTTCTGGGGTTTTGTGCAGCTGTTTTCAGAAACCCTTCTAAGAAACTGACCACAAGCATTTTTTTCTGTTCTGGAGGTATTAGGTGTGTCTTTACACCATTCTAATTGTAAGAACTAGTATACTGTTGGGGCTGGTGCTCTGCTGACCTAAGCTGTGTTGGGACTACACACTAGACTCCCATCCTGTTGCCACTGTCCTTCTGTCCACTGGCCTTTGGAGTCCTCCTGTTGTCCTTGGGCTGAGAGGTCCAGAAGTCTTCAGTATTTCTGCTGATTTAGAGGTCCGTCTCACTAACAATGAGGTTTGGTTTGGATCTGGGATTAGGGTCAACCAGTGCTCTGATTGGGCATGGACTCTATTCTGGTTCCACACATCTTTTCTGCTGACCTTCCAATATTTTTTGGTGTTAGCTGAGAAGTCTGGAAGGTATCAATACTGCTGCTATGTGAGAAGTCAGGCTGGGGCAGGGCTGGGACTGTCCAACAGCATGCTCTGGGACTCTCACCCTTTTTTCTGAGCTTCTAAGTTGCCTTCAGCTGGAAAATGTTCTACTCCATCTTTTGGGGTGTTCTGATGCTCTAAAATATGTTTAGAGTCATTATAAGGAATTTGGAGTAGTTTTGGGGAGATTTTAGGCAAGTTACTGCTTTTACTCTACCATCTTGGCTCAGCTTCTGCTGAAAAAACTTTTGACAAAATACAGCATCCATTTCTATTAAAAACACGAGAGCACATAAGAATAAAGAGAGTATTTTTTAAATGATAAGCAGTATCTATCTAAAACCATCATCTATACATAAGGATGTCTATTATCATCACTATTGTTAAATGTGATACTAGATGATGTTAACTATTAGCAATAAGAGAAGAAAAAAGAAATAGAATGAATTAGAATAGACAATGAGGATACAAAAATATTTGGGAAACTATTTGACAAGACAAATCTACTAATTATATAAACACAATTGCAAAACACTTAGCACACAAATAAATCAGATCTATACATTAGGAAAATATCAATTACTCACAGGTTTTAATGCTTCAAATTGAGTATTATTTTATTTTCACCAATTACATGTGAATGGAATTGATTGGATGAAGTTTTCTCAGTTTGAGACTAAGTCACATGTTCGTTATTCCCAGAACCAGGAACCCTGGGTTGTTGGGAGTCATATGGTCTCTAAAGGTCAGATCCTCAGGAAGTGAGGTGACCCACAGAGAGCAGACAACATTGGTGAACATTGGTCAAGGATGATTATATCCTTTTAGTCTATCCAATCAAAAGGTTTGGGTTTTTGCTTTTTAAATCCCTGACAAAACAGAAGCTGGTCAGGTTCTATGAACACATGGTGGGAGCTGGAATGGCTCCCCAATGTGGTGTCTGGGCCTCAACCAGCAGGAACTAAATTAATGCTTTCTTTTTGTATCTGAAGATATCTCTGATCAATTAATTTGGAAAGGGAGATCTAACGCCCATCCCACACACATTTTTTACATGTTTTTAAAATTTGAGTTCCAGATTCTCTCCCTTCCTCCCCACTTTCCCTCCCTCCCTCCCCAAGTAAGAAAGCACATGTGAAGTATTGCAAAAATTTCCCATAATATTCATGTTGTGAAAGTATAACTTAGATTTCCCCCTTCTGGGGCAAAAAAACAAAAACAAAAACAAAAAAAAAAAAACAAAAAAAAAAACCTACAAGAAAAAAACTAAAAACAAAGAAAGTCAAAGAAAAGTTTGCTTCAATATGCATCCAAAGATACTTTCTGATTGTACATATATATTAAATTTTTATACACTTTTTTTTTTGATGAGGCAATTGGGGATAAGTGTATGAGGCTAGATTTGAACTCATGTCCAATTGACTTCTGTATATGTGTTTTATCCTGTGTGCCATCTATCTGCCCCTAAATACACAATTCTTTCTTTTTCTTTTTTCTTTTTTTTTTTTTTTTTTTGATTTAAATAGTCCCATTTTATTTATTTTTTCTTGATGACTATTAACTACACATTTCTTTATGAATAATGTTGGGAGAGTAAAATCACAACAAAAGGAAAAAACCACAAGGAGGGGACAAAAAAAAAAATCAATGAAAAAGAAGTGAACATAGCATGTGTTGATTTGCATTCAATTTACATAGTTTTTTTTTTTTTTTCTGGATGCAGATGGCATTTTCTTTTCTTTTTAAAAATTAATTAATTAATTAAATTAATTTTTACAAAAAAATTTATGCATAGGTAATTTTTAGCATTGACAACTGTAGGCAGACAAAAATAGAGGGATTGGGAATTCTATGTAGTGGTTAATAGTCAACTCCCAGAGTTCTTTCTTTGGGTGTAGCTGGTTCAGTTCATTACTGCTCTATTAGAAGTGATTTGGTTCATCTCATTGCTGAAGAGGGCCTCGTCCATCAGAATTGATCATCATACAGTATTGTTGTTAAAGTATATAAAGATCTCCTAGTCGTGCTCGTTTCACTCAGCATCAGTTCATATAAGTCTTTCCAGGCCTTTTTGAAATCATCCTGCTGTTTATTTCTTACAGAACAATATATTCCATAATATTCATGTACCACAATTTATTCAGCCAATCTCCAATTGATGGGCATCCACTCAGGTTCCAGTTTCCGGCCACTACAAAGAGGGCTGCCACAAACATTGTTGCACATACAGGTCCCTTGCCCTTCTTTAAAATCTCTTTGGGATATAAGCCCAGTAGTAGCACTGCTGGATCAAAAGGTATGCACATTTTTATAACTGTTTGAGCATAGCTCCAAATTGCTCTCCAGAATGGCTGGATGTATTTACAATTCTACCAACAATGTATCAGTGTCCCAATTTTCCCACATCCCTGCCAACATTCTGCGTTATCTTTCCCTGTCATTCTAGCCAATCTGACAGGTGTGTAGTGGTATCTCAGAGTTGTCTTAATTTGCATTTCTCTGATTAATAATGACTTGGAGCAGCATATGGCATTTAAGACAATCTATGGGATTGTCTTAAATCACTAAAGCAGTGAGAAGAACCAAGTCCTTATAGTTGATCATTACAGATTCTTGCTGTTATTGTGTACAACATGTTCTTTATTCTGCTCTTTTTGCTCAGCATCAGTTCTTGTAAATCTTTCTAAAATCATTTGTTTATCATTTATTATAGAACAACAATATTCCATTATCTTCATATACAACAACTTATTCTGTCATACCCCAATTCCAATTCTTTGCTACCACAAAAACAGCTCCTACAAACATTTTTACACATGTGGGTCCTTTTCTCTCCTTTTTGATTTCTTTGGGACACAGACCCAGCAGTGTCACTATGCTAGGATGAGTAACATATGTATGCATACACATATATTCTTATATGCTTCCACTGACAATAGGCATTCTAGACATGGCATGGAATTATATCAGAAAGCAAAGGATCTATTACCTAGGAAATGGATGATTTAACTGGAATAGTAAAAATCATAGTAAATATGAAATAGTAAAATAGCCTAGAATAGTAAAAATCATGTGAGTTTTTGAAGAAACTACTAAAATTTGAATCCCAGTTCTGTTAGTTTTCCTGTATAAACTTGTGATGAACTCTCTGGGTTTCAGCTTTCTCCTCAACAGAATATAGGATGTAGTATACTAAAGTATTATGTGGTCTTAAATATATGAAGTCTCATTATCATTCAGGCACAATCCAATAAGCACAAATTTCATCCCTTGCCCAGAGGCAAATCATGTTTATTTGCACACACACACACTGACTCACACACATACACATGATAGAGCACCACAAGAGCTCTAAAGAACCAAAGAATTCCTCCCATACCATCATCAAGGACTACTTCTTTTTTTCTTATCTGTTTTCCCTATCTGAATGTAATGCTTTTTTGGAATCTTTAGAATCCCTAGTTTCCTTTGAGATTTAGTTCAAGTGCCACTTTAGAATAAAGTTTTGTTTGTCTAACTTTTTTCATCTGCTAATGACACAGGCCCTTACATTTTTCCTTGTATTCATTTCAAAAACCTTTTTCTCTATATAATTGTATTCAAGCACCAATAGAATGGAAGCTTCTTAAGGACAAATACTATCTCCATTTTCCTTTTGTGCCCCCAGTGCTCTACATGGTAACTGACATGTGATAAGCGATGTGATCTATGATGTGGGGTTTCTCACCAAATTATGGCAAAAGTTGGGGTTTGGTCATGTGAAGAATTTACAAAAGCCATTTTCTTTGGCAAAAGGTAAATTTATTTAGAGGACTAGGTTATAGGCAGAATGAAGGGATACAATAAACACCAGGAAGGGTAAATATGAAATAGAATGGGAGAATATGCAAAAAACAGTTTCCTCAGCAGAACTCAGAATTACCCAGTAGAAAGGGAGCACTCTATGAGGTTTGGAATGCCCTTACCTGCAGGATAAATTGTGAACAGGACTTAGCACACTAAAAGAGTAAATTAACTGTTAGGAGAAGTGAAGTTAGGGAAGATACCTAGGTAGCAGAAGGTATCAATGCTTTTGCTAACCACATCTAACATTAAAGAGTTCCTTAATAAGTTTGATAAATTCTTATGATTTATAGATACTTTTCATGGAGATGTTTGGGGGGAAGTTTGTTCTTCCTCAGGCATAATTTGCATCCATTCCTCTGCTGTACTGACTTTTTGGGGTTAGTTGTGTTACTCTTGGGCAATTCTTCAGTGCTTCCATCACAACATATATATATTTTAATAAATCATGGAGAAAATCATGAAACATACTGGCCACATTATGAAAATTGGGAAAATCATTTATTCTGTTGAGGACCTGATCTAAACTCGGGGAATTCAAAGTTTCAAATCAGGATTTGAAAGGGACTTCTTTGAAGCTAATTTTTTTTTGTGATAATTTTATCTATTGTTGTAGAGTTAATTCTACTTCTTATCAAGATATTTTTAAACCATATTTTCCACATGCAGTTTTGTTTAGTTCTCATCAAGAAGCATTCCAGTTTGATACGATGCTACTGAAGTCTTATTCCCCAGAACAACTCCAGGGAGACTTGGCAATAATTGGAAGCAGGTCTTGATTATCAAACAAGAAAATCATAATATTCAATAACTGATGAATGGATTCAGTTTGATGGCTTTTAGTGTATTCCATGTTTTAATTTAGCCTTTTCATTTTCATAGTTTGGAAGTTGTGATATTTGATTTGGTGAGGAAACTAGAAAGAGGTTATCTGTCACCTTTGTTTGGAAATTGTACTGACTAGTTGATTAGTAGTTGATTTTCTAATCATCATCAAGTATGAGGGCACCATTAAAATTACAAAGCAATTCACCGAATTCAGGAGGAATGTTATTCAGTTGAAGATACTGCCTGTCTGCTTTTCAAAGATATGCTATAGATCTCCTTTGGCTAACATTCAATTTGTTAAAAGTGATTCACACTATCTTTGTTTCCAGAGAATTGTTTTGAGGTGGTATGGCAGGGTGGAAAATGGGCTTTTTAGTGTGAATTATGTATACTACTTGGATTTTTGTAACAAATTGAAACATGTTTTTTAAATCACTTTACATTTCTGTATGAATCTACCAACAATTTTGCTTGCAAAGATCTTGAAAACCAAGTCCTGGTTGTTTTTTTTTTTTTTTTTTCTCCAAAAGCAGTGTAATGTTTGCTTGTTTGTAGCTCTTGAGAAACCATAACTAAGTAAAAATATCCCAGGATTAATAAATTCCTGACAAAAGCTAGTCTGTTATCTTGATGATATAATCTAGGTGTTAGTAAAATAGAATTAAATTAAGACAAAAGATTAAAAAAATTGATCAGAAACACTTTGCTGCAATTTAGCTTTGATCATTCCCTACAAATTTATTTTAAATATAGTTTCAGCTCCTTTTTCTCAAAACTATACTTTTCAAAATCATTTAATAACCCATTGTAAATAAAAAGGGATTGCTAATCTCACTTGACCTTTATAAGAGCATATCAAATGTCAATTTAGCTCCATGACCAAAGCAACTCAGCTTCATAATTTAGATTATAGCAAACATGTAGTTTGCTATATGTAATTGCAGGTTGTGAGAATTGTCCATAATTAGGGGGCAGGTAACTGAAATTCCTTTTACGACCAAACAGCCCCTTACTCCTAGTCCCAATCATTCATAATTAAGTGGCATAGAAGTCATTTCAACAAATAACATCTAACTGATCTTAATTATAGTGCAGTATAAATTATATACTGCTTTCCTGAGGGCCTGTTCAAGCAAAGCACCAATTTCCTACTCGATGGTAGTGTTTGATAAAAGAGTAAGGATTTTAAAAATAATAATAATATTGTCATTGATATTGAAAATCTCTATCTAGCCACTGAATCCTGATGGTCCTAAAGGAAAGACTGAAGCCGGTGACTTTGCACAGCCAAATCACTTAAACCACTTAAATCCAAATTATTTGCAAGTCATAACATTTTTTTCCTGATGTCATAGTTTTCTTTGAGAATGAAGAAATAACAACAAATATACTTGTCATTAATATTGGAAATACATATTTACTTTTACTTTTTCTTTTTTATATTATTTTATACCATATTCTATGTAGTGATTAAAAGTACAGATACAAAATTGATTCTGTTTTTGCTGTTTGTATAATTTCATTTGGAATTAGGAAATCAGAATTCAAATTCTGCCTCAGACATTTTCTACTTATGTGACCTGAAAAAAATCAATGAGCTCATCTGTAAAATGGGAGAACTTTTGAAAAACACTTTGCAAACTTTAAAATGCTATATAACTATTATTATTAGAAATAACAGTAATAGAAATAAAGGTTCTCTCCTATTTTTATTTTTTTCTATAGATAATTGTAAATTTGAATTTTTTAATGACAAAGTTTTAAAATTTTCCAAAAACAAATTCAGTTTCTTCTTGAAAATTTGAATATTCAAAGATAATACAATACTCCTATCAGTCCTCAACATATATTGTATTGTGAAATTATTTATTGTTATCCCTTAATGTCTTTTTTCTCTCCTCCCTTTAAAATCTTTTTCTTTCATATTCATTAGTTATCATTCATATTCCTCCATCTTCCTTTGACAATTTCTGGTCTGTAAGACAAAATATTATTTAAATTGCATTAACCTTTTGAAGTGCAGATTCAAAAATACAAATATTACTGAAAATTGTGGAAACCAACCCCCTTTTCTCCAGAATCCAAATAAGTATGCTTCCCACATGCTCCAGAAAATAAACTCCTTGAATATGTAGAGAGATATTTCATTTCAATTTCCTCTCTAGAGTGGAACTCAAAAAAGAAAGGTGAGAAGGTGAAGATGAAGTGTCTGTATTTTACAGTGACTGTTCTGCTAAAACAGAGCACATGGGAAACTAAGATTAGAAAATAAAACTGAAAATTTCAAGTTTTACTAATAATTGTTGCATCAATAACAATGAAAATATTAGCAACAATTTTGCTCAGGAATTTCAATTGGAAAGAAATGGAAATAGCAATATTTTCCCTTCTTATAATTTTGTTTTTGATTTATTAAGAAATAAAAATAGGTCTTTGGAGAGATTAAACAATACATCTCCAGATTTAACATGCCTCTTCAAAAGAAAATCATACTATCACATCCTAGGAAGAACAAATGGCCTGACAGACTTATGATGATGGTGGAAGACATCACCTATCAGTTTAAATAAATACATATTTTAGAAAAACCTCTATTATAAGTATGGATTTAATAAGCACATTTAAAAATGAAATCAAACTGTACTATAGTCTCATTGAGAATGCCACAGGCAGACACAACCAAATGAAGTCATATTTCTTTTCTATTTTTGTCACCCACTGTCAGACTTTACCCTGCTTATTCTAATGATGATCTATTTTGTGGTAGGACTAAAGGTAGGAGAGAAAAGAAAAAAAATATATTGAATGAAGTCTGAAGTGATTTAAACAAAAGTCAATTTAAATTATTGATCTGGCATTGAAAAAGTACCTTTTAAAATATGTCTCCTTCTAGAAATTTAAATTTAACAAACAGGTATTAAGTATAGAAAGAATAGTTTCAATTCTGATGACCTTTTCTATTATCTATCAACCTTGAATTTTTTGGGGAGAGGGAACACAAAGTTTCATTCCCATTAGATGTTGATAATACAGTGTCTAATCAAAGACAATGTCAAACATAATATCTAGATGATCATCATGTTACCCCCAATTATGACATAATTTATTAAATATTTCTCCAACTTAAATGAAGTCAGTCTAACAGGAGCACTAATACTGACCAAATAAAATAATTAGGTGATAATATTTTATGTAGGAAAATTTTGTTGTATCAAAAGACTTTTTGTAGCTTTGGCACATAGGAAAAAAAGAGGTGTGTATTTTAAAAAACACTTTCTAACATATTATTCAAGATAGCATTAGCTGGACAGTGTTCCAGACTCTTGGGAATCATATCTGAATGTCATATTTACTTACTAGCACTGAAATATATTGAAATAGATACCATATAAGGGCAGAATGGGGAACAGCTGTGGGATGTGGACTAAATGCTTCAGTGGTTTGATACATTAATCATTCACCTCAAAATATGTGCATGAATGTGGTGTCTCAATTATACCCACAGTAAATATTTGCCTACATTGTTCAAAATTATTAAATAAAGTCATGTAGCTTCACTGTTTCTAAATGTTGAAAAAAAAATAGAATGCTTCATCCCTTTTTTTCATGTTACATGGTAGGCAAAGGATAAATGGATAGTATCCTGAGTGTATGGAGGTAGAAATGGGGGCAGGAATATGATAGAGAGTGGACAAGATTTAGAAGAATCAATTTACTAAGTGCTGAGCAGCAGGGGAAAGTTTTTAGTTGTATATATTAAAAAACAGACCTTTATGTGGACTTAAAATGATCTATTACACTATATTCCTCTGCTAACTCTATTATTCTTCAAAATGCTGAGAGCTTTGTATCTCTCTGCCTTCCTGTACTCTTTCTGAAGAGCTCCATATTCATGTGTTTTTACCTTACATCTGATATTTCAGTAGACTCCTTCCTTATCTCTTCTTTCCTCATGAACTAAAACAGGGAGGTAGGTCTATCCTATATCCCTTACTAAAATAAAAGTTCCCTACCTTTCTCTCACTATTGGGAGCATGTAGCACCCTTAAGATTCACATAATCTAGGAAAATGAGTTTCCAGCAGTTCTTTACCTCATCAGCATGGAGAATTGTACCCATTCACTCACTGGAGTTGGAGGGAAGAAAATAATTCTTCTTTCTTTTATTCTTTGCTCTACTATCACGACCCAACAATATGCTTGGGTTGGTGCTTATTTAGAATGCATATTTTATTTACATGACCATGTTTAGTAAAAAAAATGCTTCATAGTGTAGTATGACAAGAAATTCCAGAGTCTAGTAATGCCATTATAACATAATTTAAACTATTTCTTTGTTATGCAATTGCATTGGTGAGTATTAATTATAAACAATTTCTAGGAAATTGTTATAATAATATAAATTGTATCAATTAATAAATTGCTACTTTGATACATTAAGTACTACATTTTGGGAATAAAAGGTATATTGAAGTTTCTAAAAGTGCCTGTGAGCAGCAATTTAATCAGTAAGAAACTGTGACTATATTTGAAGATGTTCCTCAAAATTATACATCATTATAACAGAACCTGATAATTGAATACTCTTAAAATCTGTTAAAAAGCTGTGTGATCATGGCTGTTAAAAACTGTAAACAATTTTTTTTCCATTTTTTTTCTGTAGAGGATTTAGTGAATGTAGGCTGTATAATCAACAATATGCCAAGTGACTTGGAATGAAAAGGATACTGTTGTGCCAGATAACATTAGTACCCTGAGAATTTATCAGTTGTCTTGGAACACTTTCACTTAGCAAGTGCAGTCAGAAGATATTTAACTCTCTATTTCAAAATGTTTACAGTATTTGTGGTCAAGTATTTTTTTTTTCTTTTAGTATCTTTATGAGTTGATATATTTGTATCAATAAATATTCATTGAGAAATTATTATGTGAATAGACAGGGTGCTAGGTACTAGGAAATGGGGATAGGATGAGGATACAGAGATAAAGAATCAGCAAGAATTGATTATCTCTTTACATTATATGTATAGATAAGTCCAGCTATTAGTCATTTTGTTTTTTTCCTGAAAAAGTTATTTAATGTTTCTTTCAGATTTTTCCCTTCTACTGCTTCTTTGTCTTTCCTATTATTTATTTTCAATTTTGACTTCTGAAAGGATGTTTGAATAATGTTTCTGTTAAATCTTAGCTCAATTGACATTTTCTCCAAAGTGAGTTCCTAATATACTATATCCCACATCCCATTTCAACTACTACTACTACTAATAATAAATCTTTATGCTTGCTTTGCATATATTTTAATTCATTTATATACATATGTATATTGTTTTCCCCAACAAACTATAAGATGCATGAGGGCAGGGTTTGTTTTGTTTTTGCCATCCCTAGAATGTAGAACAATGTCTATAATAACCAGTTTTTAATATACTTCTTGTTTGAGTGATTGCTTGAATCTGACAGTGTAAATTCAAGGAAAATAAATATATGGTCACTTTTGACCTAACATTAAAATATAAAATGAGAATGTATTCTTTTGGCAGATCAAAATTTGACCTAATATACTTAAAACCTTAATGCAAGGAT
Organism: Sminthopsis crassicaudata; assembly: GCF_048593235.1. Lineage (NCBI taxonomy): Eukaryota > Metazoa > Chordata > Mammalia > Dasyuromorphia > Dasyuridae > Sminthopsis > Sminthopsis crassicaudata. The sequence continues at coordinate 115,704,488 of NC_133622.1, forward strand.
AGGTATATATCTTAGTAAGAAATTAATTCCAGATGTTAAGAAAGAACAACCAATTTAACATTAAGTAATTAAACTTAAAAAAATTCCAAATCCCTATTACATGATGATTAGTTCTGATGAATGTAGCTCTTTAACAGCAAGGTGATTTAGGCCAGTACCATTGATCTTGTAATGGAGAGAGTCATCTGTAACCAGAGAGAGGACTATGGGAACTGAGTATGCATCACAACATAGCATTTTCACTTTTTTGTGGTTTGATTGCATTTTGTTTTGGTTCTCTTTTTTTTTTCCCTTTTTGATCTGATGTTTCTTGTGAAACATAATAATTGTGGAAATATGTATAGAAGAATTGCAAATGTTTAAACATATATTGGATTACTTCTCATCTAAGTGAGAAAGTGGCAGGAAGGGGAAGGTGAAAAAAAATTGGAACACAATGTTTTTGCAAGGGTGTATGTTGAAAACTATGTATTATGCTTTTGAAAATAAAAAAAGCTTTTAAAATAAAATAAAAAATGAAGCTTAAAAAAAAGAAAATTGACTGTATCCAGTCTATGTAGGAATGGGCAATTATTAACTCAAAGTAGGCAAGTTTCCTTGGTTTGACTGATGGTTCTGTTACTGATTTTCATGGTCTTTCAGCATTTAAGTAAAATAATCAAATTGTTCAATAGAGTTTTCAAGATCCTGATGCTTTTAAAATATGAATCAAATGCTGATCAATATTAGGAGAATGCTAGGCTAAATGTGTTTTGAGAAATGTTAAGTTGGAAAATATTTAGGCAAGAAGGGGAATATGTTGGTACTATTTAATAAGTCATGAGCATTTTTTCTAGTATTTTTCTTTTTTTTTCTTTTCTTTTTCCTTTTTCTTTTTCTTTTCTTTTTCTTTCTTTCAATCTTTCTTTCTTTCTTTCAATCTTTCTTTCTTTCAATCTTTCTTTCTTTCTTTCTTTCTTTCTTTCTTTCTTTCTTTCTTTCTTTCTTTCAATCTTTCTTTCTTTCTTTCTTTCTTTCTTTCTTTCTTTCTTTCTTTCTTTCTTTCTTTCTTTCTTTCTTTCTTTCTTTCTTTCTTTCTTTCTTCCTTTCTTTCTTTCTTTCTTTCTTTCTTTTTTTTTCTTTTTTTTTTTTTTTTACAGAGGGGAACCTTATTTTGTCATTATGCAATTTTTGCCTTCTTTTATAGCACTTGAGAGCATAAAAAATTAAAATGAATCATTACAAATTTCTTTTACTCTTTATAGAGATGTATGGTTTCATCCTTAGAAAGGATGCATTTATGAATTAGTCTTCTATTACATTTGACAACTCTGTCAATGCCAGGTCCTATATTTAATTTTCTTTTCTCCTTCTTCTTCTTTTTTTTTTTTTTTTTGTTATAACATCATACTTGAATTTTTTGATGAGTTTTATATAGGTCACCAACATCCTCAATGGCCATTCCCCCTCTTAGGGCAAATTTCAAAATATCTATTTATTTCATTATGTCTGTTTCTTAGCATTGTCATTCCATAAATTGTATATATAGGATCTATTAACAAACTTGATGTCATCTCTTGTGTGTATTTATGCAATGTTAGGGCTTTGCAATTGATGTCAGTAATTTTCTCCAATCATGCATGGTTTTTATGGTATCTACAGATAATTTCTTTCATTCACTTGTAATTTTGATTTTTCTAAGATTATAAGAATATTGTGTTCCATATTTTTGACTTATCACCAGTTTAATATTAGCATGACAAGGATGGGCTTTAGCATTAAGTTGAACTTTGGAAAGAAAGTTTTGTATAATTTAATCCAAACTATTATTCTTTTTACTTTTTGGTCAAGTACATCATCCATTTTGGGTCCCTTGACAATTGATACTTATGGAAAAAAATTTAAGAAGCTAATGATCCAATTTAACTGAGCACAGTGTATTTTTATACACTTAATTTTTCTTGTGTCATTTACCAGGATGATATCTTTTTATTCACCCAAGGAACTCCTTATTGAAATGCAATAGTATTCAAAAGCTTGACAAGTATCCTCAATGTCATTAACAAACAAGAACATGCAGCGACTATCATCTTTAGGGAATTTTTTTTTTTCCTTTAGGATTTTGGACAGGATATTTTAATTGTGAGCATATTCTTCTCTTAGTCTTCTGTTAGTTGATGTTGATAATTGGGAAGGTCTAAAAGTATCATTTCTTTGATATATGAAGGAAACTTGTATCATCATAACACATTTTATCATTTTATATATCTTTTACCTTGTTGCAATAGTGGAAAAAATACCTCCTATTGAAGATGTTATCCCTAGCCAACCTCACAAGTTCAGAATATAGTCAATACCAGGAAGATAAATGGGTATACTTGATACTTTTAGTATAGGTATTAGTATTATTTTAATTAAGGTACTTGGCATGGATGTGGAAATTTCAATTTTTTATTATTTTTTTATTCACTCCTATAATAAACTTGAATTGCAAATTCTAAATGCTTTCAGATGACATGCCACATAGATGTCCTTTCTTTATATGAATTTAATCATGTTCAGCTGATTTTCTCATTATAATTTTCTTATTCTTATTTCTTCACAAGTATCATATGCTTAGGTTTTACAGCAAAAATATGATGGTTTTACTATTACTGGTGAAAAGAATGTATCATGGGGCTTGTATATATGATTTCCCTGATATAGGTAAATTCCAGCTGAGGAAAATGCTTTTTACCAATGTAGAAAGATATTTTCTCAACAAATTATAGCCTTAGAGCATTACTTAATACACTGAGTGAATTTTCCTAAATGCTCTCAATGCAAATGTTACTCTAAAATTGTTTTAAATTCAATCAATTTCACATGTATTTGTTGTCTTCCTATTTTCATCTATCTATCTATCTATCTATCTATCTATCTATCTATCTATCTATATATATATATATATATATTACTATTAGATGAATTGGTCACAAGGTAAGGGGGTTGGATTCAACATGTTCTTTACTAGTAATCTTGCCCTATGAAGAAAAATACTGGAAGGTACCCAATATGAAAACTATATAGACAGCTGGCAAATAAGATAGGCAGGCATGTATGGACTGAGATTTCAATTGCGAGAAGGAAAATCCACATAAGTAAGTTTTCTCATGGATTTTGTACATTTGTGTACCTATTTCATGAAATACCAAGATTGGAGAATGGAAGCTGGTCATATTTCTATGTGGTAAAGGAAAAGACTGTTCAAATTCCTATAAACCTTTGAACATTTTCTGGTGTTTATGAAACCACTCAATGCAATGAGTACTGAATTTGGAGGCAGAAAACTGAGGATGAATCTTGTCTCTGCACTTTCAACATGTCACACTTTGAGCAAGTATACTCTCTTTTATACTCTCTGAACCTTAGTTTCTTCATCTGTTAAATAAGAGGTTTAGCCTAGATAATCATTGAAGTTTCAAATATCAACTTGGAATCATATGATACCATTGGAAAGCTAGGTCAGTCATGGAAAAAATTTCAAGTAATTTTCTAACAATTTAAGTTACACTGTCTATGTCTACATATAAAAAAGATAGATGTAGAACCAGCAGCAGAAGGCAGGATGACATTTCATTGTATACAATTAAGACCCTTTAGACAATATAACTCTTAAAAGAAAAATAAGAAACAGATGCTAAAAAAGAAATTATATGTCTCAAAAGCCTGAACGATCATTGATTTTTTTAGGAGGACAAAAATATGCTTTGGAATAATAATTAAAAACAAAACAAAAATTTAGGATGGAATATTTGAAAAAGGACTCCTGTTTTTTATAGAGAAGTTGCCTTTTTATTGACTATTCGGAAAACAGAAAGCAAATATTTAATGTTGATCAAAGAAAAGGTATAGAGAAGTATCATTGACTAAGGGTTCAGTGAATGAGGAGCCTTTTTTTCTTATGAAGAAACATTAATTTTGCGATGGAAAGGTATCCTTTCCTTTAAGAATATAAAATTTTGTAGTCATTTTTTCCTCTTAGACCCTGAGATTGTGTACTTGATGCTTGAACTTTTCTGGAAAATATCCAGAGGAATGCCTAAAGATTACTAGGAGGTTTAATTTAAAAAAAAAAATTCTCCTGTTTTGTACATTGTGAAAGAATATGTGAATGAGCTTTCTTTAAGGGAGAATAATAACCTTAGCGATTCAGGGCAAAACAGTATATTTCAAAATTAGACAAACAAACCAAAATTTTACTTCAGGGAGAACATAGAAGACCAAGGTTTGGGGTTTAACACTTCCACGCTAGTTCCACAGAAAAAGCCAGAAAGAAGCCCCAGAGCTAATTGTGTTGGAGGTAGCCTTAGACCCATCCACAGGAACTTTCAACTCTGGGACGGTGTAGGGAGTTAGAGGTCTCAGTCCAAGAAGACTGAGGGAACCTCAGCTAATTAGGAATGTCACACTCAGCTGTACTGTAGAGATAAGGACCTGGTGAGAAGAAATCAGCTCAAACAGTAAATGTAGAAGTTTGGGGTTTTAGGTAAGAGAGAAGAACTTAAGTGAAACCTTCTGGATAAAGCCTACCTAAAACCCCAAATGCTTCTGCATCATCCCCCATTCCAGGTTTAGAGGTGCTTACAGTAATAGTGATAATTGAAAAAGAAAAAGAAGAAAGAAATCAACCTTAGAAACTTACTATGGGAATAGTAAATACCAGGGTTCATCTTCATTGTTATTCTTTTCCCACCAATACAATTCAGAGAACAGAAAGTCTTCTGCAGAATGATGAAATCTCTTCATTTAATAATTATATGAATTCTGAAGTAAATGGGCATTTTTGTAATGCAAAAATAGTAGGCTAATTCTTTATGATCCTTGATGCAAATTGGAACTAATTATCTCACATCCTAAAATTTTGAAGATTTTGCTATTGTTAAACTTTCTTTTTTGTACTGTTTATTTATTTTTAATACATGTTGCTTTAGGAATCATGTTGGGAGAGAAAAATCTGAGGAAGAGGGAAAAACCATGGGAGAGATAAAAAAATCAAAACAGGAAAAACAACAACAACAACAACAAAAAACAAAAAAAAAAAAAAAAAAAAAAAAAACAAATGAACATAGCACATGTTGATTTACATTTAGTCTCCTTAGATCTTTATCTGGATGCAGATGGCATTTTCTGTCCAAAGTTTAATGGGATCACTGAAACATCAAGAAGAACCAAGCCTTTAATAGTTGATCATTACACATTCTTGCTGCTTTTATGTACAATGTATTTCTGGTTCTGCTTGTTTCCCTCAGCATCAGTTCATGCAAATCTTTCCAGACCTTTCTATAATCAGCTTGTTCTTAATAAAACAAATTCCCCAGTTGATGGGGATCCATTCCTTTTCCAATTCTTTGCTACTACAAAATGAGCTGCTGCAAATAATTATGCACATTTGGGTCCTTTTCCCTCCTTTATGATTGCTTTGGCATGCAGATCCATTAATGGCATTGCTGGATCAAAAGGTATGCCCAGTTTTATAGCCCTTTAGGCATAGTTCCAGATTTCTCTCCAGAATGACTGGATCATTTCATAACCCCATCAACAATGCATTAGTTACATCAACAATGTACCAGATTTCCTACATTCCTTCAAATATTTATTATTATCTCTTCCTATCACCTTAGCCAATCTGAAAGGTGTGAGGTGATACCTTAGTCATTATAATTTTCATTTCTCTAATCAATAGTGATTTAGATAATTTTTTCATACAAGTATAGTTTTAATTTTATCATCTAAAATTGTTCATATACTTAGATTATTTATCAACTGGGGAATGACTTGTATTTTTTATGAATTTTATATAGTTTATATATTCTTTATATATTTTAGAAATGAAACCTTTATCAGAAATGCTGTCTGTAAAGATTTTTTCCCCAGCTTTGTATTTCCTTTTTAATCTTCTTTCTATGGTTTTATTTGGGGAAAACCTTTTTAATTTAATGTAATCATTGTTATCCATTTTGTCTTTTATAATATTCTCTAGTTCTTCTTTAATCATAAATTCCTTTCTTTTCCAAAAGATCTGATTATTCCTTGTTCTAATTTGTTTATAATAACATCCTTTATGCCCAAATCATGCATCCATTTTGACCTTATTTTGGTAGGGGGTATGGCTAAATTTTCTTAATGTATTTCTTTGCATTAAACTAGTATAAGAATTTATTAGTTTTGTGCTCCTGTGTATCTATTTTAAATAAATTAACATGCTCCTATCTCTATTTCCCTTTTAATACTCATTCCTGCAGCCCAGAAGATTTAAAAAAAATCAGTGAGCTAAAATATATTAAGTCCCTACCACATGCCAAGCACTGTGCTAAGAGCTAGGGATACAAAGAACTGCAAAAAAACAGTCTCTGCTTTCAAAGGAGCTCACACTTTAATGGGAGGTGATGTTATATAAACTATTCTCTATGGTATTGTTCATATTTATTCATGGAAAAGTATATGTAGGATAAATTGAAGATAACTGAATAAAGTCAATTGCTATATATAATAACTAATTATAGAAGATTGGCTTTATATTGAAGTCCATTCATGCCCCACTATGAATAATTTCTAGTTAATCTTCAGCTACAATAAAAGAAATATTTTAATCAGCCTATAAACTTATTTGACACAGCTTTCTTATTTACAGATACAAACAAGCTATTGAATTTTTGACAACTGACTTTTCATTAATTTTTTTCACCATATTCCATTTACTTCTATCAAAAATTAATTCATATGTTGTGTTGTTATATGAACATATGTGATTTAGAAAGAATATATTTAATTGTAATACAAGTATAATATTCAATATAATTGAAAATACATTTAAATTAATCTTCTTTCTCACTTTAAGAGATATATAGTAGAGAAGATAAAATATTTTTTCTTCTTCATAGAAGGTAGCTTATAAAAAGCAAAAACACAGGGAGGATATTTGGAAGAATAGGTCAGAAAGTTCTAAACTTTCCAGATTACCCCAACAAACGAGACAAAACTGTTTCTCAGAGTGAACAGAGAAGTATATATATATAAAAAACAAACAAAAATTGGGAATATTAGTGCTTCGTGGGACAATTGGAGAAACAACAAACTGCTAGTCCTGGAGTTGGCTAGATTGGAAGGTAGCTTTCATCCCAGCCACAGGAATTTTCACTTCTCAGACAGTATAGAGAATTGATAGCTGCTTCTGGGAAAACTGAGGGAAACTCTGCTGATAAGGAGACCAGGCTCAGCTGTGTTGCTGAGAAGCAGGCCAAAACATGAAAGAAGCAGCACACACCAGGTGAATGCAGAAGTAGTGGGGCAGGAACTCTGTGATAGGTACTTACAAGAGAGTGGGAGTTCTTAGTTTCCAATTCTAAATCAGAGGGGGGAATTGAAAAAAGACCTGAGGCCAGAAGCATCATACCCTCCTTTTCTCTTTCTCCCCTCCCCACAGAAGGAGAGATTAATGTATTAACCAGCTTTTATTAAAACACCATCACTACCACTATTACTAGTACCACCACTAGCACCAGCATGAGCAGCAGCACTACCAGCACCACCACCACTAGTACCAGTACCAGCACCAGCACCACATCAACAATAACAGCAGCAATAGCAGCAGGTAAAGGAGAAAGAATTCAACCAAAGAAAGTTAATATGGAGACAGTGATTAGTGTCATTCATCTTCAAAGGAGAACAATAAATAAAAAAAGTGGGGGGGAATGAGGAGGACATTTATTTCTAAGATTAATGTCAAGTGGTTACCTGCCAAAAAAAGAATTCATAGAAGAACTCAAAAAAGACTTTGAAAATCAAATGAGAGAGACTGAGTGTTAGGATTACAAGGTGAGAACTCAGGTTGTCTAAACAATTCTCTGGCTCAGAATTCACACCTTTGGTTCAGGCCTTTGAATGGAGTTTACATCTTTGAACTTCTGAGGTAGAGTTTACATGTTTAAAAGAAGTTTGCACCTTTAAGAGGAGCAAGTTCATTTCCCTAGGCCCCATTGAGTTCTCACATGCCCATTCTCTGGGAGAATAAAAGAAGACTGCCTGGAGAGGCAGTCTGGATTGGGGAAGGACAAGAGCTGGAGGAGATCCAGAGCTCCCAAGAAACCTGCTCACAGAGAAAAGATTATACAGAAAAGAGATCTCCTCCCAGAGAAGGATTCCAATTGAGAAATGACAAGGACCTTCACATTTTGGCACCCAACATGGGGCAAGGACTTTTGCTTATCCTGACAAGGACTTATTCTGAGTCCTTCAGAGGAGCTAGCCTGGACCTTCGCAGCTGAGGGGAAAAAAAAAACTAAAAAAACAAAAAACAAAAAAAACCAAAAAAAAAAACCCCAAGATTATGAAAAGAAAGTCAACCAAATAGAAAAGGAAATTCAGAGTCTTAAGGAAGAAAATGACTCTAAAAATTAGAATTGGTTAGGGGGAAGCCAGAGAAGGTATAAGAGACCACGAAATAATAAAAAAAAAATATGAAGAATGAAAAAAATAAAAGAGAGTATGAAACATCTCATAAGAAAACAAGATCTGGAGAAAAGATCAAGAAGCAAAAACATAAGAATACTTGGACTATTGAAAGCTATAACTAAAAATAAAAAAAATAAAAAGAATCGATACAATAATGCAAGAAATAATTGAAGAAAATTATTCTGAACTGTTAGAACAATAGGGAAAAGCATAAATAGAAAAAATCAAACAAAAACAAAAACTATCCATTATCACCTGAAAGATAACCTACATGGTAAACCCCCAGGTACATCATTGCTAAATTTCAAAACCTCAGAGCAAAGAGAACATTTTAGAAATAGCAGCAAGAACAATAAGAACCACAACAAGCAATTCAAATATACTAGAGCCATAATTAGAAGTAGCTACAATAAAAGATCACAGGTCCTGGAATGCTATATATCCAAGATCAAAAGAACTATAGTTAGGATTAAAATTATTATATCCAGCAAAATTAAATATAATCCTGAATGAGAAAAATGCATATTCAATGAATTGCCAGACTTTCAGAATTTTATTGCAAAAAACCATGAACTTAATAGAAAATTTGATATGTAAGACTTGAGAGAAATAAAAGGTAAATATCGAAAAACAAATTTTAAAGGATTCAATAAGGAAAAACTGTTTTATATGTAGAAATGTGAACCATATATCTAAGATTGTCATTAGTAATTGGGTAATTCAAAAGAAAATTTGGGATAGAGCTGAGTATGATGTGATTCCAAAAAAGTAAAACCATGTAGAAAAAGGTAAAAACAGGAAGTATATTATACAATTTAAGTGAGCAAGAACAGACACAGAGGAATTAGATGGGGAAGAAGGAGTGATAGTTCTGAAATCCTACTCACATTGGGAATGGGCTAAAGAGGGAATAATATGGAATATATCATATAATATAATGTTATATATATAGATATAAATATAAAAGCATATAAAATTTTTCAATATTTATTAAGAAATAAGAAGGGAAAGAAATAGGATAAGGCAGGATCTGGAAAGGTGTGTGGATTAACTAGTATTAGAGAAGATGTGTAGCTTAATGGGAATGGTATAAAGAGGGAGGGAAAGGATGAGTGAAAGGATAAGGGAGGAATCATTGGTGGGGCAGGTTAAGTAATAGATAGACATAAAGAAGAAGAGTTTGTAGGTAGATAACTGTGGTGACCACGTTAGCACCCTGGATACCTTAGAATCAGCCAGAGTCAGGATAAGCAAAAGTCTTTATTTTTAGTCTTTAGCATTAGAAGTGAAGAGAGTGGATGCCTAGGATCTCTGCAACCTTACCTCCTTCTCTCTCTCTCGAAGTAACCCTGGCTAGTCTCATTGCACCTCCTAGTTTCTCCAACAATTCTCTATATACACCAAATGACTGGGCCAGCACAGGATAGTGGGAAGGGCCATTTTCCTAGCATATTCTTATTGTCCAATCAGTAATTAGCCTCAAGTGCTCAATTGTCCGACCTCAGTGCATTGACGCAAGAGTTTCAGCTCCTTACAGATAACTATTGGTATATTAATTTTCTTTGGTTGAATTCCATATATATACATATATATGTATATATATGTATATATATATATATATATATATATATATATATATATATATATATATATATATATATATATATATAAATAGTAAAGACTGGAGTTCATCTTCAAAGGAGGACACTAAGTAAAAAAAAAAAAAAAAAAAGGGAAGGGCTAAACAGAACACCTTCAATTTCTAAGAGTAAATGCCAAAAAAATGAATTCATAGAAGAACTCAAAAAAGACTTCAAAAATCAAAAGAGATATGTAATGTGCTTTCTAGAGTCTCCAAGTTGGGTGCCAAAATGTACTGTGCTTTCTGGAGCCCCCACCCTGGGATGCCAAAATATACCATCGAACTAGCTCTCTGGAGGATCTTGGGACCAGCCCAAGTCCTTAGTCTTAGTGGAGGAGAGATGAAGCAGAAGACCAATATGAATGGTCAAAGATGGAGTCTATTTATTTTCAGTTCTCCCAGCCCCTATATACCTTACATCACTATAGCACACTGTGCAAGTGCAAGACTGTAAGCACCCTGCTGTTGATATGTAAATGTATCTTTACTATAAGCTTCAAGTAGAACACAGGTGGTCACACACCCCTTAACTTCTTCTTCTTCTTCTTTTTTTTTTTTTTTCCTGAGGCTGGGGTTAAGTGATTTGCCCAGGGTCACACAGCTAGGAAGTGTTAAGTGTCTAGACCAGATTTGAACTCCGGTCCTCCTGAATTCAAGGCTGGTACTCTATCCACTCCGCCACCTAGCTGCCCCACCCCTTGACTTCTTAGAAAGGATGAGACACCCCAAGGGGAGATGGGGAGCTGAACCAGATATTGTCAGCAGGTTCCCTCTGGGCTGAAGGGTCTTAAACCTTACCCAGACTTCCCACACTATCTGTGGCTCTCTATATAGACTAAGAAAAAACAAAACAAAACTAAAAAAACAATAATAGTGATCAGGAGTAGAATTTATTAGGAAAAAAATAGCAGAGGTTATAATTATTGATCTTGGGCAAAGTCAAAATTTAAAAGAAATTAATTAAAAGAGAGAAATCTATATTACATGTGATCCATATTAATACTGTTTTAGACTTTTTAAAACTACTAGACAATATAAGGTTGGAATGTTGCTATGCCATAGGTAATGATGAGTTGGTGGATTTAGAAAAAATATGGAAAGACTTAGACCTAAGAAGGATGATGTTATTTACTTTTAGAGAAACAGACAAACAATAAGCTTGTTGTACAACTATGTATATATATATATATATGTATATATATATATATGTGTGTGTGTGTGTGTGTATATACATATATATTATGTATATATACATATATATGTATGTATATGAATGTATATATATGTATATGCATATAATTACAGATAGCTATGTTTATGCATGTGCATGCATGTATATATATGTATATAGTATATGTAGGCTTTTGTGTATATATTTATATTTATATATGTTTATATACACACATGTGTTTGTATATGTGTGTAATACATGCCCATACATACATACATATCCATATGTAGCCTTCTTGGGGCAGGTGAGGGAAAGGGAAGTGAAAGAAAAAGAATAAGGTAAAAACTACATAGCAGAGAACAAAATAAAACCTACAAAGAAGCAAAGAAAAGGCAGACAGTTTTGGATACAATGTATTCTATTATTATAAATGCTTTCTTGAAATGGAAATTTATTGTTACATATTTTGAATTTTTTGTATGTTCTACTGTGCAGATGACAATGCCTTTATTCTTTTTTTCTATTTTCATTTTTCTATTTTGTATTTGTTTTAAATAAATAAATACCAATTTTTAAAAAACAAAAGATATTCAAATATTTGACTCTGCATTTTTTTTTTAATTAGTCTAAAAATGGGAACTCTTCTTACTTTCTCATGAAACCTGCATTTGCTCCATGCTGGAGTAAAAATTAAAGATATTCCTGGTTTGGAATTGTATATGCTCTCATCTAGTGTTTAAAAATGGGAATGGTAATAATTTAATTTTGATTTTTTTTTCAAACAAAAAAGAGTTCATTTATATTACCCTTATCACATGATGTATAAAGTAAATTTCCAGATTTACTACTATCCTTGTGATTCTGGGCAACTCTCTTTTATCTTTTTATTCCTTTTCCTTCATTTTTAAAATGAGTGTAATAAAATCTGTGTTATCCACAGAGTTTCTATGAAAATCAAATGAGAGGGTACTTTTAAAGTAAATATTTATATACTGAAATAGTTTTTAAAATTATAATTATCGATAATTCAAATAAGTCTATTAGTTTATTTGTGGTAGTGACTACTCACTGCAGTGTACTATTACAATTTCTTTGAGGTTTAATAGATAGTTTTTAGTGGGTGCCCAATCTCTAAATATACCTCAAAACACTAGAAATATATTATGTAAATAAAGGTCAGTCATTAAAATTATCCTAGCTGAATTCAAAGTGCCATATTTTGACTTGCTTTTAAAAACATTGTTTTAACATTTTTTTTTTTTAGTTTTGATTTCATATAGCTAATAAGTATAAAATGTCTGAGGTCAAATTTGAACTCAGGTCCTCCTGACTCCTGGGCTGGTACGCTTATCTGCTGTACCATCTAGTTGCCCTCAAAGTGCAATTAAAAAAAAAAAGGCTAATAGATGTTGTTTATTTTATTTTCCAGTCATTTCCCTTTTAACTGCAGAGTTTTGTCTTAAAAAAGGAAAAAAAAAGTTACATAAAAACCAATAGCAGCAACTATCATGGCAATATTTGTAATATTCTATTTCCAGTTTTCCACTGCTCCATGTGAAGAATCACAGAATCATAGGTTTAGACACGTATTGTCTTCTCAACTAGTGGAATGGGAGGATTCTTTGAGGAACTTAAAGTAAAAACCTTGCTCAGCTTTTTTCTCTTATCTTTTACGATCAAATTGCCATTCTTGGAGATATAGGTACATTGTCAATTACCATTCTAGGGCTACAAGGGAATTTGGATATCATCTAACCAAACTTCCTCATTTTAAAGATAAAAACCAGGTCTATGAGAGTTCAACTGCCTTGCTCAAGGGCACAAAGATAATAAATATCTCAGAGCATAATTGTAATATAAATAATATGAATCTGAAACTGATGGATATTTTTCTTTATCAAAATGTATTTAAGATTCAGAGAAAGAAATGCAAAGTCCTTTTAGCCAAATCCATTTATTTGTAGCATTTCTGTAACTTAGTGCTTGTTTACTTTTTCCTATGAATTATACCTCTGAAAAAAAGCTTTGTTTCTACCTCACCTGGAAGTCTTACTAAAGTTCTATGTGTGAAAAAAAGATAGGATGTTGCAGTGGAAAGAGAAGTGAATGGGACTCAGGTCAGAAAATTCAAGTTTATACCTATGAACAATGTACACTATGTAACTTTTATGATTTGTTGGTTTAATTGGATCAGGATATTATAGATCAGAGCAATATCCTGGAACTAAGACAAATAACAATCTACCAGAGATATCTGCTAGAAGTTCAATTCTATATAGAGAATGCTGTACACTACCCAGACATTAGACACTTAAAAGAAGTTCCTCTTTAGTAGTGGCTAAATGAAATTTATTCTGTAGGAGTCCTAGGAACCACATACAATTTTTTTTGCCCCTGAAATAATAGCTTTAGAGAGACAGTGAAAGACTTTCTTAATAAGAGAGCTGGGTATACAATAAGGATACAGAATGAACAAAATACTAAGATGTTCCAAGAAAGCTCTGGTTAGAGTCATGTTCCAGAGCCACTTAACATGGTCCATACAAATGTGCTTCTCGGAGTCCTGGAGCAAAGTTTACACTGTACTGGCCTAAAGTCATATAAATTTAAATTCATGTCCTACTTCAGATTCTTACTGTGTGACCAAGCCACTTAAACCCCTGTGCCTTGCTTTTTTATAAAATTAATTTTATGACACCTTTGCAGTATACAGTTATCTTATTCACACTATTACTTTCCCCATCATAGTTTCAATGTATCACAGGTTGACATAGGAACTTAAATGGAAAATTTGAGGGAGTTTTGCAGAAGCCTGCAGATGACTTATGAAATCTAGTAGACAGCGCAAGAAAAAATTTTGAAATTCAGAAATGCATAAAATATGATGAATATTGTATACTATTTTCTCTGTTACACAGTCGTTCTAGATCACAAAAATGTCACACTTCTAACCACTAGGATGTGAAAGGGATAACCGTATATGGTATCTGTTCTAAAAGTCTTAGCTTGAAGCTTACAGCTGCACTAAGATTTTTGGAACAATTCTATAGAAGTATATCTCTGCAAGCATGTGTGGGAAGGGATTAAAGAATTAAAAACACAGTTCCCATATATACCAACATACTTTTTTTTTTCCTAATACCAAAGAACTAGAAACCAAGTAACACATAAACAAAGTGTGGCATCTGAATAGAATAGAGAATGATTATGTAGAAGAAACAATAAATCTGATGAAAACTGAGAAACAGATTTAGAGGATTAAAGCAGACTGAACTAAGTAAAAGTAAATAAAAAATGTTTAATACCATGAACCACAAAACTGAAGACTGAAATTCTAATACCAAAGGACCAGAATTAATCTATTTCCATTGAAAACATGGAGTACTATGGATGTGGACTAATATAAGGTTCAATATATGTATTTTGTAATTGTGCTGAATATACATTTACATTATACATATGTGTGTGTGTGTGTATGTGTGTGTGTGTGTGTGTGTGTAAATGTGGATTTAAGCTTTCTGGGAGATGGAATAGATTGAAAATGAAAATGACAAAAGCAAAAAAAAAGATTAAATAAAAATACCTATTCTTAGTACACATTCAGTCTATTTCTTTCCATGAGTGGATAGAAATTTAACTAAATTGCAGAATAAGAATTTTAGCTTTTACTTTACTTTTAAAAACTTTCCCCTCCCAAATATTAACTTTGAATTCAATAGGATGAGGTTTTACCTTTCACAAAACAAAACTTTTTTTCTCTTCATTCTTATTATGATCTATATAACACATTTTGCATTATGTCAACTCTGCATTGCAATTTTCCAAAAAAAATTTGCTCAAATATAACTGCATTCCATATGTTTTTACTACCTACTGGATCCCATGCAAAATGCCCTAATGGCCTTCACCATGTAAAAAATCATGCAGTGTGCTCCTGTGAGGGCAGTCGGCCAGCAAATGGGTGATGCATAATGACATCCATCAAGTTGTATAAGGAAACTGGAAACAGATACTGGGTTAGGGAGGGATGTCTGTTCTGGTGTTATATGAAGTGATTTGAAGAGGTTACCTAGAATAGAATATGTAGGTCTTTTACCCTAGTACCATGACTGCCATATACATGATTTATATAAACATGTGGCATTCTACAATGCTCTCTCCTCCATAAAATTATCCTTATCCAGCTGGGTGATATTAACTAAGAGCTAATCATAAACATCTGCTTAGTTTACATAAATGTTGCCTTTATTCCCAGATTTTCCTTAAAGAAAATATACTGTCAAACTAGTCAAAGATATCTTTTTAGTTCTCTTTCTTGTTAAGGAAAACGAGGGGGGCATATTTCATTTCTGGAACTATGGCTTTCTTTGTGTCTTGGATTGGCACACAAGTACTTTGTCTCTTTCTTAGACTGCATGTAGAGATTAGACAGCTTGTGTCACCTATGTGCAGTATATGATCTCCACTATTTAAAAAAAAGAAGAAAAAAAGAAAAAGACAAGTCTAAGTTTAACATCAACCCTAAATTGTTTCCTAAATTAATCAACTAAAAGTTTTTCTGAAGTTTTGCATATTTAATTTCCATGGACTAGTAAAAATATCTTGCATGATCTTTAATTTATGGGAACTATCAAACATTATTCATCTTATACTTTATCAGTTATACTTTACTTCATTAAAAAACAGCTATAAGCAGCATTTCTCTTAGGAACAGAATTCATTAATACATATTTGGTGTTGCACTAAACTCCTAAAACATTAGTAATTTAATGTTTTTATCAAATTGCTAGATTTCTGAACATTTGCTTGTGAACACTATCTTAGTGGGAAATAGAAAGCTCTGAAGTTTAGGAAAAAAAAAGGTAAGAAAAAACCAAAAATGTTTAAAATGGATTTGAAATAATAGAATTCTAGATCTGGAAGTGAATTTAGGGAGGGTGCATTCTATAATTTTTTTTTTTCATATGGAGGAAACAGAGGCTCAAAAAGTAAAATGATTGTCCAAGATCAAATAGCTAGTTGGGAAATCAGGAACTGAATCCACTTCTGGGCACTGTTCCAGAGCTCTTTTCATTGCCTCACAGCTGCTTCTGTTTCTGAAGCTTGCTTTGATCTATACCATTTCATCTGAATTCAAAAGGAAACTGTGTCTCCAAGGAGAAAATCACACCTGAAACATTTGTCTGTTACTAGGGCTAGTTATTCTTTTTTTTATTTTAAATTATTGAATGAATTAATTTTTATTTTTTTTATTATAGCTTTTTATTTACAAAAACATATGCATGGATAATTTTTCAACATTGACCCTTGCAAAACCTTATGTTACAACTTTTCCTCTCCTTCCCCCCACCCTCTCCCCTAGATGGCAGGTAGTCCAAGACATGTTAAATATGTTAAAATATATGTTAAATACAATATATGTATACACATTTATACTGTTATCTTGCTGCACAAGAAAAAAATTGATTTAGAAAGAAGGTAAACATAACCTGAGAAGGGAAATAAAAATGCAAGCAGACAATAACAAAAAGAATGGAGATGCTCTATTGTGGTGCACACTCATTTCCCATAGTTCTTTCGCTGGGTGTCAGGCTAGTTATTCTAATTACATCTCAAAAGTTGATGTTCTTCTCTGGATAGTTTCTAATGGTCTTCTCCTTCCTCCTTCTTCTTCCTTTGTTTCTTCTAGTTATATTTAACTCTTGGGGATTATTTTTTATCTCTCTCTTCTCTTTTTAAATACATCTTCTTTCTACTTTAGACCTGAAATAGATGATTAAGGGGCACCATGGAGAAAACATTGGACTTTTAAAAGAGGATTCAGATTTGACTTCAGACACATGGCTTGTTTATCCTACGCAAGTCACTTAAGGTCTATTTGTCTTCATTTCCTTATCTGTTAAGTAGGGGGGTAATAATTGCTTTGTATAAGTGCTTTATAAACTTCAAAGCTGTGATTAAAATATTATTCTTCTCATATAAGTCTTCTTACAGTATCATTAAAAACTAAATTGAGAGACCATGTCTCTATCCTTATTATTTAATTCTCTTACACTCATTTCCATAAAAACCTTAAAACTTGACTTAAAGCCAGCATTTGATATTTCCTAACTTCCTTGCTTTAATTAGTTCCTTATTCAGAGTCCCCTTTATACTTATATCTGTAGTCTGAATCTTATTATACTACATGTGCTTCTGGGTGGCTTTGCAATTATTTTCATGTTATTTTCAGTATTTACATTTTGTCTCTCTAGATTTTAGGCTGCTTAAGGGCAGAGACTATCATTATTTTCCTTTTTTTTTAAACTACTATTGCTATCACTACTAGTATAGTAGTGCATTTTTCTTCTGCATTTTTCAGTTTCCATATCAAGGGATCTATGTCAACTTTAGAGATGAACCTCCCCTACCCCCCAAAAAAGGAAAAAAAAAACAAACTTAAAGTTCATAGAATTTAACACCTGCCTCTGATCACACAGTTAGCAATTATCAAAATTGGAACTCAAACCCATGTGCAGGGTTGAGGTGGAAATATAACTTCATATAAGATTCTCTGTATATAGCAGGTATTCTTAAATTAGTTTAAATGAATATGTTGTTGTTGATGCTGAATGTAACATTTATTCAGCAAAAATGACTAACACTTATAGTATACAGAGATAGTGAGGTATAAAGAAAAAAGTTTACACACACACACACACACACACACACATATATATATATAAAGAGAGAGAGAGAGAGAGAGAGAGAGAGAGAGAGAGAGAGAGAGAGAGAGAGAGAGAGAGAGAGAGATGACCTTGAAATCAGAAAAACCATGGTTCTAATCTTGCCTCTGATAACCCTAACAAGTTACTCTATTTCTTAGTACCCTAGGCAACTCTCTAGGACTACATGTTCTTAGCTAGGTAGAATCCTAGATGGAGTAGATATAGTGTCAGGAAGACTTGAGGTCAAATTTTGCCTCAAATATTTACTATCTATATGGTTCTGGTAAACTCATTTAATCTCTCTGATCCTCATTTTCTTTATTTGTAAAATGGAAATAGTAATAGCACCTAACTCCTTCAGATTTGTGAGGATCAAATGTAATAAGTAAAGAATTTTTTCAAATCTCAAAGTGCTTTATAAATGCTAATATTATTATGAGTGGTAGAATGTGCCTGAATTGCATTAAAATAAGCAATTTCTTTCTTGAAAAGCTCCCTACACAAATGAAATAAATGAAAATTCCTAACCAAAAGAGGAAAAAATAGGAAGAAAATGAAAAACAACCAAACCATGGACAAGTCAGAAATCACCGAAACATATCCTGTGCAAAAGACCTCACCAGAAGCAATAGGGTTTCTTGGAAAAAGTATTTTGAATCAGTTTCTCCATCTAGACTAACTTTGCATTTTTAGTAAAACCTGGTAATAATAGCACCATAGCAACCACTGCATTCATCATTCATTCCAAGATTCATCTTCAGTATATCAGAAATACATTTGATGCCATCTTGAAGCTAGATAATAATAATACTTTGCATTTATATAGTGTCATTTATTGCAAAATATTCTAAACCTCTTCACAAACTTGATTCATAGCACATAGATATAAAGATGAAATGTGGCAAAATAGCTTGCATTTTTAAAAGAAGATAGCAAAATTTGATTGGTGGAAGGAGGGGGGACAATATCTGGGTGGGTGTGATATCACACAAACCCTGGTGTAAAATGCAATTCCACATGCCTTTATTGAGACTGAATCTGTTTCAAACCATCATATATTCCTTTTATGGTCCATTTCTTTCTATTGACAATGCTAGGCAGCAACTGTTAGCCAGCATAAGGTAAGGCTATGAATTCTAATCTTAATAATTATTCATCTTTCTATACCTGCTTGATGATCTTATCACTACTATGGCTTCAATTATTTCCTCTATGCAGATGATGTCCATATTACTCCCTCTAATGCTAACTTTTCCATTTAGATACCAGCTTTTAAATGTCCAAATGTGTGCTTGAAATCTCTTATTAGGTTACTCTTTAGTTATCTGAAGCTGATCCACTACAAAATCCATCATATTCTATCACAAAACTTGCTCTTCCTTTCAATTCCTCTATTTCTTACTGATGGTAAAAATCATTTTATCAATTACCCTGGCTTGAAATCTCAGGATTTCTTTAATGTTTCCTTAGTTTGCATATTAGTTGCCAAATCTCATAGATCTTCCCAACATTCTCTTGCATTGCCTCTTATTCTATCCATATTTAGTTACGATGCTCTTTGTCTCTTGCTTATAATGAATTACATACTTTCCCAGATCTCCTGGTGCTTCTAGACTAGCCTTTCTCATGACACTGTCCTGAAAATGTGTCATTGGTTTTTCATTGCTCATCATTTGAAATATACATTCTTTTAAAAAATATTGAAGCTTTTTATTTTTCAAAACATAGGCAAGGATAATTTTTCATCATTGACCCTTGCAAAACTTTGTGTTCTAATTTCCCCCCTTCCCCCCACCCTCTCCTATCATAGATGGCAAGTAATCCAATATATGTTAAACATGGTAAAATATATGTAAATCCAATATAGGCATACATTGAAATATACATTGTTTAGACTGGCATTGAAGTCTATTAACCCTCTAGCTATAGTATGGATTTTAGGGACTGCATAAGTGCCCTGAAAGGAGGCTGTGAGGATTAGCAACTGCCTTGGGTCTAAAGGTTAAGCAGCAAAAGTATCACTGCTCCACCCTCCCCCACAAACACCAGCTTTGAGTATTAGCAATTTCCCTATCTCTCACAGCACTGGAAGTGTCTCTGCCTAGGGAGGCAGTCAAGTTGGGGAAATTTCACTACCCCAGGCCGAGCTCCCCACTGTGCAGATGAGAGGCTGCCCTGGGCTGTGCCCCTGCCGTGCAGGTTTGTGACTGCCCCCCAACAAGAGCCCCTAGCTGCAGAATGCCAGGAAGAACTGTGTTATGGTCTTTGCTGAGTCATTTCTGGTCCTGGGTGGGCGCAGCCAGATCCTCTGAGGTCTGGTGTCCCTCAGTGTACCCTCTACCCTAGGCTCCAACTTCTCTGCTGGTCCACTACTCTGAGACCAATACAAAGCAGTCAGGCTATGTCAGAGAGCTTTATGTAAACCTTACAACCACAGAGGCCCCCCCTCCCCTTGCCCTGCACCACCGGTCTGTTCACACCACTCAGGACAAATCTTTTCTGGCGATATTCCTGATTATCTTTGCTGGTGAGTTGTTGTACTTCCAATCTTCGTGAACCTTATCAATGTAATGCTATTTTTGAGGCTGATTTTAAAAATTGGTAATGAGGGTATGAGAGGAGCTCAGAATCTCCCTTGTGCCTTCTCTGCCATCTTGGCTTCACCCTGTTAGCCTCATTTTCAAGTCATTTGCCTTATACTAAACAGGACACCTTGTTATATGAAGTATATAGATTGTAGCCTCAAAATGACATGATAATTATCTTCAAATACTTAAAAAGTATATCACATGGAAGAAGGATTAGACTTTCTCTATTTTGGGATTTGAAGTCAGTATAGCACTATGGACAATAGATGTCAATTGTCCCCTATACTCAGTATGATGAATTAATTTAATTGTAATAGAGTATTTAAGAGGTTAGAGTCAGACCAAAGTCAGAGTCAAAGACTGAGATGTGCAGACTGCTGACTGGCTGGCTGACTGAGACTGCTGACGCCGACTGAGAGATTGAAGGAGACAATAAAGACTTTGAACTTTATTCCTGACTATTTTCATGGTGATTATTCTGCTGAGATGAAGGCCTTCCAGAAATCTAATCAGAACATTACAATTTCACAAGGCTCTCTTGGAAGAATTAAAAAAGAATCTTATAAGAGATTTAGAAGACAAATGGGAAAAGAAAATGAGATCATGCAAGAGGGTTATGGAAAAAAGAAAACCAGAAATTATCTGAAGAAAACCCATTAAAAATAGACATGATAAAATGGAAAAAGCATATAACTCCTTACAAAATAGATAGGAAAAAGAAACCAATTCATTGAAAACCAAAATCTGTGAAATAGAAAAAAAAAATGCAATGAACAAAACACTTCATATAAAAGTTCAGTTGGTCAAATGCAAAAGGAGATAAAAAAGCTAACTGGAGAAAATAATTCATTAAAAATTAGATTTGAATGAATAAATTAAATTCCAAGAATCAGTCAAACAAAACAAAAAAAAAAAAATAGAATTAAATGTAAAATATCTTATTGGAAAAGCAACTGACCTGGAAAATAGATATAGGTGAGAAAAACTAAGAATTATTGGAATTTCTGAAAATCATAATGAAAAAAATAGTCTACACATAGTCTTTTAGGAAATCATCAAGGAAAACTTCTCAGATGTCTTAGAATCAGAGAGTAAAATAGCCATTGAAAGAATTCACCAGTCATCTCCTGAAAATGACCCTAAAATGAAAACTAAAAGGAATATCATAGCTAAATTTTGGAATTATCAAATCAAGGAATACATATTGCAAGCAGCCAGAAAGAAGAAAACAATTCAAATATCGAGGAGCCATAATTATGATTACTCAGGACCTAGTATCTTCCACTTTAAAAGATCAAAGGACATGGAATCGGATATTCAGAAGGTCAAAGGTACTTGAATTGCAGCTAAGAATGTAATGTGAATGGGATGAATTGTCCCATAAAATGGAAGCAAAGAGCAGACTGGATTAAAAGCCAGAATCCTACAATTTGTGGTTTACAAGAAACACATTTAAACAAAATTATACATTTAGAGTAAAGGTAAAAAGCTGTAGCAGAATTTATTATGCTGATCAGATCAAGCAAAAGCAAAAATAGATCCAATTAAAAGAGATAAGGAAGAAAACTACATTCTGATTAAAGGTACCATAGATAATGAAGCAATATCAATATTAAACATATATGCACCAAGTGGTATAGCATATAAATTCCTAGAGAAAAAATTAAGAAAGCTGCAAGAAGAATTAGACAGCAAAACTACATTAAAAGGGGATCTCAAACTTGTTCCCTCAGAACTAGATCAATCAAACCACAAAATAAACAAGAATAAAATTAGGGAAATAAATAGAATCTTAGAAAAGTTAGGGATAATATATCTTTGGAGAAAATTGAATGGAGATTGAAAGGAACTTACCTTTTTCTGAGCAGTACATGGAACTTATACAAAAATTACCATAAAAGCCTCAAAATCAAATGCAGAAAGTCAAAAATAGTAAATGCATCTTTCTCAGATCATAATTCAATAAAAGACCAGGTGTAAACAGGCCAAAATTAATTGGAAACTAAGTAATCTTATCCTTAAGAATTATTGGATGAAACAACAGATCATAGACAATTAGGAATCTATGTGCCAAGGGAAAGTCAAGAACTATATGAGCAAAACTATAAAACACTTTCCATACAAATAAAGTCAGATCTAACCAATTAAAAAAATATTAACTGTTCTTGGAAAGGGCAAATGAATATGATAAACATGAGAATACTACCTAAATTAAAGTGTTTATTTAGTGCTATACCAATCAGACTCCCAAAAAACTATTTTAATGACTAGAAAAAATAACAACAAAATTCATATGGAAGAACCAAAGGTAAAGATTTTCTTCCCCCCCCCTTTTTTTTATAACTTTTTATTTACAAGCTATATGCCTAGGTAATTTTTTTCAGCATTGGCAATTGCCAAAACTTTTGTTCCAATTTTTCCCCTCCTTCCCCCCACTTCTCCCCCAGATGGCAGGTAGACTAACACATGTTAAATATGTTAAAAGTATATGTTAAATGCAATATATGTATACATATCCATACAGTTATTTTGCTGCACAAGAAGAATCTGACTTTGAAATAATGTACAATTAACCTATGAAGGAAATAAAAAATTCAAGCAGAAAAAAAAAGGGATTGGAAATGCTATGTAGTGGTTCACACTCATTTCCCAGAGTTTTTTCCCTGGGTATAGCTGGTTCTATTCATTCTTGAACAAATGGAACTGATTTGGTTCATCTTATTGTTGAAGAGAGCCACGTTTTTCAAAATTGATCATCATATCTGATGCTGACTGAAATGAGCAGGACCAGGAGATCATTGTATACTTCAACAACAATACTATATGATGATCAATTCTGATGGATGTGGTCATCTTCAGCAACGAGATGAACCAAATCAGTTCCAATTGAGCAGTAATGAATGGAATCAGCTACATCCAGGAAAATAACTCTGGGAGATGACTATGAACCACTCCATAGAATTCCCAATCCCTCTATTTTTGTCTGCCTGCATTTTTGATTTCCTTCATAGGCTAATTGTACACTATTTTAAAGTCCAATTGTTTTTTGTACAGCAAAACAACTGTTTGAACATGTATACATATATTGTATCTAATTTATACTTTAACATATTTAACATGTATTGGTCAACCTGCTTTCTGGGGGGAGGGGAGGAGGGGAAAAATTAGAACAAAAGGTTTGGCAATTGTCAATATTGTAAAATTATCAATGCATATATCTAGTAAATAAAAACTATTTAAATTTTAATAAAATGATTATAATATAGTACTGTTGTTGAAGTATATAATGATCTCTTGGTCCTGCTCATTTCACTCAGCATCAGTTCATGTAAGTCTCTCCAGGCCTTTCTGAAATCATCCTGCTGGTCATTTCTTACAGAACAATAATATTCCATAAATATTCACATACAACAATTTATTCAGCCATTCTCCAATTGATGGGCATCCACTCAGTTTCCAGTTTCTGGCCACTACAAAGAGGGCTGCCGCAAACATTTTTGCACATACAGGTCTCTTTCCCTTTTTAAAAATCTCTTTGGGATATAAGGCCAATAATACTACTGTTGGATCAAAGGGTATGTACAGTTTGATAATTTTTTGAGCATTGTTCCAAATTGCTCTCCAGAATGGCTGGATGTATTCATAATTCCACCAACAATACAACAATGCATCAGTGTACCAATTTTTTCACATCCCCTCCAACATTCAGCATTATCTTTTCCTGCCATCTTAGCCAATCTGACAGGTATCTTAGAGTTGTCTTAATTTTCATTTCTCTGATTAATAATTACTTGGAGCATCTTTTCATATGGTTAGAAATAATTTCAATTTCTTCATCTGAAAATTGTTTGTTCATATCCTTTGACCATTTATCAATTGGAGAATAGCTTGATTTCTTATAAAGTCCATTTTTATATATTTTATAAATGAGAACTTTTAACTGTAAAAATATTTTCCTAGTTTTTTGCTTCTCTTCTAATCTTGTTTGCATTAGTTTTGTTTGAACAAAAGCTTTTCAAATTGATATAATCAAAATTTTCTATTTTGTGATCAATAATGATCTCCAGTTCTTTGGTCACAAATTCCTTCCTCCTCTATAGGTGTAAGAGGCAAACTATTCTATATTCTTCGAATTTATTTATCATCTCATTCTTTATACCTAGATCAGGAACCCATTT
The DNA here is from genome assembly GCF_048593235.1 of Sminthopsis crassicaudata. Lineage (NCBI taxonomy): Eukaryota > Metazoa > Chordata > Mammalia > Dasyuromorphia > Dasyuridae > Sminthopsis > Sminthopsis crassicaudata. Next base: position 115,729,246 of record NC_133622.1, read on the forward strand.
TGACCTTATCTTGGTGTACAGTGTTAAGTGTGGGTCCATGCCTAGTTTCTCCTATACTAATTTCCAATTTTCCCAGCAGTTTTTGTCAAACATTGAATTCTTGTCCCAAAAGATGGGGTCTTTGGGTTTGTCAAATACTAGATTATTAAAGTTATTGATTATTTTGTCCTGTGAACCTAACCTATTCCACTGATTAACTAGTCTATTTCTTAGCCAAATGGTTTTGGTGACTGCTGCTTTATAATGTAATTTTAGATTTGGTAAAAGCTAGATCACCTTGATTTGATTTTTTTTTTCCATTAGTTCCCTTGAAAGTCTTGAGATTTTAGGTTCATAGGACAAACTCCAAGAAATTATTTTACAGATATAAAAAATAATAAAAAAAATCATCTGGAAGAATAAAAGGCCAAGAATTTCAAAGTAATTAATGGGAATATGCAAATAAAGGTAGCTTAGCTGTGCTAATATGAACTATTTTATAAAGCAATGGTCAAAACCATTTGGTAGTGGCTAAGAAATAAAGTAGTCTATTTGTGAAATAAGTTAGGTGCACTGGGCAAAAAAGTCAATAATTACAGTAATCTAGTGTTGGAATCAATATTCGACAAAAACTGCTGGGAAAAGTGGAAATTAATATGGCAGAAAGTAGGCAGTGACCTACATCCTATACCAATGTAAGATTAAAATGGGTTCATGATTTAGACATAAAGAATAATATTATAAACAATTTAGAAGAACTAAATATAGTTTACCTCTCAGTTCTGTGGGAAAAGAATGAATTTGTGTCCAAAGAAGAAATGGAAATCATTATTGAAAAAAAAAAGCCAATTAATTTGATTGTATTAAGTGAAAAAGTTTTTGCACTAATAAAACTAATGTAGACAAGATTAGAAGGAAAGCAATTGATTGGGAAAATATTTTTTACATTCAAAGATTCTGATAAAGGCCTCATTTCTAAAATATATAGAGAATTGACTGAAATTTATAAAATTTCAAGCCCATTGATAAATGGTCAAAAGAGATGAATAGATAATTTTCAAAGGAAGAAATTAAATTGTTTCTAGTCATATGAAAAGGTACTCTAAATCATTACTCATCAGAGAAATGCAAATTAAGACCACTACATATGACAGAACAAAGGTCAATAATGAGTGTTGGAGGGGATGTGGAAAACCTGAGACACTAATACATTGTTGGTGGAGTTGTAAACTGATCCAACCATTCTGGGGAGCAATTGGGAACTATGTCCAAAGGAATATTAAACTGCATACTATTTGATCCAGCAATGTTTTTACTAGGCTTATATCCCAAAGAGATCCTAAAGAAGGAAAATTGACTCACATGTGCAAAAATGTTTGTGGCAATCCTTTTTGTAGTTGCAAGAAACTTTAAACTGAATGACTACCCATCAGTTGGAGAATGGCTAAATAAGTTATGGTATATGAAGGTGATGGAATATTATTGTTCTATTCGAAATGATCAGCAGGATGATTTTAGAGAGGTTTGGAGAGACTTACTTGAACTTGTACTACGTGAAATGAGCAGTACCATTTTTTTTTTTTTTTTGCATTTTATTTTCTTTCTCACTTTTTTCCCTTTGGATTCGATTTTTCTTGTGCCATAAGATAATTATATAAATATATATGCATATATTGGACTTAACATATATTTTACCATGTTTAACACATATATTGGAATACTTGCTACCTAGGGGAAAGGGTAGGGAGAAGGGGGAAAATTGGAACACAGAGTTTTGTAAGAGTTAATATTAGAAAATTATTCATGGATATCTTTTGAAAATTAAAAAGGTGTAATTAAAAAAATGAAAAGAAAAGAAAAGTTCACACAAACCACAACAAAAAGAGGGAAATGCTATGTTGTAACCCACCCTCAGTTCCCACAGTCCTTTTTCCGAGTGTAGTTGACTCCCTTCATCACAAGATCATTGGAACAGGCCTGAATCATTTAATTGTTGAAAAGAGCCATGTCCATCAAAATTGATCATTACATTACCTTGTTGCTGTCTACAATGGTCTCCTGGTTCTGCTCATTTCACTTAGCATCAGTTCATATGAGACTTATGTCTCTCTAGGCCTCTCTGAATTCATCCTGCTGATCATAATATTCCATAACATTGTTATACTATAACTTATTTAGCCATTCTCCAATTAATGAACACCTTTTCAGTTTCTACTTTCTTACCACTACAAAAAGTGCTTCCACAAATATTTTTGCACATGTGGGTCCCTTTCCCTCCTTTAAGATCTCTTTGAGATATAGACCCAATAGAAACATTGCCGGGCCAAAGTGTGTGAACAATGTGATAACCCTTTGGGCATAGCTCCGAACTGTCATTCAGAATGGATGGATCAGTTCACACTTCTTCCAGCAATGCATTAGTATCTCAGTTTTCCTATATCCCCTCCAACATTCATCATTATCTTTTCCTGTTATCTTAATCAATCTGAGTGGTATGTAGTGATATCTCAAAGTTGCCTTAATTTGCATTCTTTTGATCAATAGTGATTTAGAACATTTTTCATATGACTAGAAATGGTTTCAATTTCTTCATCTTAAAATTGTTCATATCCTTTTACCATTGATCAATTGTACAATGGCTTGAATTCTTATAAATTTGAGTCAATTACTTCTATATATATTTTGGAAATGAGGTCTTTATCAGAATCCTTGAATGTAAAAATGTTTTCCCAATTTGTTTTTTCCCTCCTAATGTTGTCTGCATTTATTTTGTTTGTTCAAAACCCTTTTTAACTTAATATAATCAAAATTATTAATGTGGTGTTCAATAATGAGTTCCAGTTCTTCTTTGGTCACAAATTCCTAGATTCTTCACAGATCTGAGAGATAAATTATACCTAGTTCTTCTAATCTACTTAAACTATCATTCTTTATGTCTAAATCATGAACCCATTTCAACCTTATCTTGGTATAGGGTGTTATGGGTCAATACCTAGTTTCTGTCATATTAGTTTCCAATTTACCCACCAAAAGTTTTGAGTGTTTATCCCAAAAGCTGGGGTCTTTGGGTTTGTCAAAGATTAAATTACTGTAGTCATTGATTATTTTACCCTGTGAACCTAACTTATTCCACTGTTCTACTACTCTATTTCTTAACCAGTATCAAATAGTTTTGATGAATGACCACTGCTTTATATTGTTTTAGGTCTGGCACAGCTAGGCCACCTTAACTGGCATTTTTTTCCCATTAATTCTCTTGAAATTCGTGACTTTTTGTTCTTCCAGATAAACTTTGTTAATATTTTTTCTACGTCTATAAAATAATTTCTTGGGAGTTCCTTTTCTGGATGTAGCTGATTCTGTCCATCATTGATCAATTGGAATTCGATTAGCTCTTCTCTATGTTGAAGATATCCACTTCCATCAGAATACATCCTCATATAGTATCATTGTTGAAGTCTATAATGATCTCCTAGTTCTGCTTGTTTCACTCAGCATCAGTTGATGTAAATCTCTCCAAGCCCCTCTGTATTCCTCCTGTTGGTCATTTCTTACAGAACAATAATATTTCATAACATATATATGTACCATAATTTACCCAACCATTCTCCAATTGATGGGCATCCATTCATTTTCCATTTCTAGCCACTACAAAAAGGGCTGCCATAAACATTTTGGCACATACAGGTCCCTTTCCCTTCTTTAGTATTTCCTTGGGATATAAGCCCAGTAGTATCACCGCTGGGTCAAAGGGTATGCACATTTTGGTAACTTTTTGGTCATAATTCCAGACTGCTCTCCAGAATGGCTGGATGTATTAACAATTCCACCAACAATGCATCAGTGTCCCAGTTTTCCCACAGCCCCTCCAATATTCATCATTATTTTTTCCTGTCATCTTAGCCAATCTGACAGGTGTGTAATGGAATTACAGAGTTGTCTTAATTTGCATTTCTCTGATCAATAGTGATTTGGAACAACCTTTCATATGAGTGGAAATAGTTTCAATTTCATCATCTGAAAATTGTCTGTTCATATCCTTTGACCATTTATCAATTGGAGAATGGCTTGATTTCATATAAATTTGAGTCAGTTCCCTATGTTTTGAAATAATGTCTGTCTCAGAACCTTTGTCTGTAAAAATGTTTCATCAGTTTATTGCTTCCATTCTAATCTTGTTTGAATTAGTTTTGTTTGTACAAAGGCTTTTTAATTTGATATAATCAATTTTTTTGTGATCAGTTATTATCTCTACTTCTTCTTTGGTCACAAATTCCTTCTTCCTCCACAAGTCTGAGAGGTAAACAATCCTATGTTTTCCTAATTTATATATAATCTCAATCTTTATGCCCAAATCATGGACCCATTTTGATTTTATTGTGGTGTATGGTGTTAAGTGTCCATGGATAGTTTCTGCCATACTAATTTCCAGTTTTCTGAGCAGTTTTTGTCAAAGAGTGAATTCTTATCCCAAAAGTTGGGATCTTTGGGTTTGTCAAACACTAGATTGCTATAGTTATTAACTATTTTGTCCTGTGAACCTAATCTATTCCACTTATCATTTCTTATCTAATACCAAATGGTTTTGGTGACCACTGCTTTATAATGTAGTTTTACATCAGGTACAACTAGGCCACTTTCATTTGATTTTTTTTTTTTCATTAATTCTCTTGGAATTCTTGACCTTTTGTTCTTCCATATGAATTTTGTTGTTATTTTTTTCTAGGACATTAATTAGTTTCTTGGGAGTCTGATTTGTATAGTACTAAAAAATAGATTAATTTAGGTAGTATTGTCATCTTTATTAAATTTGCTCGGCCTATGCAAGAGCACTTAATATTTTTCCAATTATTTATGTCTGACTTTATTTGTGTGGAAAGTGTTTTGTAATTTTGCTCATATAATTCCTGACTTTCCTTTGGTAGATAGATTCCCAAATATTTTATGCTATTGACAGTTATTTTGAAAGGAATTACTCTTTGTATCTCTTGCTGTTGGGTTTTGTTGATGATGTATAGAAATGCTGATGATTTATGTAGATTTATTTTGTATCCTGCAACTTTGCTAAAGTTGTGTATTATTTCTAATAGCTTTTTATTAGAATGTCTGGGGTTCTCTAAGTATATCGTCATATCATCTGCAAGAGTGATAATTTGGTTACTCATTACCTACTCAAATTCCTTTAAGCTCTTTCTCAACTCTTATTGCTGAAGCTGGCTTTTCTAATATAATATTGAATAATAATGGTGACAGTGGGCAACCTTGTTTCACTCCTGATCTTACTGGGAATGGTTCCAGTTCATCCCCATTACATATGATGCTAACAGATGGTTTTAAATACATGCTCCTGATGATTTTAAGAAAAAGTCCATTTATTCCTACACTCTCAACTCTTTTTAATAGGAATGAGTGTTGGATTTTATTAAATGCTTTTTCAGCATCTACTGAGATGATCATATGTTTTTTGTTAATATGGTTATTGATATAGTCAATTATAATTTTCCTGTTTGGTCATAGTATATTATCCTGGGAATGTTTTTTGGTAATCTTTTTGCTCATATGTTATTTAAGATTTTAGATTTTTTAGATTTATTTTCCCCTGGCCTTTTTAAAGTATAATTTTCATTACATCATGGTCTGAAAAGGATGCATTTACTATTTCTGCCTTACTGCATTTGAGTTTGAGGCTTTTATGTCCCAATATATGGTCAATTTTTATATAGGTTCCATGAACTGCTGAGAAGAAAGTGTATTCCTTTCTGTCTCCCTTTAGCTTTCTCCAATGATCTATCATATCAAACTTTTCTAGTATTCTATTTACCTCTTTGACTTCTATCTTATTTATTTAGTGGTTTGATTTATCTAATTCTGAGAGTGCAAGGTTGAGATCTCCCACTATTATAGTTCTGCTGTCTATTTCTTCTTGCAGCTCTCTTAATTTCTCTTTTAAGAATTTAGATGCTGCACAACTTGATGCATATATGTTTAATATTGATACTGCTTCATTATCTATACTACCCTTTAGCAATATATAGTGCCCTTCCTTATCTCTTTTAATTAGATCAATTTTTTCTTTTGCTTGATCTCAGATAAGGATGGCTACCCCTTTTTTTTTTGGCTTCACCTGAAGTATAATAGATTCTGCTCTAACCTTTTACCTTTATTCTGTATGTATCACCTTGTTTCATGTGTGTTTCCTGTAAACAACATATTGTAGGATTCTGGCTCTTAATCCAGTTTTCTAACTGCTTCCTCTTTATAGGAGAGTTTATACAATTCACATTTTTGGTTAAAATTATTAATTCTGTATTACCTGCCATTTTGTTAACCCCTGCTTATGCTTTTCTCCTTTCCTTCCTCCTTACCCCCTTCCCAGTATTAAACTTGTGAGCAGCACTTGCTTTTCACAGCCCTCCCTTTTTAGTATCCCTCCCCCACCTTAGAGTTCCTCCCCCTATTTTACCCCTTTTCCTCACAATTTCTGAATTCCCTTCCACTTAGCTTACTCCTTCCCTTTTCACTTTTCCCCTCCCACTTTTCATAAATCAAATATATCTATATTTTTCTCTTTAAGCCATTTCTAATGAGAATATGATACACACTATGTTCATCCCCTTTCATTCTTTCTTTCAGATATAATAGGTCCCCTTTGCTTCTTTGTGAGATGTAGAAACACTCCTTTACCCTTTTTTCTGGTATAATTTTCTTTCCACCTCTAGTTTATGGAACATATTATACATGTGTTCTTTATATATCTTTATGCTAGAAAGATAGTTCTCAAGATTTCTTTTAACCTTTTTAGGAATCTCTTGAGTTCTATATTTGGAGATCAAACTTTTTGTTTTAGATCTGGTTTTTTCATCAACAATAGATGTAATTCATTTATTTCATTGAATGTCCAGCTTCTTCCCTGAAAAAAGATGCTCATTTTTGCTGGGTTATTCTTGGCTGCATACCAAGTTCCTTAGCCTTTCAGAATCTCATATTCCAGGCCCTTTGATCTTTTATTGTGGAAACTGCTAGATCCTGGGTAATCCTTATTGTAGCTCCTAAATATTTGAATTGATTTTTTCTAGTAGCTTGAAGTATTTTTTCCTTCGTCTGATGGTTTTGGAATTTGGCCACTATATTTCTTGGCATTTTGATTTTAGATTCTCTTTCAGTAAGTGATCAATGAATTCTTTCAATGTCTATTTTTCTCTCTGTTTATAAAACATCTGGGCAGTTATTTTTGAAAATTTCCTGGAAAATAGTGTCCAGGCTCTTTTTTTCATCATATTTTTCAGGGAATCTGATTATTCTCAGATTGTTTCTCCTGAATCTATTTTTCAGGTCTGTTGTTTTCCCAAGAAGGTATTTGACATTTTTTTCCATTGTTTCATTTTTTTGGTTTTGCTTGATTGATTCTTGGCATCTCCTCGAGTCATTCATTTCTATTTGTTTGATTCTGATTTTCAATGATGCATTTTCTTCACTCACTTTTTTATACCTTTTTTCTAATTGTCCAAAGTTGTGTTGTTTTGTTCTATGAAAGTTTTTTTCCATTTCGCCAATTTTATTTTTAGAGAGCTATTTTCTTTTTCCAACTCACTAATTTTGTTTTTTAAGTATTTGATTTATTTATCCACTCTATCTTTAAATGAGTGGGATGACTTTTCCAGACTCTCTTGCCAAGCTTCCCTTTCCTTTTCCCATTTTTCTTCTAGCTCTCTTGTGAGAGCCTTTTTAATTTCTTCAATGAGAATCTTGTGCACTGAAGACCAGATGATATCCCCCATTGGGGATTCATCTGGAGACAATCTGCTTTTAGTCTCCTCAGGGTTTAACGTCTGCTCTCTATCCATATATAGAAGCTATCAGTGGTTAGAGTCCTTTTAATTTTTTTGCTCATTTTGTCAGAAAGAATCAAAGAAAACAAACTAATAACAAAAACAAATGGTCTGCTTTTTTGGGTGGGGCTGGATGGTGTTACAGGATGGTCCTCTACAGACTGCAGGGGGCAGCAGTAAGGCACTAGCAGGATAGCAATGGCTTCCCTGCATCTGTACTCTGAGACTCTGAGGCTCTCAGAATTAGCTGAGTCACTCCGGGTGGGGGTGGCCAGGTCCTGAGAGTCACTAGCTTTTTGGGATTTTAGTCTTTACCTCCTGTGTTTACAGCTTCTCTGCTGATCCTGGCTTGCTGCCAAGACAGAATATCCACCCTGTGGTAAAGGTCTTTCCACAGAAATGGCAGAGATTGCACCCCTCCCCCCTGAGGTCTGCTCAGTGTGAGCTGCTTGCCAAGCTTCTTAAAAGAAAAATGGGAAAAGGAAAGGGAAGCTTGGCAAGAGAGTCTGGAAAAGTCATCCCACTCATTTAAAGATAGAGTGGATAAATAAATCAAATACTTAAAAAACAAAATTAGTGAGTTAGAAAAAGAAAATAGCTCTCTAAAAATAAAATTGGCGAAATGGAAAAAAAAACTTTCATAGAACAAAACAACACAACTTTGGACAATTAGAAAAAAGGCTTTTCATGAAATAAATTCTGACAGAAAATGTGGAGCTTAAGCTGATGTGTGCCTCCTCTCTGCCATCTTGGCATATATATATATATATATACATATATATATATATATATATATATATATATATATATATATATATATATATATATATATATATATATATATATCTTTATAACAGAAATATAGTTCCCAAGATTTTTTTTTAACCTTTTTAGGTTTCTTTTGAATCCTATATTTGGAGATCAAACTTTTGTTCAGTTCCCATTTTTTTTCATCAGAAATAGATGAAATTCACCTATTTCATTAAATGTCCATCTTCTTCCCTGGGAAAAAATGCTCATTTTGGTTGTGTAAGTTATTCTTGGTTGCTTACCAAGTTCCTTAGCTTTTGGAATATCAGATTCCAGGCCATTCAATCCTTTAATGTGGATGCTGCTAGATTCTGAGTAACTCTTATTGTGGCTCCTCTCTATTTCAATTTTTTTTTTTTAAGCAGCTTGTAGTAATTTTTTCCTTGGTCTCATTGTTCTGGAATTTAGCCACAATATTTCTTGGAGTTTTGATTTTAGGGTCCCTTTCCATAGGTGATCGATGAATTCTTTAAATGTCTGTTTTACCCTCTGTTTCTATAACATCTGGGCAGTGCTTTTTCGTAATTTCCTGGAAAATAGTGTCCAGGCTCTTTTTTTTTATCATATTTTTCAGGAAATTCAATAATTCTCAGATTATCTCTCCTAGATCTATTTTCCAAGTCTGTTGTTTTCCCAAGAAAATATTTGACATTTTTTTCCCATTGTTTCATCTTTTTTCATTTTGCTTGACTGGTTTTTGGTGTCTCCTTGAGTCATTCATTTCCAGTTGTTCAGTTCCTATTTTTAATGAATTATTTTCTTTACTCACTTTTTAATATCTTTTTCCAATTGTCCAATTGAGATTTTAAGTGAGTTGTTTTGCTCCATGAATTTTTTTTTCCATTTCACCAATTTTATTTTTTAGAGAGCTATTTTCTTTTTCCAATTCACTAATTCTGCTTTCCTTGGAATTGTTTACCTTTTCCAATTCACTATTTCTGTTTTTCAAAGATTTAATTTCTTTATCCACTCTATCTTTAAATGAGTGGGATGACTTTTCCAGGTCCTCTTTCCGTGCTTCCCTTTCCTTTGCTCATTTTTCTTCTAGTTCTCATGTAAGAACCTTTTTAATTTCTTCCATGAGTGAAGTTGTTGAGGGCCAGATCTTATTCCCCTTTGGAGATTTATGTAGAAACACTTTGTTTTAATCTCTTTAGGGTTTAAAGTCTGCTATCTATCTATATAGAGGCTCTCTGTTGTTAGAGTATGCTTTAATTTTATGCTCATTTTGACAAAAAAGAATTAAAACAAACTGACAAAAAAAGCAAATACAGTCTGCTTTTTTTTTTTTTTTTGCGGGGGGAGGGGCTGGATGGTATTATCAAGTTTCCTCTACAGACTGCAGGGGACAGCAGTGAAGCACTAGCAGGATAGTAATGGCTGTGCTGGATCTGTGCTCTAAGACTCTGAGAGTGTGCTGAGTCACTCCAGGTGGGGGTGGCCAGGTCCTGAGAGATCCTGGCTTTTCGGGATTATATTCTTTACCCCCTGTGTTTATACCTTCTCTGCTGATCTACTGGCTTGCTGGCAGGGCAAAGTAGCCACACTTTGGTAAAGTTCTCCTTGCAGAAATGGTTGAGATGCCCTCCACCCCTCTCAGGTCTGCTCAGTGTGAACTGCCTTCCATACTCTCACTGACTGCTGTGCTCTCGCTGCCTGGCTTCACTCTGCACCTGATCTAAGCATCCCCATCTGCAAACAAAAACAGACCGTTTCTGGCAAATTTCAAGGATATCTTCTGTTGGTAATATATTTGTGGGTTTTTTCAGTCAAGCCCTAATTCTGAGGCCTTGTCATGAAATAAAGTATTCTGAGAGCAAGAAGGAGTTTAGATAAATGTGTGTGTCCTCTCTGCCATCTTGGCTGGAAGTCCAGTTTCTTTTTTATACTATGACAGTAAAATCAGATTATACATGTAGTCTCAATGTATACCCATAACAGAAATGCAGTTCTTAAGAGTTTTTGTTTTTGTTTTTTTTTTTTTTAGTTATCAAACTGTGCATACCCTTTGACCCAGCAGTGTTGCTACTGGGTTTGTATCCCAAAGAGATCTTAAAGAAGGGAAAGGGATCGGTACGTGTAAGAATGTTTGTGGCAGCCCTCTTTGTGGTGGCCAGAAACTGGAAACTACGTGGATGCCTATCAATTAGAGATTGGCTGAATAAATTGTGGTATATGAATATGGAATATTATTGTTCTGTAAGAAATAACCAACAGGACAATTTCAGAAAGACATGGAGAGACTTACATGAACTGATGCTGAGTGAAATGAACAGGACTATATGATGACCAATTCTGATGGATGTGGACATTTTCAACAATGAGATGAACCAAATTAGTTCCAATAGAGCAGTAATGAACTGAACCAGCTACACCCAGCAAAAGAACTCTAGGAGATGATTATGAACCACTACATAGAATTCCCAATCCCTCTAATTTTGTCCTCCTGCATTTTGGATTTCCTTCACAGGCTAATTGTACACTATTTCAAAGTCCAATTCTTTTTGTACAGCAACACAGCTGTATTGTATTTTACATATATTGTATTTAATTTATATTCTAACATATTATATATATTGTATTCAATTTATACTCTAACACATTTAACATGTATTGGTCAACCTGCCATCTGGGGCAGGGGAAGAAGGGGAAAAATTAGAACAAAAGGTTTGGCAATTGTTAATGTTGTAAAATTACACATGCATATATCTGATAAAAAAAACTATTAAAATTTTAAAAAAGAGGGTTTTTTTTAATCTTTTTCCCTTTTTATCCTTCTTTTGAGTTCTATACTTGGAGGTCAAATTTTTTTGTGTTTAGCTCTGGTCTTTTCATCAAAAATATATGGAATTCACCAGTTTCATTGAATTTCTATCTTCCTCCCTTAAAGAAAATGCTTAGTTTAGCAGGATAATTTATTTTTGGCTGAATTCCAAGCAAGATCCTTCGCCTTTTGGAATATCAGACTCCAGGCCCTTTGATTTTTTAAAGTAGAAGCTGCTAGGTCCTGAGTAATCCTTATTGTGGCTCCTTGTTTCTTTCAGGCTGCTTGTAATATTTTTTCCTAGGTCTGATAGTTCTCAAATTTAGCCACAATATTCTTTGGGGTTTCAATTTTGGGTGTCTCTTTCAGGAGGTGTTTGGTGAATTCTTTTAATGGTCATTTTACATTCTTTTTCTATGGACTAAGGACTGTTCTCTTTGATGATTTCCTGAAAGATATTGCGTAGGCTCTTTTTTTCATCATGTATTTCAGGGAGTCCAATAATCCTTAAATTGTAACTCCTAGATCAATTTTCTAGGTTGGTTGTTTTTTCAATTAGGCATTTTACATTTTTTCTATTTTTTCTATTTTTTTTTTGTTTGTTTTGCTTGACTGATTCTTGCTTTCTTATTAAGTCATTAATTTCCATTTGTTCAATTCTAAATTTAATGAATGATTTTCTTCATTTACTTGTTTGTTCTAAGGAATTTTTTATTCCATTTAATTAAGAAATTATTTTTTATTTTCTTTTTCTGTTTCACAAATTTTGGGTTTTTTTGGGAGTTGCTTTCTTTTTCTATTTTATTAAATATATTTTTAATGAGCTATATGCTTTTTTCCATTTCGCTAAATCTATTTTGTGTTGCCTTTTCCAGACCCTCTTGCAAAGCGTTCATTTTCTTTTCCCATTTTTTTCTACCTCTCATTTTAGATCTTTTAAAATTTCTTCTAGGAGTGCCTTTGTGATCGGGACCAGGTTATATTGCCTTTCTTTCTTTTAGTATAAATTAATTTTATTTAAATTTATAAAACTTCAGGCATGTTTTTTAAGTGCATCCTGTTCCTCTCTAAAAAGCTAATATTACTTCTTAAAAATTAAGTTCTGGAAAGACTGCAGACTTCTCTCTTGCTTTAATCATTAATAAATAATTGTCGCAGTACCCCCATTATCATTAATAAATAATTGTCTCAGTACCCCCATTATCCCCTTTTCTTTTATTTTTCTCAACTGACTGAATCTGTGGGTTCATCTTACTACTTCTTGTAGCATAATAAGCAGTTTATTCCTTAGAGTTAATTCCTAGACCTTTAACTTTTGGAGATGAAAATATTATAGAACCACTTTAAAATACACTCAAATTTATTTCTTAGTCCATAGTTTTTTTCTGTGTGCCATTCTTCTTCTCTCTGATTTCTGCCATAGTCCTGGATCAACTCTTTATCCTTTAAATCTCTTATCTTCTCTATTTCACATCAAAATATTTCTTCCAATTGTAAAAGAACCATATTATTCCTGCCAGGGAGCTAGTTGGCTCAGTGGATAGAATGTCAGACCTGGAGTCAGGAAGTCTCATTTTCTTGAATTAAAATCTGGCCTCAGGAATTTACCAGCTCTGTAACTTGTCACTTACCTGTATTTGCCTCAGTTTCCTCATCCATAAAATGACCCAGAGAAGGAAAGGGAAACCGTTCCAGTATCTTTGCCAAGATAACTGACAGAGTCAAATGTGACTGGAATGACTGAACAATGACAGTATTCCTGCTGGTATCTTGAAGTATAAAAATTTTAATCCCTCCAATTTGTAGTTTATGCCAAACTACATTTTGCTCATTAGTAGTGTCACTTGTTTTGAATAGAAATGCAAGTTGTTTTAAAGTAACTCTGAAAATTTCTTCTACTTTCCACACTTTGTAGAAATGTGACTTCATTTTAAATGACTACTTTTCAGAACTCTCTCTCATTCTAACTCCTCTTTTGTTAATACAAACCTCTTTAACATTTTAAAAAAATCTTTCTTTACTTTTCCCTCCTTAAATCAAAGATAAAGGGGGCAGAGCCAAGATGGTGGAGAGTAGACAGAGCTTTTTCCAGTTTCCTCAGATCAACATCAGATTAAGCCTCTGAACTGATTTCAGAGTGATAGAAACTGCAAACATTTGGAATGTAACAAATTTCCAGCAGAATATACTTTGGATGGACTTCAAGAAAGGTCTGTTCACAGTGGTCAGGAAGGTAGAGGTGGAGGAATGGGAGGGGACCCAATGCAGGTATAGCAGGGACCCAGGATGGAGTGGCTTCTCTGCTTTGGGGGATTCTACTGGGAGATTCTAGCCAAAATACAACAACATTGGGTGCTCTGCCCTGGTTCAGAAGACAGAGGATCAGCAAATTAATTTTGAAACTCTCGATGTAGCTACAAAAGGCAAATAGTTAGCTCCTGATCCCAAGAATAATATGGAACTTGGTTATGCCTACACAATATAAAAAAAGATGCCAGCAATATTTGGCCTCAGAGCAGTGTGAAGTCCCTGTTGCCTATAGAGGAAGTTTGGGATAATCTCTCCTTTGCCCTAAGAGCAGATTTCCACCTTTAAAAATGAGCAAAAAGAGCTAAAAGAGATCTGACCATAGATATCTTTTATGGAAACAGAGAAAATGGAAACAAACCTTAAATACTGAGGATACTAAAGGAAAATTGCCTCCAAATGAAGCTCTGAAGGGTGATATGAGTTGGTTTCCATCTCACAAGGCTCTCTTGGAAGAATTAAGAAATGATATTAAAACAGAATTATAAGAAAAAATGGGGAAAGGAAATGAGAACTTTGTAAGAGAGTCTGGAAAAGGCAACAGACATTATATGAAGAAAACTCCTTACAAAATAGATTTAGTGAAGTAGGAAAATCATATAACTCCTTACAAAATATATTTGAAAAAGAAGCCAATTCATTGAAAAAAAAATTTGTAGAATGGAAAAAAAATCCAATCAACAAAACAACTCATTTAAAAGTTTAATTGGCCAAATGAAAAAGGAAATAAAAATCTAAATGAAGAAAATAATTCACTAAAATTTAGAACTGAACAAATGAAAGTGAATGACTCAATGAGTCTTCAAGAATCAGTCAAACAAAACCAAAAAAAAAAAAAAAAAAAAAAAAGAAAAGAAAAGAAAAGAAAATATAAAATACCTCATAGGAAATACAACTGACCTGAAAAATCAATCCAGGAGAGACAATCTAAGAAATTTTTGAACTACTTAAAATCATGATTAAAAAAAAAAAAAAGCTAGACAACATCTTTCAAGAAATCATCAAGTGTTAAGTTCTTACTAAGTGGTAAGTACTTGGCAATTCTCTAGCTCAGAGTTCACACCTTTAGTTCAAACCTTTACACTTTTAGACTTCTGAAAAGGAGTTTACACATTTAAAGGAGTTTACATCTTTAAAAGGACCAAGTTCATTGGTTGTAGGAGTTCCCATAAGCCCCTGGGAGATCCCACAAGCCCATTCTCTGGGAGGATAAAAAGAGGCAACATTGAACTTGAACAGAAGTCTGGATTGGAGATTCAGAGCGAGTAAGAAAGAACCTAACAATCAAGGAAAGCTGCCCTGATATCCTAGAAATAGAGGGTAAAATAGCTATTGAAAGAATCCACTGATCACGTCCTAAAAGAGACCCCAAAGCAAAAACTCGAAGTAATATTGTTGCTAAATTTCAGAATTATCAAATTAAGGAGAAAATATTGCAATTGTCAGAAAAGAAATAATTCAAATATTGAAGAGTTGCAATCATGATTACCCACGCTCTAGCAGTTTCCACTTTAAAGGATTGAAGGGCCTGCAATATGATATTCCATATGGCAAAGGAGCTTGGATTATAGCCAAGAATCAACTATACAGCAAAATTAAGCATAATCTTTCATGTAAATTTAATGAAATACGTGAATTTGACTCATTTTTGATGAAAAGACCAGAGCTGAACAGAAAATTTGATCTTCAAATACAGAACTCAAGAGAGCTATAAACAGGTAAAAAGGAAAGAAACATATGTTATTTTAAAAAGTTAAAAAGTTTACATCCCTCTATGGAAATGTGATAAGTTTAACTCTTGAGAACTGTATCTTTGTTAGGAGTATATATAATTAGAGGGTATAGGCATAATTCGACTTTATTGTAATGATACAAAAAAGAAACTAGGGGTGGAAAAAAGATTGTACTGTAAGGAAAGGAAAGAGAAGTTGAAATAGGGTGCATTTAATGAAGAAGCAAAAAAGATCTGTTACAATTGAGGGAAAGAAGGGAGAGGGATGAGCAATATGTGAACCTTAATCTCATCAGATTTGACTCAAAGAGAGAATATCAGACATATTTAGTTTCATAGAGAAACTTGTCTCATCCTATCTGGAAGTAGGAGAGAAAAGAGGGAAGGAAAGTGGGAAGAAAATAAAAGGGAGAACAGAAGCAGAAGGGGAAAGGGATAAGAAAGGGAAGAGTAATAGTAAAATGGGAGGGCTGTTTGAAGGAGGTAGTGGTTAGGGGCATAACACTGGGGACTCCTCCCCAATGGGAGGAAAGTGGGAAAGGAAAGAGAAAAATAAATATTTAGGAAAAATAAGATGGTAGGAAATACAGTTGGCAATTTTAACTGAGAATATGAATGGGATGAATTCTCCCATAAAACAGAAGTGGATAGCAGATTGGATTAAAAGCCAGAATCCTATAGTATGTTGTTTACAAGAAATACATTTAAAGCAGAGTGATAATCAACAGTCAGAATAAAGGCAAAAGGTTGGAGCAGAGTCTGTTACACTTTAGTTGGAAAAAAAAAAAAAAAGCAGGGGTAGAAATCCTGATCTCAAATCAAGAAAAAAAAATAAAGCTAATTGAAAGAGATAGGGAAGGAAATTACATTTTGCTAAAGGTTACCATAGATAATGAGGTAACATCAGTAATAAACATATATATGTATATGTGCACCAAATGGTAGAGCATTCAAATTCCTAGAGGAGAAGTTAAGAGAGCTGCAAGAAGAATTAGATAGCAAAATTTATACTAGTGGGGGGATCTCAAACCTGGATCTATCAGAACTAGACAAATCAAACTACAAAATAAATAGGAAAAAAGTTAAGAAGGTAAATGGAATTTTGGAAAAATTAGGTATGATAGACTTTGGAAAAAAATGAATGGTCTCAGAATGGAATTTTTTTCCTTATCAATAAGGAATTTACACAAAATTGGCCATAAAAACCTCAAAATCAAATGCAAAAAGGCAGATATAGTAACTATCTGATACAATGAAATTATATTACATAAAGGGTCAGGGAAAAATAAAGCAAAACTTACCTGCTAACAAAATAATCTAATCATAAAGTATGAGTGGTTGAAACAATAAATCATAGACACAATTGATAATTTCACCCAAGAGAATAACAATGAGACAACATACCAAAATTTAATGGGATTCAGCCAAAGCAGATATTAGAGGAAGTTTTAAGTCTTTAGATGCTTACTGGCGTAAAACAGAGAAAAAGAAGAATAGAGAAATACAAATTAAGACAACTTTTAGGTCCTACTCCATACTTCTCAGATTGGTTAAGATGTCAGGAAAAGATAAAGATGGAATGTAGGGGGGGTGTGGGAAAACTGGGACACTGATGGAGTTGTGAAGTGATTCAACCATTCTGGAGAGGATTATGTCCAAAGGGCTATCAAACTGTGTATATCCTTTGATCCAGCAGTGATGCTACTGTGTCTATATCTCAAAGAGATCATACCAAAAGAAGAAAGGGCACATATATGCAAAAATGTTTTTAGCAGCCCTTTTTGTAGTGGCAAGAAACTGGAAACTGACTAGATGACCATTAGTTGGAGAATGGCTGGATACGTTATGGCATATGAATATTATGGTATATTATTGGTCTATAAGAAATGATCAGCAGAATAATTTCAGAAAGACTTGGGGAGACTTACATAAACTGATGCTAAGTGAAGTGAGTAGAACCAAGGGAATGTTGTACACAGCAACAAGAAGATTATTTGATGATCAACTGATGGACAATGGCTGTTTTCAAAAATGAGGTGATTCAGGCCAATTTCAATAGACCTATTGATGGAGAGAACCATTTGCATCCAGAAAGTAGACTGTGAGTACTGAATGTGTGTCACAAGATAGCATTTTCACCTTTTGTATTGTTGTTTGCCTTCTTTTGTTTCTTTCTCTTCTTTTCCTTTTTAATCTGATTTTTCTTATGCAGCATGATAAATGTCTAAATCTGTATAGACCATTGAACTTGTTTAATATATTGGATTATTTGTTGTCTACTGGACGCCGAGGGGAAAGAAGGGAGAAAAAAATTGGAAAACAAAGTTTTGTAAAGGTGAATATTGAAATCTATTTTTGCATGTATTTTGATAATAAAATGTCATTATTAAAATATCCTTTAATCCAGAAGTGATGCTATTGTGTCTATATCCCAAAAAAGGTCATAAAAAAGGGAAAAGGATCTACATATGCAAAAATGCTTGTAGCAGTTCTTTTTATAATGACTAAAGACTGGAAACTGAGTAGATGCCCAATAGTTGGAGAATGGCTGAATAAGTTATGGCATATGAATGATATGGAATGTTATTGTTCTATAAGAAATGATAAGCAGGATGAAACTTATCTAAACTGTTGGTAAGTTAGTAGAACCAAGAGAACATTGTGCACTGCAACAAGATTATATAATGATCAATTCTGATAGATGTGGTTCTTTTCAGCAGTGAGGTGATTAAGGCCCATTCATATTTAATGAAGAGAACCATCTGCAACCAAAGAGAGGACTATTGTGGATCATATCATAGCATTTTCTCTTTTTGTTCTTGTTGTTTCTTTTGATTTTGTTTTATTTCTCATTTTTTCCCTTTTTGGTCTGATTTTTCTTGTACTGCATGGTAACTTGGAATATGTATACAAGAATTGCACATGTTTAATATATGCTGGATTACTTGATTTCTGTGAGAGGAGAAGGAAAAAGGGAGGGAGAAAAATTGTAAGATGAAGTTTTGCAAGGGTGAATGTTGAAAACTATGCTTGTGTTTTGGAAATAAAAAGCTTTATAAAAATAAATCTATATCCTTTTTACTTCACTCTTACTACTTTTCTTCTTTTCATTCTTGGGCTTTTCTCCAAGATTCCTTCTTCAGATTGAGTTCTTCTCTATTAGTTCAAATCTCTCTACCTCTTGAGGTCTTCCTATTTAAGCACTTGTTATTTTAGTCAAGTATTATTTTATAGTTGGTTCCTTTCTTTCAGCTTAAGTTCAGATGTTCTTCCTGTTTTGCCAATTTTCTTTTCCCAAAATTCAACATCTGGTCATCTATAAGTCATCCTCACAAATGACCCTCTTTTTATTTAGCCTCCTGTCGATCAATATAATTACATACCATTTAAATGTTTTGTTTTTCTTTGACACCCTGTGGTTATTGTGTATATGTACATACACATGTATACACATAAGCTAATTATGGCCCTGCTTACTTCACTTTGCATCAATTTGTATAGGTTTTTGCTTGCTTCTTTTTATTCATCATATTACCATTTTTATATTGCAGTAACTTTTTTACATTTATACACTGCAGTTTTAGACTTTCTCAAATCAAAGAGCATATAATTAATATCTAATAGTTTATTGCTACAAGAGGCTATCATTATTCATTCCACCCAACCCAAATACATGTATTAAAACATTTTTAAAAAACAATTGACCACTATGGTGTATTAAAGGAACTCAAGTTCCAAAGGCTATGTATGTATTACTCATATTTTTGGAGTTTCTAGCTTTCCACAATTTTCTGTCGATATTTCTATCAACAATGCATTGGTGTGCACATCTTTCTAGCTCCTACAATTTTGATTCTTTCAATTTTTTGATATCTTTGTCAATTTGCTTTAGATGCAAGTGTAACTTAGGGTTATTTTAGATTTTATTTCTTTAATTGATTTGGAGAAATTTCCTTACAATTATAAAGAATTGGCAATTTTTTAGAGAAAGATTTCCAAAAAAATTTATTATTACAGATGGAAATAGCTCTTGGTCATTTTTAGAATTCTGTTTTTCTCAGATAATGACCTTTATTAGAATATTTAGAATATTTGGTGCAATATATCCCAATATAACCTTTCCTTTTTTATCCTAACAACATTAATTTTGTTTGTGCAATAACTTTTTAGTTTCATTCAATCAAAATTTCCACTTCCTGACCTTTTTTGCCTTCTCTTCTTTTTCCTTTTTTTTAACTTCCCTTTCTTCCTATGCTAGACTTCATCTAATACTTAAAAAAACTCTTAACATATTTATTTGTAATTGCATAATTAACCATCTTTCTTGTTACCTATTCTTTTATTAAAAGTAAGCTCGATGAAGGCAATGGTCTTATCTTATTTAAACTTTATTTTTTACTCAACACCTAATACACTGACATGCCAATAGCTAAGAATTCTGCAGAATATTTTGACATGCTATTTATTTAGTGTTGGAAAATGTATTTGTATAAGCTTCATGCTTAATGTATGAGTTTCTTTGCTTGACAAAAGTTATTTTATAGTAAGGAAAGAATAATACAAATGAATTCATATTCACATTTTATCTCAGCTTGGCAGCATAAAGACAAGCTATGTGCAATTTTTATTTTTTGAGTTCTAGCATGTTAGAAAAGTATTGTTTTTTCAGGTACTCCCAAGTCTTCTAGACAAATAGATAAATCTTCTAGGTAAATATGTGTAAGCAAAAAGTACACTTTGGTATGAAGCTGAAATGAAATCATACAAAGAAAGGCCAACATGTATTTGCTTCTTTAGTCTTTTCATTTAAGTTTTAATTAGGATCTTTTTCATGTGCCCAAATAACCAGATCTCACCATTTGGACACAGTTACCAAAAATGCAGGAGGAAAAATTCTTTGTGGTATTGGAATAAGTATCTAAGAAATGTGCTTCTGAAGTCATTCCAGTGAGATTCTGATCAATTAGGGTTAGTAAGAATGATTTTTTAAAAAAAATATTTAAGTATAGCAGGCTCTTGTGGAAGTATTAGCAGGTACTTTTACCCTGGATATTTTACACATTAACGTCCTGGAATTTTAAACAACTTCAATTTAGTCTACCTTTCCTTAATCAGAGATGCTTATTCTAAATAATATGCAGTTTATGATAGTTTGCTCTTGCTAGATATAGTTACAACTGCAGAATGATTTTTGTGAAAATGAAATAGAAATGCAAGGACAAAGAATTTTGTTCATGCCTTTGAAAATTAAAACTAGTATTACTCAAGGGATGAGATGGATAATCCATTTTATTCTGATTTTTTTCTAGCAAAAAAGATATGAACAATATCCATTAATTGTAGACACAGAGCTCTTGTTCTATAACTTCTAAAAAATCTACATCATCAAGACAGCCCTGGCTTTCAGCTTGTGGGTAGGTCAAGCCATGATACAAAGGTATTTCCCCTGATAACAGATATTAGCTCACAGAGGCAGGTATGAAAGGGAATTTTTTCTGTCACTGAAGTGGAACAGAAAACTAGATGACAGAGGATCATAAAGAGAAAAATACAGTCCATTGCACTACATACAGTTTATCTAACTACAGAAAGGCTGTATTGACCACAGGGGAATTTAAACCAATTGTCCAATGGCGTCTTAAAATGTCGAACCTGCTACTTAAAACCTTGAACCATTCTCCTGTGTTTATTCAATGCAATTCTTACTCTGACCCCTGCATATTAGAAAGACCTATCTGCCCTTGTTCTAGGCTTTCCAGTGGCTTCCATTATTAAATGAGTTTGTTTAGCACTGACTTTAATAGTCATTGTAAACATATTTCCTATCTGAAAAGCAGAGAGTGGGCTCTGGGGTAAGTCTCCTTGGTTCTTTTAATGTCTCAAATGACATTTTGGTAGATGGATATGAGAACCCTGAGGAAAAAGTCTACTGAAAGTTGTAGCCAAAAGTTCTTTAAAATCCTTTCCCTCTCATCCTTGTAATAGTACAAATGTTATTTTATTGGTGTCATTTGATTTTAGGGAATACTCTGGAAATTTATTTCATCAGATTTTCCATATTTTTTCCAATTAAAAATCATTTCTTCTGAGATTAATGTTCAAACACAGGAATTGAATTTGTATTCTATTCATACTACATCCTTCATATGGGAAAAAAAAAAAAAAACATTTAAGAGACTTGTCAGAAGCTTGCAAAAGTGTCAAACACTGTGGTCTGACTACTTAAATAAATTGGTCACATGTAGCATGTTACACCTGGGCTCCTTGGGCTGTACTGATTGCCTTTTGCCTTCTGAGTGCAATTTAGGATGATCATTTTAATCTCTAAGATCTTTTATGGCTGGGGATCCATTTATCTGATAAATTGCCTCTTTCCCTGAGTATGGTAATTAATATCAACTAAAGTGTTTTTCTTAATAATATATTTTTTTTTTTTTCAAACTGGGTAGCAAACGATAAGGAATGCTTTTGTGGAAGAACCCTATTACCCAGAGTTTCTCAACATTAATGATTTGAGAAAAGTTTGATTAGTGCATATAAAGATGTTTAGTGCAATGTTTCTCCCATAAGGCTTATGGGATTAGAAGATAGCCCCTAAAATAACTTTGAGTCTATCTTATATAATTATATATGTATAATATATGCAATTTACATATAATCATATAAAATAATATAGAGTCTGTGTTGATGAGTTGTTTTAGCTTTTTATGACAGTGTGACCATTTTTGGGTTTTCTTGGTAAAAATATTAGAATTATCTTTTCCAAAATTCTACACATATATACACACATATATAATATATATATATATATATATATGTATATACATATATATGTATGCATGTATGTATGCATGTGTGTATATTTACTAAATAATATTCTTTATTCTTATTCTGTTTTGAAATTTCATAATATGTAAACTCCTTGAGGATAGAAATGATTTCAGTTTTTGTCTTTGTATCTTCTGCATCTAGAACAGTGACTAGCTTATAGATGCTTGTTGATTAATTGCTTTAACTTGTGGACTGCTCTAAGATACTATGAAATTCTCTATTATCTTGATCATCAAATTTATTTAAAAATACTGAGATATTAAGTAACATTCTGTTCATATAGTACATCATAACTAAAAACCGGGGAACTGGATGTTAGAATAGTTGTTTGTTTGTTTTGTTTTTGTTTTTTGATGGGTCTTTGTGTCTGGGATTTTTTTTTTCAATTATTAAAGGAGCTTTGGAATTTCCTGAGAGCACTACAGTCTCCTTTTGGTTAATTCTGGGCTCAACTGATACATTTGCTTGTTTGACACAAATATATATGCTGATAGACAAGGTCAATAGGTCGATATGCTGATAATTTTCATATCTACCTGTACTGACAATTTTTCTATTGATCTTCACTTTCTCACCTCCAAATTCCTTTCAGATATCTTAAACTGGACATTTTGTAATCATCTTAAACTTAACAGTCCAACATGGAACTCATCAACTTTCCCCCTAAACCTCTTTAGGGCATCATTATCTTCCAGTTTCACGACCTAGATGTCATCCTTCACTCTTCATTATCTCTCACTCCCCATGTGCAACATGTTTTCAAGGTCTGTTGATTTTACCTTTGCAATATTTAGAACCTCCTTCTTTCAACACTGATGCAAGTTCTCATCACCTTACTCCTGGATTATTGTAGTATCCTGCTTCTGAGTTTGTTTTCCTTAAGTTTTCCCCATTCTCTATTCCACCTTTTCCATTCAGCTACCAAAGTGATTTTCCTAAAATGAATTTCTATCTATATGTAATTCTCCCTCAACAGTCTCCAGTAGTTCCTTAGTGACTCCAGAATAAAATTAAAAATCCTCTATTGTAAAATAATTTGTTAACTATAACAGTAAGTAATTTAGTAGGTCTTAGGTTTGGTGAGAGAAATGGTCTCCATATTATAGATTCTTAATCTATTTTTAAAAATGCTATCCTTTACCATATTCGTCTCTTGATTTCCTTGGCTTCTTCCAAATTCCAGATAAACCCCCACATTTTACAAGAAGTTTTTTCCTAACTCCCCTTTATGCCAGTGTTTTCCACTCACTGATTGATACATCATTTCCTAGATAGAGCTTGGTTGTATGTTGTTATTTGCATATTGTCTCAATCATTAAACTAGATGCTCTTTAAGGATAGAGACTGGTTCTTATATTTCTTAGTTTCCTTAGTACTTATCAAAGTGCCAGGCACAACTCTTCTTTTTTAATTGTAGCTTTTCTGTTGATAAAACATATGCATGGGTAATAATTACAACAATTTTCCTTGCGCTCACTTCTGTTCTAACTTTTCCTCCCCTAGATGGGAGGCAGTCTTATATATGTTAAACATGTTAAAGCATATCCTAGATACAATAGATGTGTGCAGATCTGTATAGTTCTTTTGTTGCACAAGAAAAATTGGATTCAGAAGGTAAAAATAACCTGGGAAGAAAAACAAAAATGCAAGTAGTCCACATTCATTTCCCAGTGTTCCTTCTCTGGGGGTAGCTGATTCTGTCCATCATTGATCAATTGGAACTGAATTAGATATTCTCTTTGTCAAAGATATCCACTTCTATCAGAATACATCCTCATACAGAATTGTTGTTGAAGTGTAAAATGATCTCCTGGTTCTGCTCATTTCACTCAGCATCAGTTCATGTAAGTCTCTCCAAGCCTCTCTGTATTCATCCTGCTGGTTATTTCTTACAGAACAATAATATTCCATAACATTCATATACCACAATTTACCCAACCATTTTCCAATTGATGGGCATCCTTCATTTTTCAGTTTCTAGCCACTACAAAAAGGGCTGCCACAAACATGTTGACACATACAGTTCCCTTTCCCTTCTTTAGTATCTCTTTGGGATAAGCCCAATAGTAACACTTCTGGATCAAAGGGTATTCACAGTTTAATAACTTTTTGAGCATAATTCCAAATTGCTCTCCAGAATGGCTGGATCCATTCACAACTCCACCAAAAATGCATCAGTGTCCCAGTTTTCCCACATCCCCTCCAATATTTATCATTATCTTTTCCTGTCATCTTAGCCAATGTGACAGGTGTGTAGTTGTCTTAATTTGCATTTCTCTGATCAATAGTGATTTGAAACACCCTTTCATATGAGTGGAAATAGTTTCAATTTCATCATCTGAAAATTGTCTGTTCATATCCTTTGACCATTTATCAATTGGAGAATGGCTTGATTTCTTATAGAGTCAATTCTCTATATATTTTGAAATGAGGCCTTTATGAGAACCTTCAACTATAAAAATATTTTCCTAGTTTATTGCTTCCATTCTAATCTTGTTTGCATTAGTTTTGTTTGTACAAAGGCTTTTTAATTTGAAACAATAAAAATTTTCTATTTTGTGATCAATAATGATCTCTAGCTCTTCTTTGGTCACAAATTCCTTCCTCCTCCACAAGTCTGAGAGGTAAACTATCTTATTTTCTTCTAATTTATTTATAATTTCATTCTTTATGCCTAAATCATTAACCCATTTAGATCTTATATTGGTATATGGTGTTAAGTGTGGGTCCATGCCTAGTTTCTGCTGTACTAGTTTTCAGTTTTCCTAGCAGTTTTTGTCAAATAGTGAATTCTTATCCCAAAAGTTGGGATCTTTGGATTTGTCACACACACTAGATTGCTATAGTTATTGACTATTTTGTCCTGGGAACCTAACCTATTCCATTGATCAACTAGTATATTTCTTAGCCAATATCAAATTCTTTTGGTGACTGCTGCTTTATAATATAGTTTTAGATCAGGTACAGCTAAGCTGCCTTCATTTGATTTTTTTTTTCATTAGTTCCCTTGAAATTCTTGGCTTTTTGTTCTTCCAGATGAATTTTGTTTTTATTTTTTCCAGGTCAATAAAATAGTTTCTTGGGAGTCTGATTGGTATAGCACTAAATAAATAGATCAGTTTAGGGAATATTGTCATTTTTACTATATTCGTTCAGCCTATCCAAGAACACTTAATATTATTCCAATTGTTTAAATATGATTTTATTTGTCTGGCAAAACTCTTATTAATTATTTATTGACTGACTGAAAACTTATTTAATAAAATTAATTCATTTTAAATTTCATTTTATACATTAAAAAACATTATTTTGAGAAAAAGCCCATAAATTTCAGCAAATTGAACATGGGGTGCAGTACTGCCCCCATACACAACTTTGGACACCTGCACTATGGGATTTTTTTCTCCCCCAAACTCTAATTCTAATTAAATGGATTTGTTTTGTTTTTGTTTGTTTTAGTTTTCAACATTCATTTTTTTAATAATTTGTATTCCAAATTTTTTGCCCTTCCTCTCTTACTTCCCTTCTCCCAAAACATCAAGCAATCTGATATAGGCTAAATATGTGCAATCCTTTTTAAAAATTGTTTTATTTTTTTCTGATTATACATGTATATTAATTTTAATGAACACTTCTTTATGAAACATGTTGTGAGATAAAAATCAGAAAAAAGGAGAAAAACCACAACAAAAACAGAAAAAAAATAGAAAAAAGTTAATATAGAATGTGTTAACTTTTCAGTGGAGTCAGGAAGACCTGAGTTCAAATCTAGCCTCAGACATTTAACATTTACTATCTGTGTAATTCTGAACAACTCACTTAATGCCCACCCCCAAACAAACAAACAAAAACAAAATTTATTGGAATTGTCTTGGTTCACTGAAGTACTGAGGAGAACCAAGTCTTGCTATTATTGTGCATAGAGTATTTCTGGTTCTGCTTGTTTCACTCAGTATCACTTCATATAAATCTTTCCAGACCTTTCTAAAATCATCTAGTTCATTATTTTTTATACAATAATAATATTCCATTACTTTTCACATATTATAACTCATTCAGCTATTCCCAATTGATGGGCATTTACTCATTTTCCAATTCTTTGCCATCACACATAGTTTTGCACATGTGTGTCCTTTTTCCTCCTTTATGATTTCCTGGGGAT
Organism: Sminthopsis crassicaudata; assembly: GCF_048593235.1. Taxonomy (NCBI): domain Eukaryota; kingdom Metazoa; phylum Chordata; class Mammalia; order Dasyuromorphia; family Dasyuridae; genus Sminthopsis; species Sminthopsis crassicaudata. Next base: position 115,755,660 of record NC_133622.1, read on the forward strand.
ATAGATCCAGGAGTGAGACTGGTGGATCAAAGATTATGCACAGTTTCATATACTTTTGGGTATAGTTCCAAACAACTCTCCAGAATGGTTGGATCATTTCACAACTCCATGAGCAATGCATTAGTGTCCCAGTTTTCCCACATCCCCTCAAACCATTTATCCTATCTTTTCCTGTCACTGGACTCTCCTTTTGAATATATTTCCATATTTGTCATGTCATGGAAGAAAAATCACAGCAAAAAGGGAGAAAAAAAAACAAAGAAACGATGAAAATAAATACTATACTTTCATACATATTAGTCTCCATTCTCTAAATGTGGATGGCATTTTCCATACCAAGTCTATTTGAATTGTCTTGCATTTCTACATTGTTGAGAAGAGCCAATCCCATCACATTTGTTCATCAATCTTATTTGTTGAGTACAATGTTCTGGTTCTGCTTACTTCACTCAGCATCAATTCATGTAAGTCTTTCCAGGTTTTTCTGAAATATGTCTGTTCATTATTTCATACAGCAGAATAGTATTCCATTACATTAAAAATGCCACAAGTTGTTCAGCTCTTCCCCAATAGTTGGACATTTCCTTAATTTCCAGTTCTTTGAAATTACAAAAACAATTGCAGTAAATATTTTTGCACAAGCGCTTCCTTTTCCCTTTTTTATAATCTCTTTAGGATAGGGATTTTAAAAAATTGTAGTATTATTTATTTTTAAGACACATTTCTTTATAAATCATGTTGGAAGAAAAAATCAAAGCAAAAGGGAAAAAAACATGGGAGAGATAAAAAAAGAAGGGAACATAGTATGTGTTATTTTGCATTCCATCTCTTAGTATCTTTATCTGGATGCAGATGGCATTTTCTGTTCAAAATGTATTGGTATTGCTTTGGATCACTGAAACACTGGGAAGAACCAACCCTTTCATAGCTTATAATCAAATATTCTTGCTGTTATTGTGCACAATGTATTACTGGTTTTACTTGTTTCATTCAGTATTAGTTTATGTAAATCTTTTTGGGCCTTTCTATAATCCACTTGTTCATCATTTTTTATACAACAATATGTGCAGCATATGTGAATAGTGTTTTGTGATTGTGATCATATAATTTCTGGGTTTATTTTAGCAGTTTGACTTCAAAATATTTTGTAATGTCTAAAATTTCCTTGAATGCAATTTATTTTTCTATGTTTTGTTGCTGGGATACAATGGTAATATATAGAAATGCTGATAATTTATTTATTTTATATCTTGCACATTGCTAAAGTCAAGTTGTGTTTTAGTTGATTCTCTAAGCTTCTTTTAGTATACCATCTGCAAAGAATAATAGTTTTGTTTCCTCATTGATTCTTTTAATTTTTAAATATTTTTCTTCTCTTCTTGCTAAAGTTAACATTTTAAATAAAACATTGAATAATAACAGTGATAATGCACATCTTTGTTTCACTCCCTAATTTATTCCCATTACACATAATATCTGCTGCTTATTTTAGATAGATACTGCTAATCCTTTTAATGAGCTCTCTCATTATTACTATGTTCTCTAATGTTTGAAATAGGAATAAGTGGGGGCAACTAGGTGGTGCAGTGGATAGAGCACCAGCCTTGAATTCAGGAGAACCCAAGTTCAAATCTGATCTCAGACACTTAACACTTCCTAGCTATGTGACCCTGGGCAAGTCACTTAACCCCAGCCTCATTAAAAAAAAAATAGGAATAAGTGATGTGTTTTGTCAAAAGCTGTTTCTGTATCTGCTGAGATAACCATGTAATTTATGTTAGTTTTGTTATTAATATGGTTAACTATGTTGATAGTTTTTCTGATATTGAACCATCCTTGCATTCCTACTGTAAATCCCACCTGATCATAATGTAGGATCTTTATTATAAATTGTAGTAATCTCAAACAATAATTTATTTAAAATTATTACATTAATATTCATTAAAGGAATTGGTCTTAATTGTTTTTCTCTCTTTTTGCTCTTTCTGGTTTAGGTAACAGCACCGAATTTTCATCATAAAAGAAATTTGGTATGACTCCTTTTTTACCTATTTTCCAAAATAACTTATATTGTATTTTAATTAATTGGTCTTTAAATGTTTGCTAGAATTCACTAGTAAATCCATTTTGCTATAGATATTTTTTCCTAAGGAAGTTCATTAATGGTTTGTTCAATATATCTTTTTTTTTTTATAAAATGAGATTATTTAAGTATTTTATTTTCTCTTCTGTTAATCTGGGCAATTTTTATTTTTGTAAATATTCATCCATTTCACTTAGATAGATTTATTGGCAAAGTGCATGGCAAATTAAAGTTATTAATTGATTTAATTTTCTCTTCATTGGTGGCTAATTCTCCCTTTTCATTTTTGATATGTAATTTGTTTTTCTTCTTTTTAAAATAAAATTATTTTTTTCATGAAACTAGCTTTTAGTTTCATTAGTTCAGTAGTTTTTGTTCAATTTTATCAATCTATCCTTTAATTTTTAGAATTCCAATTTGGAATCTGATTGAGAATTTTAAGTTCATAATTTTTCTATTTTTTTAATTGCTTGCCCAATGCATTAATCCCCTCTTTCTCTATTTCATTTGCAGAAGGCTTTAGAAATATAAAGTTCTCCCTAAGAATTACTTTAACAGAATCACCTAAATTTTGGTGTGTTGTCTCACATATTGTTTGTTACTTGACCCACTCAGTCTTTAGTAATTTTTTGTTTTATCTTCCAATTAATTTTAATACATCTTTTCATGGCCCTATATAATATGTAATTTTAGTTGCATCATTGTCTGAAAGCATTCATTTAATATTTTTCCTCTTCTGTCTTTGAATGTGAAAGTTTATACCCTAATACATGCTCAATTTTTGTGTAGGTTCCATGTACTCTTTAGAAAAAAGATATATATGAGGGGCAGAGCCAAGATGGTGGAGAAGACACATGTATTATTCTAAGCTCCTCTTCTGTCCTCACTACTAATTACCAAATTCAGCCTCAGAAATAGTACTTGACTGGTAAAATCCATGAATATTGGGAGTACAACAAATTACCAGCCAAAGATAATCTGGAAGATGGCTAGAAAAGGTTTGTCATGATCTTCTGGAGCAGGCCAGCACAGACATGGAGGCAGTACACAGGGGGTAGCACACTGAATGGACTGGGGCAGAGATGGTCTCTGTGGGTGGAGAGTTTGCAAGGAGTATCATTGGCTGTTCTGCTTTAGTTGCAAAGCAATAATAGATCAGCAGAGAAGTGACACAAACACCAAAGGTAGAGTATACTCCCCCAAAATGCTAGAATTTAACAGGACCTGACTACACCCACTCAGCTTTGGAAGTGACCCAGAGCCCACAGCACAGCTTTGCAGCCACATTCAGCAAAATAGGGCTTTTGCCTGGGGCAGCCACAAATCTGCACAGTGGAAGGCCTCTTCCCAGGGCAGAGACACTTCCACAATGGGGCTCTTCCCAGGGCACTTCCACAGTTCAGCCACTCTTTGAAGCCCATTTGCAGGACAGCTACTGTCCATCTATGTATCTCTGTCTGTAGAGGAAGCTGGAAAACTCCTTGATATGAAGGCAGATGTTAAGGGCTCTTAAAAAATGAGTAAAAAATCCAAGAAAACTCTAACCATTGATAGCTTCTATAAAGAAAGAGATGAGGTTTTCATCCCCAAGGAGACTAATAGCAGACAGTCTCCACAGAAAAACCCCAAAGGGGGATTTAACCTCGTCCCCATCATACAAGGTTTTTCTCCTAGGAGAAAGTATAAAAGATGTTAAAAGAGAACAAGAAGAAAAATAGGGAAAGGAAAGAGAAGCTATACAAGAGAGTACAGAAAAGGCATATGACTCACTAAAAGAAAAATCTGATAAAGTGGAAAAAGAAAACAACTTTCTGAAATGTGAATTGGAAAAAGTTAAGAACTCCCAGGGAAACAGAATTTGTTAATTGGAAAAAATAAAGAACTGCTAGAAAAGTAGGATTTGTGAATTGGAAAAAGAAAATAACTCAATAATAATAAAAAAAAATTAGTGAAATAGAAAACAATTCCATAGAGAAAACAATGCATTTAAAAACTCAATTGTACATACACAAAAAGAAGTAAAAAAAATGAAGAAAATAACACATTAAAATCAGAACTGAACAAAAAGAAATGAATGATTTGCTGAGACATCAAGATTCAGTCAAGCAAAAAAAAAAAGTGAAAAAAATAGAAAAAATGTTAAATATCTACTTGGAAAAACAACAGACCTGGAAAATAGATCTGTGAGAGATAATTTGAGAATTACTGGACTTCCTGAAAATTATGATGAAAAAAAGAGCTTAGATACTATTTTATAGGAAATCATCAAAGAGAACTGCCCAGATGTAATAGAATCAGAAGGTAAAATAGGCATTGAAAGAATTCATCGAACACCTTCTGAAAGAGACCCTAAAAGAAAAACTCCAAGGAATATAGTGGCTAAATTCCAGAACTATCAGACTAAGGAAAAATATTACAAGCAGCCAAAAAACAATTCAAATACCGAGGAGCCACAATAAAGATCACTCAGGAACTAGCTGCTTCTGAATTAAAAGATCAAAGGGCCTGGAATGTGATATTCTGAAAGAGAAAATAACTTGGAATACAGCCAAAGATAAACTACCTATCTAAGATGAGCATTTTCTTCCAGGGAAGAAGAAAGACATTTAATGAAACAGGTGAATTCCATTTGTTTCTAATGAAAAAAAAAAAACAGAGCTAAACAAAAAGTTTGACCTCCAACTATAGGACTGAAGAGAAGCAGAAAAAAGTAAAAAGAACTCTTGAGAATTGTATTTCTGTTATGGCCATACATAAAGAGTGCATGTACAATTTGATTTTACTGACATAATATAAAGAAAAGGGAAGAAGAGGCAGAAAGGGGATAATATCAGAAAAAGGAAAAGGGGGAGATAAAAAGAGGGAAACTACATCTCATGAAGAGCCTAAGGAAACCTATTAGAGGGAATTTAGGGTTGGAGAGGAGCATTGTGTGAATCTTACTCTCATCAGATTTGGCTGAAAGAGAAAATAAGAGACATATTTGATTTACAGAAAAACTTTTCTCACTGAATTAAAAAGTGGGAGAGGAGAAGGGAAAAGGAAAAGAATAATAACGGAAAGGTATAAGAAAGGGGAAGGGAATCAAAAAGGGTGGGAGGAATTCTAAAGAGGGAAAGCTGTGAGAGGCAAGTGATGCCCATAAGTTTAACAATGGGAAGGGATAAGCAGGGATATACATACAGAGTAAATGTAAAAGACTGGAGCAGAATCTGTTATGCTTCAGATGAAATAAAAAAAGGATGACTAACCCTGTCATCATTATCTCAGATCAAACAAAAACAAAAATTGATCTAATTAAAAGATATAAGGAAGGAAACTATATCTTGCTAAAGGGTAACATAGACAATGAAGCAATGTCAAAACTAAACATATATGCAACAAATGGTATGGCATATAACTTAAAGGAGAAGTTAAGAGAGTGGCAAGAAGAAATAGAGAGCAATTGTATCTAGGATATATTATACCACATTTAACATGTATGGGACTGCCTGCCATCTAGGGGAGAGGGTGGAGGGAAGGAGGGGAAAATTCAGAATAGAAGTGAGTGCAAGGGATAATGTTGTAAAAAAAATTACCTATGCATATGTACTGTCAAAAAAGTTATAATTATAAAATTAATTTTAAAAAAAGAAATAGACAACAAAACTATAATAGTGAGAGATCACAACCTTGCACTCTCAGAATTAGATAAATGAAACCACAAAACAAATAAGAAAGGAGGTAAATAGAATATTAGAAATATTAGGTATGATAGTTTTTAAAACTTTTACACATTCTATCTGATAGTTAGAAAGACAAGATTGACATAGTATTTGGACATTAAAGGAGTATTTCAATTGATTATGAATACTTTATAAGAAATTTGTTTATTTTTCCTCCACTTCCCCATAATTTAGGGGAGGGCAGAAAAGAGATTTATATTAATTTTTGATAAACACTTATATGGGAGATGCTATGAATGTAGAATGGTGCATGTACTTTTATATAAGGTCAGTACATTATTAGCTTTAATATAATTGTTTTTACTTTGTTACAAGATGCCACTCAAGAAATGATAATGGTTTGTAAATGTTTTTAATGTAAAAATAAAACATATCAATAAAACTTGGTATTGGGGAAGAATGTCAATGAAACATTTGATAATATTTCATACAGAAGAGAACAAACAGACCTAATATAAGAAGACACCAAGATGCAGGGCATTTTTGCAATTTAAAAGAGGTTAAAAAAACCCAAAACAGTAATAAATGCCATATTCATGGCATTACCACAAACAAAACAAAACAAAAAAAAAGTGATAAGTTTGTTCTCATTACTTACTCTAATTCCTTCATTTTCTTTTTTCTTCTCTTATTAATAAAATGAACATTTCTAGCACAAGTATTGAATAATGTGAATATTTCTAGCTTAATCCTATTAAATATAATGCTTGTTGATTGTTTCAGATACATGCTTTTTTATCATTTGAAGGAAAACTCTATTTATTCTTACACTCTCCAGTGTTTTTATTAGGAATGGATGCTGTGTTTTGTCAAATGCTTTTCCTACATCTATTGAGATAACCATATGATTTCTGTTATTTTGGTAATTGCTATTATAAATTATGCTAATATTTTCCCTGATATTGAATCAGTCTTGCATTCCTGCTATATTCCTTTTTATCCCCATTTAATTTTCTCTAAAGTTCTATTATACCTAACTTTTCCAAAATTCTGTTCAGTTCCTTAACTTTTTTTTTTGTATATTTTGTGGATAAATTAATTTGATAGATAGATTTTGATAGAGGGAGGGTGAGATCCCTCACCAGTATATTTTTGCTGTCTATTTTTTCATGCAATTCACTTAACTTCTCTTCTAGGAATTTGGATGCTATATTACTCTCTCTCTCTCTCTCTCTATCTATCTATATCTCTATCTCTATCTATCTATCTATCTATACATACTGTATATATATTTAATATTGATATTACTTCAGACACCTTTAGAAAGATGTATATTACTTCCTTATCTCTTTTAATTAGATCTAGTTTTGCTTCTGACTGGATCTGAAATTCAGGATTGCTACTTTTGTTTCTTTTACTTCAGCTGAGGCATAATATGTTCAGTTCCAGCCTTTTATCTTTACTCTGTATTTATCTCTCTGCTTCCAATGTGTTTTTTGTAAACAATATATTAAAGGATGCTGGCTTTTAGGTCTGCTACCACTTCTGTTTTATGCAAGAGTTCATTCCATTAATATTCATAATTAAGATTGCTAAATTATATTTCTAGTCATCCTATTTTTTCCTTTACTTTTTTTTCTCTCTTTTCACCTTTTTCCTCCTCACCAATGTTTTGCTTTTGACCATTACCTCCCTTAATCTGCTTTCCCTTTTTTAATTCTCATCCTTTTTTATCCCTTTACCCTAATACTTGTCCTCTCCTTTCTATTAACTTCCCACTTTCCTTTCCTCTTCCCCCCTTGCTTACCTGTATGCTGAGACACATTTGGTATGAAGTTTATTTATTTTAATACATAATGCTTTATGAATCATGCTGGGAGAGAAAAATCAGAGCAAATGGGAAAAACCATGGGAGAGAAAAAAAAAAAAAAAACAGGAAAAAGAAGTGAAAAGCATGTGTTGATTTACATTCAGTCTCCTTAGTTTGTTTGTTTGTTTTTTGGAATGCAAATGGCATTTTCTGTCTAAAGTCTAGAGGGATTGCTTTAGAGCACTGAACTACTGAGAAGAACCAAGCCTTTCATAGTTGATCATCGCATATTCTTGCTGTTAGTGAGTACAACGTATTCCTGGTTTCTGCTTGTTTCACTCAGCATCAGTTCATGTAACTCTTTCCAGGCCTTTCTATACTCAGCTTGTTCATCATTTTTTAAAGAACAATAATATTCCATTATTTTCATGTATAGCAACCTATTCAGCCACTTGATGGGCAGCCACTCATTTTCAAATTTTTTGCTATTACAAAAAGAGCTGGTACAAACATTTTTGCACATGTATGATCCTTTTCCCTTCTTTATGATTTCTTTGGGATACAGACTTAGTAACAGCACTGCTTGGTTAAAGAGTATGCTCAGTTTTTAGGAATGGACCCACACTTAACACTGCACACCAAGATAAAATCAAATCGGTCCATGATTTAGGCATAAAGAATGAGATTATAAATAAATTAGAGGAATGCAGGCTACTTTACCTCCCAGACTTGTGGAGGAGGAAGGAATTTGTGACCAGAGAAGAACTAGAGATCATTATTGATCACAAAATAGAAAATTTTGACTATATCAAATTAAAAATACAAAAAAAGCTAATGCAAACAAGACTAAAAGGGAAGCAACAAACTAGGAAAACATTTTTACAGTTGAAGGTTCTGACAAAGGCCTAATTTCCAAAATATATTGAGAACTGACTCAAATTTATAAGAAATCAAGCCATTCTCTAATTGATAAATGGTCAAAGGATATGAGCAGACAATTTTCAAATGAAGAAATTGAAATTATTTCTAACCATATGAAAAGATGCTCCAAGTGATTATTAATCAGATAAATGCAAATTAAGACAACTCTGAGATACCACTACACATCTGTCATTTTGGCTATGGTGACAGGAAAAGATAATGCTGAGTATTGGAGGGGATTTGAAAAAATTGGGACACTGATGCATTGTTGGTGGAATTGTGAATACATCCAGCCATTCTGGAGAGCAATTTGAAACAATGCTAAAAAAATTATCAAACTGTGCACAACTTTTGATCCAACAGTGTTACTACTGGGCTTATATCCAAAGAGATATTAAAGAAGGAAAAGGGACGTGTATGTGCCAAAATGTTTGAGGCAGCCCTTTTTGTAGTGGCTAGAAACTGGAAAATGAATGGATGCCCATCAATTGCAGAATCGTTGGGTAAATTGTGGTATATGAATGTTATGGAATATTATTGTTCTGTAAGAAATAACCAGCAGAATGAACACAAAGAGACTTGGAGAGACTTACATGAACTGATGCTGAGTGAAATGAGCAAAACCAGAAGATCATCACACATTTCAACCACAATACTGTATGACAATGTATTCTGATAGAAGTGGATATCTTTGACAAAGAGAAGATCTAATTTAGTTCCAAATGATCAGTGATGGACAGAATCAACTACCCCCAGAGAAGGAACACTGGGAAATAAATGTGAACTACTGGTATTTTTGTTTTTCTTTTCAGGTTATTTTTACCTTCTGAATCCAGTTCTTCTTGTGCAACAAAAGAATTGTATGGATCTGCACACATATATTGTATCTAGGATATACTTTAAAATGTTTAACATGTATAAGACTGCCTTCCCTCTAGGGGAGGCAGTGGAGGGAGGGAAGGGAAAAGTTGGAACAGAAATGAGTGCAAGGGGCAATGTCGTAAAATATTATCCATGATATGTCCTGTCAATAAAAAGCTAAAAAAAAAAAAAAAGAGTAAGCTCTGTTTTGTAGCCCTTTGGGTATAGTTTCAAATTGCTCTCAAAATGGTTGGATCATCTCATATTTCACATTCACATTCACATTTTACAACTCCATCAACCAATGCATTCATTAGTTGTAATGTTCTTCTCTAAAGTATAATGTTCTCTGGGAGTAGATTTCTTTTCAGTTCAATAATTCAGTTTAGATTCAATAATCTCCTCAAATGCAGCCAGGAGTTAAAGTCCAAATCCTTATTGTCTCTTTCAAAGTCTTGTCTCCTTCACTTGGGGCTTGACTGGTTTTTCTGAAGGCCTTGTGTAGTCTTGATTCAGAAAACTTGAGCTGCCTTCTCTGGCTTGTGAATCTCCTTGACCTGGCTTCTTAATGTCCTGGACTGAATCATGGTTGAGGTTCCTATCTTATATATGTTCTCTTAAAGGTGTGAATCTTGTGGAACTGTAGTAAATATTAAGTATATTTAATATATAGTTAATTATATTAAGTATATATAGACACAATAATTATCTAATTTAGCATGGTCTATCAATTCTAGTGACTTAGAACCTTGTAAGAATCCTAACATCTCCCATTTTCTTTTGATTTTGAACATAGGTGGTCATGACCTCCCTGACTTATCAAGAAGGTGAGAACCCCCAAAAAGAAGGTGATCATGCCTTCTTTGATTGCTCAAAAAAGGAGTGAAAACACCATAAAAAGGAAGTGATGACAGCCTCCCTGACATCTCAGGAAGAGAGATGAAAACACCAAAGGAAATGGGAAATCAACTCAGTTTAGTGTATAATCTGAAGGGGCTCACTCTTAAAACAGGTATACATACATGTATTGTATTTAACTTATACTTTAACATATTTAACATGTATTGGTCAATTTGCTATTTGGGGGAAAGGGTGGGGGGAAGAAGGGGAAGAGTTGGAACAAAAGGTTTTGCAATTGTCAATGCTGAAAAATTACTATGCATAAAATTTTTGTAAAAATTAATTAATTAAATTAATAGATTAAATAAAAATTTAAAAAGTATATATAAATCCATCAATATGAGTGGTATAACACATAATTACATAAATTACATAATCACATAGTAACACAGGCTAGAAGAGATGTAACAAATAACATGAGGAATTATGCATGTCCATAAGTCCTACAATTAGTCCAAAAAGAATCTATTGTCCATTATTTCATGTACCAGGAATCCAATAATTGCTGCAAGTTTTGAAGTCCTGCAATAGTCTCATCAACAATTTTTCATCTCAAGGAATCCAATGATTCCTGCTGGTTTTCAAGTCCTGCAACAGTCTCATGTTGTGTTAGGGAATCCAATGATTCCTGCAGATTTTGTTCTTAGGTCTTCTTTGTTTCCAGATTTTTCTTTTTTGTGTCTCTCTCTGATGGACAAGGCGAAAATGGCTCATTGGCACCCATCTGATTCCTTCTCCATCTGTAGAGATAAAAGCAAACACTCTTCCCCAAGCAGTTAACCTATTTGGTCCTTTCCATTCACTACTTTCTGGATCTCTCCACATCACCTGGTGATTATCTAAAGATAGTGATATTGCTCATACTGGAAACTGCCCTTCTGTTGGGTTACAAAACTTGTCTGCTGGAATCAGAGCATCTTTTTATTATTATTATTATAGCTTTTTATTTACAAGATATATGCACAGGTAATTTTTCAGCATTGACAATTGCAAAACCTTTTGTTCCAACTTTTTCCCTCCTTCCCCTTACCCCTTCCCCCAGATGGCAGATTGACTAATACATGTTAAATATGTTAAAGTATAACTTAAATACAATATATGTATAGATGTACAAATATTTATTTTGCTGTACAAAAAGAATCGGTCTTTGAAAGAAAATAAAAAATGCAGGTGGGCAAAAATAGAGGTATTGGGAATTCTATGTAGTGGTTCATAGTCATCTCCCAGAGTTCTTTCCCTGGGTGTACCTGGTTCAATTAATTACTGCTCTATTGGAAATGAGTTGGTTCATCTCATTGTTGAAGAGGGCCTCATTCATCAGAATTGATCATCATATAGTATTGTTGAAGTATATAATGATCTTCTGGTCCTGCTCATTTCACTTAGTATCAGTTCATGTAAGTCTCTCCTGGCCTTTCTGAAATCATCCTGCTGGGTATTTCTTATAGAAGAATTATATTCCATAATATTCATATACCACAATTTATTCATCCATTCTCCAATTGATGGGTATCCACTCAGTTTCCAGTTTCTGGCTAATACAATGAGAGAGCCAGTACATATTTATCAAAAATTAAAAAAAAAATAGAGATCTAAATTTAGACAATCTCTAGGGTTACCCATGGCTCCCCCTTTCTTTTGTTTTTGGAGGAGTGTCTTAGTGTCTCTGTTTCTTCTCTCTACTGACCTTGAGGATTAAAAGGTATGCCAGTGGTGTGTAAAATCTTATACTGTGCACAAAAGTGTGAAAAATGTTTAGAAATATATGCAGTTTCATTTTCTGTTTTTATTGCTTGTGGCACACCCATAACTGCAAATGCTTGGATGAGGAATTCAGTGACCACTCAGGCTAGTCTCTTTTGCTGTTGGTATTATAAAAGTAAATCCTGAAAAGGTATTTACCACAATATGGATAAAAGACAGAAGACCAAAAGAGTTATAATGGGTCACATTCATTTGCTAGATTTCATTGGGTCTCAAACCATAAGGGTTCTTCCCTGGGGGGAGTATAGGAATGTGGAAAGGAAGGCAAGCTGTAAAGCTTTTTACTATGCTCCTAGCTTCCTGTTTTGTTATTCCAAATTGTAAACATAAAACTTGAGCAGGCTCATGATATTTAGAATGAGATTTTTGTGCTTCCTGAATTAAAGGAGTACTGGCTAAGATAGTTAAAAGGCTATCTGCCTTTGAATTTCCATCAAAAATAGGACCTGGAAGTCCACTATGTGAGTGGGCATGCAAGATATCAATCTTATCTGGATGCTTTCTCACATGCTCTTGAAATTCCTTAAAGAGCTGATAAATATTAGAAACTGCAAATTTTATTTGAGCTGTGGCAATTCTTTATACCACACCTACTGAATAGTCTGAATCAGATATTATATTTATATCTCCTGGATAATAAGTAAGAGCTAGCATGATTGCATATATTTGATTCTGCTTAGTGGAGTGAAAAGGAGTTCTGACTCCTCTTTTTATGATTAAATCATGAGAGTATACAGCACAAATATTTTGTTTGGATGCATCTGTAAAGATAGTGGTCCTTTAAGAGGAACCTTAGAAAACTTTTCTTCAAAAATCCATGGCCAATTATATAATAACTGTGTTTTCTTTAATGGAGACCCATGTCCAAAATTTGGAACAAATAAAATTCGCCACTCTGTGATGATTTTGAAGAATACATTTGTGCATATGTGCACAATGTGCAAATGTGTATATTTTGTCAGGTCTTATCCCAGATAATTGTACTGCTCGCTTAATAGCCTTTAATAAAATTCTAGCCACAGCACTGGGTAAGGAGTAAGGCTTTGTTCTGGTTGTGCTGGGAGGTTCACCCACTCTATCACACTGTCTCTTTGATGAAGATCTGCTGTGGGGTGCCTCTTTTGTAGCAAGGTTTTTTGAGTTACTCTTTCAACCATATTGGATAAAGACAGTTCTACTTGTCTCAAAGCCTCTTTTTTGGAAATCATTTAAGTTGTTCGATGTCTCTGTTCTTAAAGAAAGCTTTTGTACTATAAGCACCTTAGGATATACTTCATATCCTAAATATTGAAAAGGGGCATACCTTTGAATTTTTTCTGTAGCTATATGCAATTTGTAGTTTCTTAGTGTTCCAGGCCCTTTTGTGACATACTTCTAACATTTGGAAATGCTTTTCTTACTGGACTAAGAGCAGCAGCAACATGCATTTGGCACATAGTAGGGCTATTTTTTATTCCCTGTGGCAAAAATGTCCATACATATCTTTTATAAGGCTCAGCTAAATTAACGCTGGACACTGAAATGACAAATCTTTTCATATCTTCCTTATCTAAAGGGATAGAATAGAAATAATCCTTAGTGTCTATAATCCAAAGAGGCCATTTTCTAGTAGGAGAAGGAAGTCCAGGCTGAAGAGTTCCCATAGTTTCCATTTGTTCATTACTCTTCTTAAATCAGTCAACATCCTCCATTTTCCAGATCTCTTTTTTTAGAACAAATACTGGAGAATTCCAAGGACTTAGAAAGGTTGTAAGTGTCTTTGGTCAACTTGCTTTTGCACTATATATACTAAGGCCTGAATTTTATTGCTTGTTAAGGGCCACTGTTCTACCTACACTGATGTATCAGTTTTCCACTGAATAGGAACCAGTGAGAGTTCAGGTAGGCCTTCAACAGCAGCCCTATATAAAAAGCCTAAGTATTTAATTGTAATCCTATCTGCTGTAAAATGTCTCTTCCCCACAGACTGATGGGGATTTTTTCAATCACAAAAGGAGTAAAAACTCCTGTTTCATTTTCAAATGTCCATCTCATAGGGGCAGCACTAACTTTTGCTGCTATTGATCCTCCTAGGCTAGACGTGTGCCTTAATCTTTGGCAGCTGGCACCTCTAATGACTGTACAATCTGCACTTGTGCCTACCAATCCTTCTAATGGTATTCCATTTATATAGATAGTAAGCATAGGTTGGTCAGTTGTCACATCTGCAGTCCAGAATATTCCTGGACTCTGCTGCTTGGAATCAGAATCTGCGCAACTATCATCAGGTTGTCTATTAGTAAGCCTGATGCTACTACTTCTCCTGGTTGATAAGTCACACATTGTCTACCTGTGTTAGTGACTGGGATATTAGCTACACAATCTTCACTTTCCCACATCAGGGTATGGATGTTTTGTAAGCACTTTCAGGAGGTGAAATGATCAAGCCTACTGTGTGGAGAAAAGGATCCATAGGCCAGAGAGGAGCAGATTTCACCTCTCCAGGGGATATTTCAATAGTCCCTACTGCATATAATTCTATTTTTCCTAACTATAATCCATTTTTCCTCTTTGTTTGCTTCTTGGCTGATAGATCATGTAATTCCTTTCTTCCATCTGATTGCCTTTTGGCTGATTGAGCATGTTTTATATTGAATTTCTAAAGACTCTCTGCCTGGAACCTTGATTGCCATCATGCCCTATCTGGGGCCCTGAAGCTGTGCCCCACTTCTCATTTTGGACATAGGGTTTTTGATCTTCTCTCATCCTGTCTTCACACTCGTTCTCTTTGCCTACACTGAACTTTTAGATGTCCAACTTTTCCACATTGACATCATTGATGATTTTCTCTACAAGTCCCTTGCCAAGAGGGACCCTGTCTTCCCATTTTCATCATAGTCTGGGTATATAATAAGCATTTGTGGCCACTGTGGCACAGGGTCTTATGATCTTTTCTAAAGAAGCATCTTTGTGTATTCCCCATATAATTCTTCTGCAAACCTCATTAGCATTTTCCTTAGCCAGTTGCCTTATCATAATTCTTATAGCTTCATTTTCTCCAATGGTTCTTGTGATAGCTGTCTGTATATGTCCTACAAAATCCACAAAGGGTTCATTGGGACCTTGCTCTATTTTTGTGAAGGCTTTACCTCCATCTTTCTCTGGGAGGGAAACCTAAGCTTTTATAACAACAGTAGCGATCTGTTCATAAGCTGTTGTGCGGTAATTAATCTGTTCTTAATTCTCTCCATACAGACCTTTACCTGCTAGTTGGTCAAAAATGACTTGTACATTAACTTCTGTTTGCCTATTGTATTGGGCTTGAATACTACATAGTTCATACTCTGATACTCTGAAAGCCATAACAAGTTTTGTCCAAGTTCTAAACATGGATTTCCAATCATGGGGGATTAGGATTTCATAAGCCAAACTATCTAGTAACATTTAAGATGATGTAGCCCCACAAAGAGTGCAACCTCTTTTAAAATCCTTGATTTTTTTCTAAATCAAAAGGAGTGTATCTTCTCCTTTGTGTACTTGAAGAGTCAAGTTCTTCAATTACAGGGTATGCATTTGCTTTTAAATCAGGTATATCTTGTCCTTCTCTCTTAGCCTTAACCAATGCCTTTTGTAATCTTGTCCTAGGCTACTTCATAGGTGATGCTAATTGTGTTTCTTCCTCTCCCTATCCTCCTTCTCCCTCACCCATGAAGGGTTATTTGAGGGAAGTCCATCCTGAGATGGGGAATGACCTAATTTCTCCTGCTGTGAAGGACCACACTTAAAATTGCACTTAACTCCATTCTTATCTGATTCTTCATCCTTTTCACATAGTTTATTTAGATCCTCCCCCTCTTGCTCTTTCATCTTTTTCCTTATTCTATAACTTATCTAATTTCCTAAAGCCAGTTGTATTAAATTATATATATTAAGTGTCTTTGGAAATTGAGTCAGGTCCATTTTCATTGTAGAATTGACATAGTTGCTCTCCTACTAATTTCCATTCCTCTGAATCTGATTCTTTTTCCATAGAGAACCTAGAAGATGTGTACTGTACAGTTTCTAAAAGTTCAGTGATCTGCTCCCAAATTATAATCAAACCTTGGCTTTTCATAAGTCTGATAATGCTCTCTACACATTTTCCTTGAAGAGGAAAAGAAGGCTGTTTTCTAAACATCTGTCCCATTTTAGCTGAAATACTATTTTAGCTCTTTAACAAAGCTTTCTTCTTGTACTTACTCTAATTTCTGGGTTAGAGAGACTTTACCACTGAAATTAGGATTGTGTCTGTCCCATGTTTGGGTGCCAAAATGTAATGTTCTTCTCTCTAAAGTGTAATGTTCTCTGGGAGCAGATTTCTTTTCAGTTCAATAATTCAGTTCAGATTCAATAATCTCCTCAAATGAAGCCAGGAGTTAAAGTCCAAATTCTTTATTGTCTCTTTCAAAGTCTTGTCTCCTTCACTTGGGGCTCGGTTAGTTTTTCTGGAGGCCTTTTGTAATCTTGGTTCTGAGAGCTTAAGCTTCCTTCTCTGGCTATTGAATCTCCTCGACTGAATCCTGGCTTCTGAATGTCCCAGACTGAATCCTGGTTGAGGCTCCTAGCATATATATGCTCTCTTAAAGGAATGAATCTTGTGGAACTCTAGTAAGTACTAAGTACATTACTGAACTAGAGAACTGTTAAGTACCCTGCTAAATTAGATAATTATTGTCTCTATCAATTCCAGTGACTTAGCACCTTGTAAGTATCCTAACAATTAGTGTCCTAGTTTTCTCACATCCCTTCCAACATTTATCAATATATTTTCCTGTCACCTTAGCTGATCTGAGAGGTGGGAGGTGGTACCTCAGAGTTGTTTGCCATTTCTCTAATCAGTAGTGATTAAGAGCATTTTTTCTTATTACTATAAATGGCTTCAATTTCATGAGACAAATATCTATCCAATGACATTAACGTTCAAACAATATTGTTTCTTCTCCCTTCTTTCCCTCAGTTGTTGTGCCTCTTTATCTGATATAAATTACCCCATTTTATCTCCCCTTCCTATTCTCTCAGTACAATTATTTTTTACCTCTTAATTTCTTTGTTATATCATCACATTGAAATCAACTTATACCTACAACCTCTTTCTATATATGCTCCTTCTAATTGCTCTCACACAGATAAAGTTCTCAAAAGTTACAAGAATGATTTTCCCTTATACGGAATAAACAGTTTAACCTTTAAAAATGTTTTCCCTTTCCTGTTTATCTCTTTATGTTTCTTTGTGTTTTGTATTTGAAGACCAAATTTTCTGTTCAGCTCTGATCTTTTCATCAGAAAAAATTAAAATCCCCCTTTTAATTGAATCTTTCCCCCTGAAAGATAATGTTAACTTTTTCTGAATAATTGATTCTTAGTTGTTGCCCAAAGTCCTTTGCTTTCAGGAATATTATATCCCAGGCATTCTGATCTTTTAATGTGGATGGTACTAAATTTGGCATAATCCTAATTGTGGTTTCTCTATGTTTGAATTGCTTCATTCTGGCTGCTTACAGTAATTTTTTTTCCTTTAATCTAATAATTCTAGAATTTAGCTTTAATATTCCTTTGGAGTTTTCATTTTGATGTCTCTTTCTGAAGATGACTGGTGGATTGTTTTTGTTTTTTTTTCCTTGAAGAATTTTTGAAAGAAGTGGTTCAGAGTTAATTTTTTAATCATGGCTTTCAGGTAATCCAAGAATTCTTACATTATTTCTCCTGGATCTATTTTCCAGGTTAATTGTTTTTCCAATAAGATATTTTATACTTTCTTCTATTTTTTCTTTATTTTCTTAATTTTGTCTGACACATTATTTTCAAAATATATTCATAGATAGTTTTCAACATTCACCTTTGTGAAATCTTGTTCCAATTTTTTTCTCCCTACCATCTCCCCATTGCCTCCCATAGATGGCAAGGAATCCAATATTTGGTATAAATGTACAATTTTTCTAATACATATTTCCACAATTATCATGCTGCACAAAAAAAGTCATATCAAAAGGGGGAAAAATGAGAAAGAAAACAAAATGCAATCAAAAAACAACAAAAAGGCGAAAATACTATGTTGTGATCCACACTCAGTTTCCACAGTCCTCTCTGGATACAGATGACTTTCTTCCTCACAAGATCATTGCAATTGGCCTGGATCACCTCACTGTTGAAAAGAGCTATATGCTTGACTCATTCATAATGTGCCATTGAGTCTTCACTTCCATTTAACATATTCTAATTTTTAATGAATTATTTTCTTTGGCTAGTTTCCCCCATCTTTTATATATATGTATATATATATATATATATATATATATATTTAAAGTTCAGTGGATTTTCCTGTCCTATTCGTTTTGCCAAATCTATTTTTAAGACATTGTTTTCTTTTTTCTTTTTTTTAGACTTTTTAAATTAATTTTTATAATTATAACATTTTTTGACAGTACATATGCATAAGTAATTTTTTTTTTTACAACATTATCCCTTGTACTCCCTTCTGTTCCGAATTTTTCCCCTCCTTCACTCCACCCCCTCCCCCAGATGGCAGGCATTCCCATACATATTAAATATCTTATAGTATATTCTAGGTACAATATATATGTGCAGAGCCGAATTTTGTTGTTGTTATTGTTGCAAAGGAAGAATTGTATTTGGAGACATTGTTTTCTTTAGTCAATTTCTGTTCTTCCTTTTTGAAGCTGTTGGCTTTCCCCTTAAGCTTTCATAATTCTCCTGCAAAACTCTCATTTCTTTTTCCCATTTTGCTTCTATTTTTCTTACTTGATTTTAAAAATATTTTTGAGCTCTTCCAAGAGAATCTTTTGAGCTTGAGAGCAGTTCATATGTCTCTTTGAGGATTCACATGTAGACTCTTTACTATTGCTGTTCTCTTCTGGGTTTGTGTTCTGTAGCTTTCTACGGTCAGGGCTTTTTTGCTTTTTTAGCTTATTTTTAAAAGTTGAGCTCTGCTTCTAGGACAGAGGGGAAATTTTTTTGCAGAAGACCAGGAACCTTTCACTGACTTTTCACACTGTGTCTGGAGGTGCTGTTGGCTTTCCCTTTACACCAGGTTAACCTGGTTTACTTAATATTGTTATGCTGGAGATTGGAGTTTGTAATTTGCTTTCTGTGCTTGGCTTGGAGTTCTCACAGCTGGCCTGGTGAGTCACTGGCCTTCTGAACTAACAAGGAGAGACAGATATTGTGGGTCTATACTTTGGCTAAAAGACTTCTACTAGATTCACCATTCTGCCTGTGCTGGGCTGTGAGATAGACCTTTCCCGAAGTCTTCTAAGATATGGCAAGCTAGAAAATTGTTTACTCCCAATGCTAGTGTATTTTTTCACTCCAAAATCCATTCAGAGGCTTCACTCAGTGTTGATTCTGAGGGAAACTGGGGAGAGCTCAGGTAACATACTATCATTTCTCCTTCATCTTGGCTCCCCTTCTTCCCTTAAAAATTGTTAAATTGCCTATGGTCTTTGATTCAACAATAAAGCTGCAAGGTTTGTTTCCCAAGATCAGGAAAAAAAATGAAAAGATATTTTTCTTTGTTCTAAAATATTTATAGCAGTTCTCTTTTTGGTGACAATGAATTAGAAGTGGTGGGAATACCCATCAGTTGAGGATTAGCTAAACAAGTTGTGATATATTGCTATAAGAAATGATGAGCTTAATGATCTTAAAAAAACAGACTTTCACAAATTAATGAAGGCTGAAATGAGCAGGACCAAGAGAATGTTGTATACAGTAACTACAGTAACAACAATATTATTTTAAGTTCAACTTTGAATGAATAAGTTATTATAAATACCCAAATTTACTATAAAGGACATGAGGGAGAAGATGTCTTCTGCATCCAAAGAAAGAACTTGTAAAGAGAAGTATGTAGAGAATGGTTTTACTTATATATACATATTTGTATCATGTATTGTAGTTTGGGAGGATGGGAGGGAAGAAAAAAAGGAAAAAAATAAAGGTATATATATATATATATATATATATATATATATATATATATATATATATATATATATATATAAATCATTTTTATTTACCAGATATATGCATGGGTAATTTTACAACATAGACAATTGCCAAACCTTTTGTTCTAATATTTCCTCTCCCCCCCATGGCAGGTTGACCAATACATGTTAAATATGTTAAAGTATAAATTAAATACAATATATGTATACATGTCTAAACAGTTGTTTTGCTGTACAAAAAGAATCAGACTTTGAAATAGTGTACAATTATCCTGTGAAGGAAATCAAAGATGCAGGTGGACAAAAATAGAGGGATTGGGAATTCTATGTTATGGTTCATAGTCATCTCCCAGAATTATTTTGCTGGCTTTTTTTAGCTGGTTCAGTTCATTATTGCTCCATTGGAACTGATTTGATTCGTCTCATTGTTGAAAATGGCCACATCCATTAGAATTGATCATCATATAGTATTATTGTGGAAGTATACAATGATCTCTGATCCTGCTCATTTCACTCAGCATCAGTTCATGTAAGTCTCTCCAGGCCTAATAAAGGTATATATTAACTTTATTATGTATTTAAAAGGAATAACACATTATACATAATAGTTTTATAATTTCATGTGCAATCATTTTTCCCCCCTCCTTACCTAGTCTATATAAGGCAAATCATTGTTTTGTTTCTTAAATTCAGAATAAAATAAAATTAAAAAAATAATTTGGAACATAACAATAAGGATAGATTACTGATTAAATGATAGCTATGTACTTCCTAGGTCTTGATTATAAAACTGTAAATTCACCAAAACATTCAGCATGGTCAAGGTAGTGTATTAGATAGTAGGAATAGACACACACACACACACACACACACACACACACACACATGCATAATGGTTATTTCATTAAATCCTATGGGATCAGAGAAATGCTTCCCTTCAAGCCTTCCCCCTCCCATAGTACTATAATTTTCAAAATAGAAATCTTAATATACTTTTTATCCCATAATTAATGTATAATAATTTCCTTATCAAGTATTATTAGGTAATTCTCAACATGTAACATAATTAGGGCTGTGCTATTAAAGAGGAGCCAGCGGTGTAGTGGTTAGAGCAAAGGGCCTAGAACTAAGAAGATTCTTCCTCCTGAATAAAATCTAGCCTCAGATGTTTACTATCTGTATGACTTAAGTTACTTAACACTGATTGCCTCAGTTCATAATCTGTAAAATGAAAACCCTACAGTTTGATTGCAAAGTCAGACATGACTGACATGACTGAATAAACACCAACAATAAAAAGAGATGCAGAATTTCTGTCTCAAAGTTTAAGCTGTATAAAACTAGGATGTGGAATAGGTTTGTCATTTGCAAGAGCATTGTTATAAACTTTATATAGTCCTTATCCTGCTTGATATAAATATAGCCCTGATAACTGTTTAATATTAAGAAAAGTAGAAAAAAAAACTCAAAATGTTCTGTGAAGGTACTGTGCAATATTTGCATGGGTAAGAGTTTCACAGAATGAGAGGGCAAAACATAAAAGAAATACATTACAGAGAAATAATTAAATAAAGAAGTAATGCAAGAAACAAAAAGAAAACAAAAACAAACAATGCAGTTTATCTAAGATGAAATAAGTTGGAATTCCTAAGTACATTCTTCTATTAGCATTCTGCAGAATATTTGAGATTTTCTTCATGATTAAGTTTATTCATCTTTCTTGTGTGTGTGTTTGTATGTAGTTGGTTGGTTGCATTTGCATAATCTACATCCATATATGTCTTTTGGAAGTGTCTTAAAATGTCTTTTATTATGGTTTTGCTCAGATTTTTCCATTTTGTGTTGTATCTTGAGATCCTTTGCCTTTTCTTCTATGTGTTTCAATATGTGCAGTATAGTCTTATGTTATTTAAATTTACTTTTCTTTACATTAGAAGATGTTTTCCTTATTTTGGTATGGAGTTTTTGTTTATGTGGCATATTTAAACAACTATGTGTCTTAGAGTTTGAAGCATAATTTCTATTCCCATCCCCTAATATATCAATGAAATATTTCAATTATTCTTTTATTCAGAAATTCTGGCTGTTTTCTTGTACTATATCTTTTACTATAATGATTGAATTTTTTTGCCTTGTCATGTTATTCCATTAAAACTAAGATTTTTAAATTATTTCTGCTCATTCTGACTTTAAGATAGTTATACTGTTGTATCATATGTTCCTTTGATGTTGCTGCTTTTTGCTTCTCTGATTCCAGATCAACTTTCATTTCAATATATTTGTTTTTTTTTAATTAGTTCTCCCTTTTACTTAATTTGAGATTCACCAGTGTAGATTTATTTTTATTTTTTTTCCTGCTTTAATAATTATTAATCCAGACAATGAAATAAATTTATTCCCTTTTAATGACTTTTCTCATAAATTTTATGTTTTCCCTGAATCATTCTAGAATATTTTTGGATTGTCTTCCTAGTAATCCACAGTGTTATGTTTCATTAATTATGGTTTAATGCCTCTGTCATGTAATATTTAAATTAAAGATGTTTGCATTTTAAAATGTCTTTGTACTAATGTTTTCTTTTTTAATTTTAATAACTTCCCTTCTGATTTATCTTCTCATGCTCCATATTTTTAACAGAATTTTCTTCAGTTAAAAATCCTTAGAGGTTTTATTTTTTACTTTTACTTTTGTTCTCTATCACTTACTTTCTGACTCCTTCCCCCTTTGTAGTGTGCTTACTTTTGTAGCTTGATTGCTCTAGCTATTAGCTTCTATGGGCATAGGCCCAGCTATATTGTGTAGTCTCCTTTCCTTGATTGTTGGCATAACCCCTAAAGATAGCATTCTATCTTTTTGCTTCTGTTCTTTCTTTAACTGTGTTTTTTGCTATGTTTGTCAATTTTTAAATGTTTATATGATATCAAGGTGAATATCTTAAAATGAAATTTTTGTCTCTTTGATCCTCCTTAAATTATAGAACCAGTCCATGGGATGATGACATGATTTTTACTTTTGTACTCTTGCTTCCATACATTGCTGAACAGATCTGCTATATATGCTGATGGTTGCAATGGAAAGATAGCACAAGGATATGAGCAGTGTGTGCCCACAGAAATTGCAAAAGCAACATAAGCCTGCATATTGATTTGTATCCTTTTGCAGAGCATGGAAACTGGTGGAGAATGGATGATGATTTGGTGCTAAGGATTAATGTTCTCTCCTGTTATTTTATAAGGCTGTTATCTTGTAAGAATTATTGCTGTTTTATCCTTTGGAAACTGTTGTACTTGCTCTCCCTCTGGCACATAATTCCTCTTTGGTATTCTTGTTGAGAGTTAGTAGAAGATGGAGAAAATGTCCAGTTTTCTATCATGTTGATCATGTAATTCCAGTGTTTTACATGATAAGTGTTTAAAGGGAGAAGAATGTGATCAAATATTATGAATGTTTTTTAAAATCTTGAGAATTAGATATTCTTGGCAAATTATTTTTCTATATAACTGAGATTATAGATAAAAAAGTATGTTTAACCTGTTCAAAGAGTGAGAATTAAATCATTATGGAACTCAATTTTTTGAAAGGCATTCCATTTTTTTCTGAAAGAGAATATATTTAATGTAATTTATATTTTTCTTGATGGAGCTGGACTACTTATTTTACTCCGTTGTGACATAATCTTTCCCATATGTATTTGTTATTGATATCTGTTTTGCTTTTGCCAGTAGCCAAGTTGAACACTTTTGAATGATAATAAATTCCTTTGAAGAACCTCTATAATATTCTGGAGCTTGTTGGAAACAGATGCAGGGTTCTTGGGTTATTGAATATTTCAGTTCAGTTACTTCAGTCATGTCCTACTCATTTGGTGTTTTCTTGGTAAAGAAACTGGAGTGCTTTGTCATTTCTTTTGCCAGCTAATTTTAAAGATGAGGAATTTGAAAAAAACCAGATTAAGTGACTTGCCCAGGGTCACACAGTTAATAAGTGTTTGAGTCTAGATCTAAGGAGGAGTTCTTCTGACTTTGTTTAGTATTCTATCCACTATACCACCTAATTGTCTTGAGAATACATAGGAGGATGCTATGTGATATTGGAAAATTAGTCTAAAGCCAGGTTATGAAAAGCTGCACAAGAAGTTTATATTATATTTTATAGACATATAGATCTATGATCAAACATTATTTTCAGAAAAAGAGTGACATGATCAGATTGGTGCTTCAGCAAAATGATTTGGGCATCACTATGAAACATAGATAAGGGTGTTTAGTTAAAAATATATATGAGGGTATTATAGGTTAGACAGCCAGAACCAGTATTTTTATTATGATAGTAGGAGGGGACAGATGTGAAAGATATTTTGAAGGTCAAATGGAAAGGAAATGACTATAGCATATGAAAGGAAAGAATCCAAGATAATGTTGAACCTAGAAACTTGGATGATAGAAAAAAGTGATGAGATTCTATTTTTTTTTAAATCATTAAGGAAGGGGCACTGTTTTTGTGGGGAAGATAAAGAGTTCAGTTTTGTACTCTAGAGAAGAATCTTGGTGTAGAAAAAAACAACCCCCCCATCCAAAACACTGGATTAGGAATAAGAATCAAATTCATGTTTCATATGAGCTATCTATTAGGATTATTTTCTGGATGAAAGCCATTAAGCTTTCTCAGAATTCTCCCCCTTTTTTCTACTCCCCCTATCCTTTTTCTTTTTCCTTTTTTTCTAGAGTGTACTGTGACTTCACTCTTTCAAGGAGCTTCCAATGAAGAAACCCCTTCTACCAAGATAAGCTGATAACTTCTCTGCAACTTAAATATTTTGGAGAATTGCCTAATGCACTGAAATTTTAGTGGCTTGCCCCAACACATGTAGCCAGTGAATTAGACTTTATACTTGAACCTTGGTATTTCTAAATCCAAAACCAGCTAGCTACTCACTATGTCACACTATCTTTTTGTCCTCAGTACTGGCCTTCATTTTTTTTTCAGTTTTCCATTCTGAAAAATAGCAATGTTTGATGATATTTTGCAAGTTTACTTCTAGGTAAAAATTCTATTGTTCTAATATTTTCTTAAAATAAAATCATCTTGCATTTTCTTTATACTATTCTGTCCTAACTCTTTGTTTGTCATCAGAACTATTATTATGAACTATTATGAAATAATGCTAAAAGACAATTGAATCTGTGGCCTCTAAAGACAATAGTCATTGCACTGAGCACCAAGAATACCATCTTAATACAAATTGATGGAGAAACTTTAAAGAATCTGAAAATTAGCCTTATTATATTTGAATAACACAAATTCCCACAGCATCACCATGTAATTGTCCAACTTTAACTGTAAAAGTTCAATGATGTATAAAATGAATTTTGAGCAACATTTGTACATCCTATCAGCATCTAAAAGATGGTGACAAGATCTGGTAATGTGTTGAAGATCAATGAATCTATACTTGCATCTCTGCTCTCTTAAAAGAGAGCAGAGGTTGGGGGGGGAGAAAGCAACTGTCAGCCTTACAGAAGAAATCACTGTTGCTGAACAACAGTAACAAATGTGCTGCTTTCTTTGACTTAGAGAAAAATGGGCAGAGATTCCCTAATAAACTTTTAACTAAGTATCAATGACTAGAAAAATAATTCAGAAAAGATTTTCATGACAATTGCATGAGTGCTCAGAGTGTCATAATTTTCAGATTAGAGTCAGCAAAATCTATGAATATATGGCTCATTTAAAAAGAAAAAAAGTGATCTTTTCAGAAAAGCATAGCTCCCACAGATAAATAATAAAAATCACATTTAAACAACAAGCTATTATCCTGAAATTGAAAGGGATTGGTGATACATGGGACTTTATGAAGTTAGCAAGACATATCTTACTTTTCATTACTGATCTGTTCAGTGTAATATGAAAGATAAAACTGGTTTACATACGGTAATAAGTATGGAAATGATCGAAATCACTCACCAATTTGAAACACATTTCACAGCTCCAGGAAATGAATATTTAGGAACTCATTGGATTAAGGCACAATTTACTATATTTGACTTTCTTCTTATAACTGGACAACTGCTTGTGTTCTCATAATTTTGAGTAAGAAGTCTTTGGAATGAGCTTTCTGAATCCCTGTCATTAGTTGGCAAATTTGAAGTACAGGATGCAGTGGAGAAATCTTTATATGTAAACCAAATGAAATTAAATCATCAAATGTAACAATAGAACAAAATGAAATAATTTCTTGCCATATTCTTTGTTTGTCCATTCTTAGCCTTAGAGAAGTATAAATTCAAAGTTAAGATAATTTATTTCAGACATTAAATAAGAGAGATCACTGCTGCTTTTTCATTTTATTATGTACCTTTACTTTTTTTTTTTTTTTCACCCTACCTTCTACTCTCCTTTCCTTTGAAAGGGGTATTTCAACAAGGCCGTGTAAATGTGTATAATTGCGAGGGACAATGTTAATATAACATTTACATAGTTCACCAGCTTCAAAGTTTCATTGGCTATGTTTTAAAGGAAACACACACACACAGAGGCCCCAAACCCAAAAAGTGCTGGTTTCGTGGGACATTTGATGGCAAAACTTTAAAAGCAGAAACAAAAAGCAAGGAAAATCAAATAACTTTATGTTCCAGTCTAATTCAAGCCACTTAGAAGCTCTGTACTTAAGCCAAGGATTACTAGTGATACCATCTACTTTAGCTTGCAATGCAGGAGGAAAATGTCTGTCTTATTTTTAAAAAAAAGAAGAAAAAGAAGAAGAAGAAGAAAGAAAGAAAGAAAAGAAAAGAAAAGAAAGAAAAAGAAAGAAAAAAAAGTTTAAAGCCTAACAATTCAGGCTTGCATAAATCTTTAATAGGCTCTCCTCTTCCCAGATTGGCTGTACTTTCTTTTCTCTGCCCAGGGGAAACACTATATGTCTTAGAAGAGAATAATGGTAACTCCATCTTGTGTGTTATGTGATATCTTCAAGTAATCCTGAGGATTTTGGTTTTGTCTGCAATAAACAAAAGGCCACCCATACATAATGTGTCAGAGCTTTTCCAGACTCCTCACTTTAACAGGTGACACCCATGAGATGGACACACAAGACTAAACCCATTTGTAGCTTGAGGCAGTTTTACTGCAAAGACAATTCCGAAAATGTAAAAACAAAACAGAAATTCTCTTCTTGTAAGAACAAAGTGTAATCAACCCCCTGTAGTTGTGTCAATTTTCTGGAGCTTTCCTTAGGAGTCAGAATGGAAAGCTTTTTAACTGATGAAGAAAATACTTTGGACCAGGCTTATTAGTTGACAATGAATAGACAACCTTTTCCACCTGCTTTTTTAAAAATCCCTCTCCTTCTTTAACACAAATATGCACACACAGGAATTCTAGAATTTCAAATGGATTTCTACTGAAATACAAATGTACCTACATTTTCATTCCTTTTTGAACAATAACATAAAGACTATATACAATTACTTTTAGGTGAAAAGTCCATTTGCTATTTTTTATATCCTTTACTGTCTTCTATTCTTTTTCCCTGGCACCAGGTTTCCAACCTAAAGTTTTTATGAATGCACTTTTTTCCCTCCATTCAAAAACAAGGTTATTAATATACTTACCTAAATTCATCAAGACTTTTTTATGTTTTAGCAAATAATGTGTTAAAGAAAAAAATTGGTAATTCATTCCCTGTTCCTTTCTCATTGCAAGAAGCCATGCTCTTCTCTCTCTGTATCTCTGTCTTTCTGTCTCTCTCTTTCTGCCATACATCTAAGGGCACTCTTATTTTTATTACAAATTCAAAGGAACAGTATTAGAATGGTAAGAAAAGAGGGTAATCAATGTCACACATTTATTTTGAGTATATAGGAAAAATACAATGTGGAGTCAGTAATGATTCTAAAGTTTTTTTAGATACTAGAGCATTCATTAGAGTAGAACCTGAAAGGTATTTCTACTATAGGATACAAGAAGGGTAAGTAAATTCATAAGGAAATCAGAACTTCTTTTTTAAGTTTAGGGTCCCAAATCATCCCTTTCACAACACTTCAACTTAAAAATAGTATCAAAATTCTCATAAAATTTTCTCCTGTTCCTCCAAATTCTCTTCATTGAATGTTTCATTCTCATCAGTATGTATTCTTCATTGACTCATAAAAGCTAATTGAATGCTTAATAATCCAAGTCATTGACAGTATTTACTGAGTCTTTCATGTCCTGGAAAAATGATGAAGAGAGAGGGAAAGAGAGAAAGAGAGAGAGAGAGAGAGAGAGAGAGAGAGAGAGAGAGAGAGAGAGAGAGAGAGAGAGAGAGATGAGGGAGTGAGGAAGGGAGAAAAAAGAGGGAAGGAGGGGGGAAAGAGGAAGAGAGAGGTGGAGGGAAGGAGGGAGAGAGTAGGACAAAGGAAAGAAAAAAGAAAAACAAGCCCTCAAAATACTTCAGATATGTGTGTGTGTGTATGTATGTATTTTTTTTTTTTTTTTTTTTTTTTTTTTTTTGCTAAGAGCTCTTAATCTTTCAAATGACAGTTTTTATAACTATAATGTTTCAGGATGTGTTTGCATTGGTAATGCAAAACAAAACAAAACAAAACATTTTTGCCCTCAAAAACCTCATATGCAATTATTAGCAATAAAAGAGCACACCCATATAAATATTATTTGTGTGTTTATATAAAATATATACACACATATACAATAAATATATTCTACATTCCTGCCATATTTCTGAGGTTCTTAAATATATGAAAACCTTAAATATATGAAAACATCACAATAATCTAGCTTATTACTCTTTTAATTAAAACTGAATTATTGAATATTGGTCATAGTATTGATATTTGAATTTACTTTAAAATTTGAATTTAATTTTTTAAAAAAGGAAAGGTTTTATGATGTTATGAATTTCCCCCTAAATAGTGTAAACTCCAGTGTGGAACCAAGATGGTGGAGTAAAATTAGGAAGCTGCTAGAGCTCTCCCAGTTTACCTTGAAAACCACATGAAACCAAGCCTCGAAATAGAGTCTGATAAAATGAAACCACTCTCCAGCTCAAACATTTTAAGAACAATTAATTTCAATTCTATGTACTGATATCTAAACTAGGAAGAACCAAATCAGAGAAAGAAAATTCCAGACCAATCTTCTTAATGAATATTAATGCAACAATTTTAAATAAAACATTAGCAAAGAGATTACAGCAATTCATCAGCAAGATAATACACTATGGCCATAATCAATCAAATCAATAACAAAAAAAAAAAGAAATCATATGATAATCTCAATAAATGCAAAAAAAAAAGTTTTTGACATAATACAACATCCAGTCCCATTAAAAACACTAGAGAGCAGAAAGATAAAGGGAGCTTTCCTTAAAATGATAAGCAGTATCTATCTAAAAACAACAGTAAGCATTATTTGTAATGGAGAAAACCCGAAAATAATATATCAGAAACTCAGCATAGATCTACATCACACATCTCATAACAAAATAATATCAAAATAAATACATGATTTGGGCTTAAAGGGTGATACCATAAACTAATTAGGAGAGCAAGGGATAATTTGCCTATCAGACTTTTGGAGAAGGGATGGATTTATGACCAAAGAAGACCTAGAAAATATTATGAAAGGTACAATGGAAAATTTTGATTGCATTAAATTAAAACGTTTTCGCACAAACAAAACCAGGAGAAACAAGATTAAAAGATAAGAACAGAACTTGGGGAAAATATTTACATCCATTATTTCTGATAAATGTCTCATTTCTAAAATATATAAAGAACTGTGTCAAATTTATAAGAATACAAGTCATTCCCCAATTGATAAGTGGTCAAAGGATATGAACAGAAAAATTTTCAGATAATAAAATTAAAGCCATTTATAGTCATATGAGAAAATGCTCTGTAATTATTGAGTAGAGAAATAAAAATTGTAACAACTCTGAGGTAGCTCTCAGATTGGTTAAAGTGACAGAAAAACAAACAATCATGATAAATATTGGAGGAGATGTGGGAAAACTGGGACACTAATGCATTGTTGGTGAATTTGTGAAATGATCCAATCATTCTGAAGAAAAATTTGGAACTGTGCCCAAAGGTCTATAAAACTTTAAATACCCTTGGACCCAGCAGTACCATTACTGGGTCTGTATCACAAGGAAATCATAAAGGAGGGGAAAGGACCCATAATGTGCAAAAATGTTTATAGCAACTCTTTTTTGTGGTAGCAAAGAATTGGAAAAGAACTGGATGCCCATCAATTGGGAAATGGCTGCCCAAGTTGTGATATATGTAGGCAATGGAATTCTATTCTTTTACAAAAATGTTGAACAAATGGATTATAGAAAGGTCTGGAAAGGTTTACATGAGCTGATGCTGAGTGAAACAAGCAGAACCAGGAATACATTGTACACAAAAGCAGCAAGAATGTATGATGATCGACTATGAAAGGCTTGATTCTTCTCAGTGGTTTAGTGATCCAAAGCAATCCTAAAAGATTATGGACAGAAAATGCTATCTAGATCCAGGAAAAAAAAAACAAAGGAAAATGAATGTAAATCAACACATGCTGTCTTTTTCTCTCCCATGGATTTTGTCTTTTGCTCTTATTTTTCTCTTCCAGCTGATTCTTAAAGCTATGTATATTAAAAATAAACATAACAATAAAAAAGAGTATAAGTTCCTTGAGAGCAGGACTTCTTCATTTATGCCTTTATGCCTTTATATCATTCTGCACTATTCTTGACAAACAATTTATGCTTAATTAATATCCTGGAGTGGAATTTTTTTGAAATAAAAGGAGTGCTTCTTTTGGAATTAAGAAAGACTCATTCATTCACTTACTGGCTATGTGATGCTGGGAAAGAACATCAATGTGGCTCACTCTAGTTTCTTTTCAATAGGTAAGAGTTTAAGTAATTGATGATACTATCAAATTTTGGACTAAAATTGGATAATTTCATAGAAATGGGAGACTTTTATGAAGTCAGATAAATGTAAGTCAACTGCCAAAGAGGGAATTTCTTCTGGTTTACCTCATCTCACCATAGTTGATGACATTCAGGGAAGTTGATTTTCCCCCCAACACAGCAGATAACTGAGGATAGCTTTTTCAATGCATGTTATAACCAAACTTGAATTTATAGTAGACAATATCCAAAGTTGTGATGGTAGACAGTTAACAAGAGGGTCTCAGAAAAGGAGTTGCATGCTTTGAGGTTTACTCTGTATTACTTATTTTTTCCATTACTTTCTTAAGTCAAGGAAGCATTAAGACAATATATAAAGTTCTGATGTATAGCATTTGCCTATTTCCAAAGCATGAATTTTCATATGGAAATTTAACTTTTAGAGAAAGGGACCTAAATGTGCAAAAATGTTTGTGGCAGCCCTTTTTGTAGTGGCAAGAAACTGGAAACTAAGTGGATGCCCATCGATTTGCAGAATGGCTGAATAAATTATGGTATATGTATGCTATGGGATATTACTGTTCTATAAGAAACGACCACCAAAACAATTTCAGAGGGCCCTGGAAAGACTTACATGAACTGATGCTAAGTGAAATGAGCAGAACTAGGTGATCATTATATATGGCAACAAAAAGACTATACAACAATCAATTCTGATGGATGTGGCTCTCTTCAATAATGAGATCATTCAAACCAGTGCCACTTAGTCAACAATGAAGGGAGCCATCTACACTCAGAGAGAGGACCGTGGGAACTGACTGCTTTCTCACTCTCTCTATTATTGTTTGCATGCATTTTGTTTTCTTTCTCAGTTTTTTCTTCCTTTTTGATCTGATTTTTCTTTTTCATCCAGATAACTATAAATATGTATACATATATTTTAACATATTTAATGTGTATTGGACTACCTGCCAATTAGAGGAAGGAGTTGGAGAAAGGAAGAGAAAATCTGGAACAAAAGGTTTTGCAAGGGTCAATGTTGGAAAATTATCCATGCTTATGTTTTGTAAATAAATAGCTTTAATAAAAAAAAAAATAGTTTAACTTTCAGCTCTCTCAAGCCAGTATGAGCTATCTTGAAAATAACTGTCAGCAATAGTAAAAGACATTTGTGAATTCCTCAAGGACAAGCACTATTTTTTGCATTTCTTTATATATTAGATAAAAGCTTAAACAAAAGATAAGAGCTGCTACAAACATTTTTGCACATATCAGTCCTTTGCCCTCCTTTATGATTTCCTTGGGATACAGAGACACTAATGTCATATCTGGGTCAAAGGGAATGTACAGTTTTATAGCCTTTTGAGCATAGGGTTTTTAGCAGGGCACTTTCCCAGCTCAGCCCATGCTACCCAGAGCAGAGACACTTCCAGTGTGGAGCTTTTCCCAGAGCAATTCCACAGCTCAGCTGCTCTTTGTAGCCCATTTGCATGACAGCTACTGTCCATATACCTATCCCTGCTCTGCAGAGGGAACTGGTATCCTACTTGGCCTGAAGGTAGATGTTAAGGGCTTTTGAGAAATGAGTAAAAAGCCAAATGGACTATCTGTAGCTTCTATACAGAAAGAGAACAGGTTTTCAACCTCAAGGAGGCTAATAGAGAGTCTGCAGATAAAACTCCAAAGGGGGATGTAATGTGGTCACTATTACACAAGACACTCCTATAAAAAAACTATAAAAAATCTTAAAAGAGAGGTAGAAGAAAAATGGGGAAAGGAAAGAGAAGCTATGCAAGAGAGTAATAAAAGGCTTATAACACACAAAGAAAAATTTAATAAAGTGGAAAAAGAAAACAACTTCCTGAAAGGTGAATTGGAAAAGGTAAAGAACTCCCAGGGAAACAGAATTTGTGAATTGGAAAAGATAAAGAACTCCCTGGAAAGTAGGATTTATGAATTGGAAAAAGAAAGTAACTCAGTAAAAAAAAAATTAGTGAAATGGAAAAAAATTCCATCAAGCAAAACAACTCATTTAAAAACTCATATATACTCACATATACAAAAAGAAGTTTTAAAAAGCTAATAAATATCAAAATCAGAACTAAACAAATAGAAATGAATGATTCATTGAGACATCAAGAATCAGTCAAGCAAAACCAAAAAAATGAAAAAAAAAATAGAAAAAATGTTAAATATCTACTTGGAAAAACAACAGACCTGGAAAATAGATCCAGGAGAGATAATCTGAGGATTGTTGAACTTCCTGAAAATTATAATAAAAAAAGAGCCTACATACTATTTTACACGAAACCATCAAAAAGAACTGTCCAGATACAATAGAATCAGAAGGTTAAATAGGCATTGAAAGAATTCATCAAATACCTTCTTAAAAAGATCCTAAAATTAAAATCTCCAAGGACTATTGTACTAAATTTCAGAACTATCAGACTAAGGAAAAATATTACAAGCAGTTAGAAAAAAAATTCAAATACAGAGTAGCCACAATAAGGATCACTCAAGATCTAGCTGCTCCCACATTAAAAGATCGAAAGGATTGAATCTGAAATTCCAAAAGGCAAAAGAACTTGGAATGCAACCAATAATAAACTAGGAGCTAAGCTGAGCATTTTTTTCCAGGGAAGAAGATGGACATTTAATGAAACAGATGAATTCCATTTGTTTCTAAGGAAAAAAACAAAAAAAAAAAATTTGACCTCCAACTGTAGGACTCAAGAAAAGCAGAAAAAAGCAAAATAACTCTTGAGAACTGTATTTCTGTATGGATATACATAAAGAGTACATGTATAATTTGATTTTACTGATATAGCATCAAAAAGGGAAGTAGAAATGGAAAGGGGATAGTATCAGAAAAAGGGAAAAGGGGAGATAAAAAGAGGGAAACTACATCCCAAAAAGAGTCAAAGGAAAACCTGTCATATTTGAGGGAATTTAGAGAGGGGGAGAAACATTGTGTGAATTTTACTATAATCATAACTGGCTCGAAGAAAAAAAATAATTGACATATTTTTAATAGTAAATGTGAATGGGTTGAACTTTCCCATAAAGTGGAGGCAGATCAGCAGACTGGATCAAAAGCTAGAACCCTACAATATGTTGTTTACAGGAAACACATTTAAAGCAGGGAGATACATACAGAATAAAGATAAAAGGCTGCAGCCGAATCTATTATGCTTCAGGTGAAGTAAAAAAAGCAGGGGTAGCCATACTTATCTCAGATCAAGCAAAAGCAAAAATTGACCTAATTAAAAGAGATAGGGAAGGAAACCATATCTTGCTAAAGGGTAGCATAGAAAATGAAGCAATATCAATGCTAAATATATATGGGCCAAGTGGTATAGCATCTAACTTCCGAAAGGAGAAGTTGAGAGAGTTGCAAGAAGAAATAGAAAGCAAAACTATAATAGTGAGAGATCTCAACTTTGCACTCTCAGAATTAAATAAATTAAATGACAAAACAAATAAACAAATAAAAGAGGTAAATAGAATATTAGAAAAAATAGAATTAGAATGATAGAACTTTGGAGAAAACTGAATGGAGACAGAAAGGAGTATACTTTCTTCTCAGCAGTTCATGGAATCTATATAAAAATTGACCTTATATTAGGACATAAAGATCTCAAAATTAAATGCAGGAAGGCCGAAATAGTAAATGAATTCTTTTCAGATCATGATGCAATAAAAAACTATATTCAACAAAAAGCTAGGGGTAAATGACCCAAAGTAATTGGAAACTAAATAATCTCAACTTAAAGAATGATTAAGTGAAACAGCAAATTATAGACACAATTAATAACTTCACCCAAGAAAATGACAATGATGAGACATCATACCAAAATGTGTGGGATGCAGCCAAAGCAGTAATAAGGGGAAATTTTATATCTTTAGAGGCTTACTTGAATAAAATCGAGAAAGAGAAGATCAGTGAATTGGGCTTGCAATTTAAAAAGGTAGAAAAAGACCAAATTAAAGACCTCCAAAGAAATACTAAACTCGAAATTCTAAAATTATATGGAGAAATTAATAATATTGAAAGTAAAAAAAGCTATTGAATTAATAAATAAAACTAAGAGTTGGTTTTATGAAAAAGAAACCCCCAAAATAGATAAACCTTTGGTAAATTTGTTTAGAAAAAAGAAAGAGGAAGATCAAATTGTTAGTCTTAAAAATGAAAACGGAGAACTTTCCACCAATAAAGAGGAAATTAGAGCAATAATTAGGAGTTACTTTGCCCAATTTTATGCCAATAAATTTGATAACCTAAGTGAAATGGATGACTACATCCAAAAATATAGACTTTCCAGATTAAGAGAGGAGGAAGTAAATTGCTTACATAGTCTCATTTTAGAAAAAGAAATAGAAAAAGCCATTAATCAACTCAAAAAGAATACATCAAATCATCCCCAGGATAATACAACATGACCAAGTAGGATTTACACCAGTAATGCAGGGCTTGTTCAATATTAGGAAAACTATTAGTATAATCAGATCTAACCAATTGGAAAAATAACTAAATGGAAAATTATTGGATAGGTTGAGCAAATATAATAAAGATACTACCTAAATGAATCTATTTATTTAGCACTATACCAATCAGACTCCCCAAAAAGTATTTTAATGACCTAGAAAAATAACAACAAAGTTCATGTGGAAAAACAAAAGGTCAAGAATTTCAAGGGAACTAATGAAAAAAAAATCAAATGAAGACAACTTAGCTATACCAGATCTAAAATTATATTATAAAGCAGCAATTACCAAACCATTTAGTATTGGCTAAGAAATAAACTAGTCAATTGGTGGAATAGGTTAGGTTCAAAGGACAAAATAGTCAATATCTTTAATAATCTAGTGTTTGACAAATGGAAAGACCCAAGCTTTTGGGGTAAGAATTCACTGTTTGACAAAAACTTCTGGGGTAATTGGAAATAATTATAGCAGAAACTAGGCATTGAACCACACTTAACACTGTACACTAAGATAAGGTCAAAATGGGTTCATTACCTAGGCTTAAAGAATGATATTGTAAATAAGTTAGAAGAACATTGGACAGTTTACCTCTCAGACCTATGGAGGAGGAAGGAATTTATGACCAAAAAGAACTAGAGATTATTATTGATCACAAAATAGAAAATTTTGATTATATCAAATTGAAAAGGTTTTGTACAAACAAAACTAATGCAGACAAGATTAGAATAGAAGAAATACACTGGGAAAACATTTTTTGTAGTCAAAGTTTCTGATAAAGGCCTCATCTCCAAAATATATAGAGAATTCACTCTAATTTATAAGAAATCGAGCCATTCTCCAATTGATAAATGGTCAAACAATATGAACAGACAATTCTCAGATGAATAAATTGAAACTATTTCTAGCCATATGAAAACATGCTCCAAATCATTATTGATCAGAAAAAATGTAAAATAAGGCACACCAGTAAGATTGGCAAGACAGGGAAAGATAATGAAGAGTGTTGGAGAGGATGTGGGAAAACCGGGACATTGATACATTGTTGGTGGAATAGTGAATATATCCAGATATTTTGGAGAGAGATTTAGAACTATGCTCAAAAAGTTATCAAACTCTGTATACCAACTGGGCTTATGTCCCAAAGAGATCTAAAAGAAGGGAAAGGGACTGTATGTGCAAGAATGCTTGTGGCAGCCCTTTTTGTAGAGGCCAGAAACTGGAAACTGAGTAAATGCCCATCAATTGGAATAAATTGTGGTATATGAATATTATGGAATATTATTGTTCTGTAAGAAATGACCAGCAATATGATTTCAGAAAGGCTCAGAGAGACTTACATGAACGCTGAATGAAATGGGCAGGACCAGGAGATCATTATATACTTCAATAATAATACTATATGATGATCAATTTTTATGGATGTGGCCATCTTCAACAATGTGATGAACCAAATCAGTTCCAATAGAATGGTAATGAATTGAACCAGCTACACCCAGCTAAAGAACTCTGAGAAATGAGTATGAACCACTCCATAGAATTCCCAATCCCTCTATTTTTGTCTGCCTGCATTTTTGATTTCTTTCACAGCTTAATTGTACATTAATTTCAAAGTCTGATATTTTGTGCAGCAAAACAACTATATGGAAATGTATCCATATATTGTATTTAACATATACTTTAACATATTTAATATGTATTGGTCTATGTGTCATCTGGTATAGGGGATGGAGGGAAGGAGAGCAAAAATTGGAATAAAAGATTTTATAATTGTCAATGCTGAAAAATTACCCATGCATATATCTTGTAAATAAAAAGCTATAATAAAAAAAAGAAATGAAATCTTTTTTCAGAAATAAATATTTTCCCCAGCTTTTTACTTCCCTTTTAATCTTATTTCTGCTGATTTTGTTTGTGGAAAAATTTGTTTATTAGATGTAATAAAAGTTTTCTATTTTGCCTTTTTAAATGTTCTTTAGTTCCTCTTTGGTGATAGATTCTCCCTTCTTCAAAGATCCAGGCATATTTTTCTTTGCTCTCTTAATTTGTTAATGTGTCATCCTTTTTGCTCAAATAATATACCCATTTTGATTTTATTTCATATGGGGTTTGAGATGGAGGTCTATGCCAACTTTCTGACATATTATTTTCCACTTTTTCTAGCAATTTTTGTCAAATAGTAAGTTCTTATTCCAGGAGCTGGATTTTGGGTGTTTAATCAAATATTTGATTAATATAGGCCTTGAGTATTATATTGTGCACATATAATATATTCCAGTGATCCACTACTCTATTTCTTTCTTAACTGTGTACCAAATTGTTTTGATAATTGCTGATTTATAATACATTTTTAGCTTTGATATTCCTAAGCCACCATCCTTTGTATTTTTTTGCTTATTCCCTTAATATTCTTGAACTTTTGTTCTTCCAGATGAATTTTTTGTTATTTTTTGTTCTATAAAGTAATTTTTGGCAGGTTGATTGATATGGCACTGAAGTACACCAATTTAGGCAAAATTTTCATTTTATTATATTATATTATATATCATATTGATATTTTGATCATTTTTGATCAATTGATAGCAATTGTTATTTTCCCAATTGTTTAGATCTGACTTTATTTCTGTGAGAAGTGTTTTGTAATTTTGTTCAAATAGTTCTTGGGTTTGTCTTTGCTGGTAGAGCCCCAAGTATGTTATTTTGTCTACTGAGACTTTGAATATTGTTTATTGTCTGATTCTGAGAAGGGAAGATTGAAGTCCGCCACTAGAATAGTTTTGCTGTCTGTTTTTTCCTGTAACTGGCTTAAAATCTTTTGACTGCTCTACCATTTGGTGCATATACATTTAATATCAATACTACTTCATCATTTATGGTACCCTTTATCAAGATGTTCTTTCCTTATCTCTTTTAATAAGATATATTTTTACAGTTTTTGTACAAACAAAACCAATTCAGACAAGATGAGAAGGGAAGCAATAAACTGGGGTAAAATTTTACATTCAAGGATTCTGATAAAGTCCTCATTTCTAAAATGTACAGAGAAATGATTCAAATTTGTAAGAATTCAATACGTTCTCCAATTGGTAAATAGTCAAATGATATGAACAGACAATTTTCAGATGAAGAAATTGAAACTATTTCTAATCATATGTGAAAGTGCTCTAAATCACTATCAGAGAATGCAAATTAAAACAACTCTGAGGTTACACCCTTCTCAGATTGGCTAAGATGACAGAAAAAGATAATGAGGAATGTTGTTGGAGGGAATGTGGGAAAACTGGGACACTAATACATTTTTAGTGGAGTTGTGAACTGATTCAATCATTCTGGAGAACAATTTGGAACTATGCCCAAATGGTTATCAAACTGCATGCCTTTTATTTTTTAATTTTTAATAAAGCTTTTTATTTTAAAAACATATGCATGGATAATTTGATATAGACCTTTCATAGCTTTGTGTTTCAGATTTTCTCCTCCTTCCCCCCCCACACTCTCCCCTAAATGGCAAGCAATTCAGTATATGTTGAATATATTAAAATATATATTAAATCCAATATGTATAAACATATTTATGCTATTCTCTTGCTGCACAAGAGAAATCAGATTAAAAAAAAAAGAAGAAAGTAAATGAGTAAGAAAACAAAATGCAGGCAAACAACTAAAAGAGTGAGAATGTTATGTTGTGATCCACATTCAATTCCTACAGTCCTCTCTCTGGGTATAGACCACGTACTCTTTAAATCCAGCAGTGTTTCTACTGGACTTGTATCCCAAAGAGATCATAAAGGAGGGAAAGGGACCCACACATGAAAACAAACATTCGTGGAAACCTTTTTTGTAGTGGCAATA
The DNA here is from genome assembly GCF_048593235.1 of Sminthopsis crassicaudata. Taxonomy (NCBI): domain Eukaryota; kingdom Metazoa; phylum Chordata; class Mammalia; order Dasyuromorphia; family Dasyuridae; genus Sminthopsis; species Sminthopsis crassicaudata. The sequence continues at coordinate 115,794,881 of NC_133622.1, forward strand.
AACTGGAAACTGAGTGGATGCCCGTGCATTGAAGAATGGCTGAATGAGTTATGTGCTTTGAACGTAGGGAACTCTTGTGTTTGCAGGGAATAGCTTTGCCTGCTCTTTTCAGGAAATAGCCTAGTTCCCAGAATTTGTCTTCTGAGCTTTGATTGGAAGCTGCCCCACTGATTTGCACCTCTACTGAACCAGGACTGAGGGTTTTAGTTTCTAATTTGCTATGATTAAAACCCTCTCAGTAGCTTTCCCAGAGTTTGTCTGACCTGGGCTGAATACCCTTTTCACCCCAGTGAAACTGACCTTTCTTGAAGCTTTTCCAGTCTATCTTGAGCTGGAGAAGGGTTTTATTCTATCATACTCTTCAAAGGCTTGATTTCATGTGATTTTCCAAGGAAAGTTAGAGAGCTTGACCAACTTCCTGGCTTTATTCTGTCATCTTTGCTCCATTCTCAGAAACTCCATCAAGTGATTTCCCATTCAGAACATAACAGATATCACATTTATGTAAGTAAATCTTTGGTAATAAAGTGAAAGTTAAATGAAAAAAAAAAGGTTGCTGCTGACTTTGCTGCAACTCTTAGACTTCATAAAATGGGGGAAATCCATATTATAAAATATTGTTATTTCCAATGATATACCAAACTTATTATGAGTTTAATGAACAACTGTTAGAATATTCACTTTTTTCCCTTGAAGTTTCTATCCTTCCCATAATTCAGCTGCTCATTTTTTATTTCTTTTCTATTAATTAATCAGATTTAGCCCAGGAAAGTTAAACTCAGCTTCAACTTTTATTAGATTGCCTGTTGGCTAATATTTGCTGATATTTTTCTATTTACTATTACTGCTATCATAACCACTACTAATATTACCACCATTAGAAACCTACCATTACTTTGGTTTCATAAATGTCCCTTTTGATATTGTTTAAATTTTAAAATGCATTATAAACATAAAATCATAATATCTCATATGTGTATGCAAGATTCAAGGTTATCTAATTTAAACCTTTTCCCCAAAACAGAGACAACATTCCTGAAACAGTGCCATACAGCCTCTCCTTGAATTGTTGTACTGACTATTGTTGTACCTTACTATTGTTCATGGCATTCCATTGCAAAGTTGGATGTCTCTCAAATGGTCTTCATTACTTTGAGTGAAAATTGGACTCTTTTTAATGTTTACCTATTGATCCTAAGACTTTTCTGTCAGGTAAGGTAGCCTTCCTTTACATGACAGTTATCTTGCAACTGGACCAAGAAAGTGAAGCAGGTGACCTTGCACAGTCCTTCCTCACTTAAATCCAATTCACTTGCATGTCATGATATTACCTTCCAGATATGTCATTCGTAGTTCTTCTCTTTCAGAATGAAGGACAAACAACAATCTTTATTTGAAGAAAATGAACCTTCCAAGTCCTCTGTTTTACAAGGCTATATTTCCTCATTCATTTGCTATGCGACCATATTTCTAAATCTTTCTCTAGCATGATTTGCTTTTTAATTAGACAATAGATTGTAGGAAGGAGACAGAATATTGCATAGAAGGAATAACAAGTCAATTTTAGCAGGACTATAGAATGGATGGGATAATATGTCATAAGGCAGGATAAGTATTATAGAACCAGATAGTAAAACACTAATAATTTCTATTGAAATAATAATGCCTCATTGAATGAAAGTCTTGAGAGGTAAAGTAAAGGTGACTGGAACTTATCAAATTACTCCTCCAAACCTCTCCAGATTCCTTTAAATGATGACTCTAATTAGAGTGTCACCATACAAGATAAAATAGAACACTTTCTAATCACAGCCAACTTAGTGGGTCAGCAGAAAAAGTCTGTCACGTAAGGGTTGGACATTTCACTCTGTCTAGGGCCTTAACTCCAGCTCCAGCCCTAACCCCATACCACTGAAGCATGAACATGTATAGGGACCTCTGAATTAGAACAAGTTGTTTCTAGACCTTTTAGCTCAGAGACAACAAAGAGGATTGGGAGGTAAGCAGAAAAGGTTTGTGGGAACAGGGTGGGAACCCAGTATGCAATCCCAGCAGAGGAAATACCAGTGCAGCTTTAATCTCAGAGTCAGCAAAGCAGGATTCTATTACTTTAGCCTCTAGATCTTACAATTATGATGGAGTAAGGGTTCTCCTAACAATTACGTTGGAGGAGGGATACTCCAACAATTCCAGTGTAGAAAAGAGGACTTATAATCAAGTCCAAGAAGGATTTCTGAAAACAGCTACATAAAACTCTTTAAACTTGGGGCAATTTACTCTCCACCCTTGGAACAGAGTTCTTTTTTCAAAAAGAGTTAAAAGACTAGTAATGGGCTAAGAAAATGAACAATCAAATAAAAAGTTTTTGACCATAGAAAGTTACTAGGAAGATCAAAACACATTATCAGAAGATAGCAAAATCAAAGTTTTTACATCCAAAGTGTCCAAGAAAAATAAGAATTGGGCTCAGGCATGGGAGGAGCTCAAAAAGGATTTTGAAAATCAAGTAAGAGAAATAGAGGGAAAATTAGGCAAAGAATCAAGAGTGGTGCAAAAGGAAATACAAAACGCTAATGAGGAGAAGCATGCCTGAAAAAGCAAAATTGGCCAATTGAGAAAGGAAGTACAAAAGCTCATTGAAAAAAATAATTTCTTAAAAATTAGAATCAAGCAAATGTAAGCTAAGGATTTTATGAGAAACAAAAATACAATAATACAAAACCAAAAGAAAAAGAAAAAAAAAAAGAAAAGAAAAAAATGTTAAATATCTCATTAGAAAATCAACTGATCTCAAAAATAGATCCAGGAAAAAATAGTTTAAAAATCATTGGTCTACCTGAAAGTCATGATTAAAAAAAAGCCTGGACATCACCTCTCAAGAACTTATTGAGAAAAATTGTTCTGGTATTCTCGAATTGAAGAATAAAATAGAAATTGCAAGATTTCACTAATCACCTCTTGAGTTCCCAAAATGAAAGCTTCCAGGGCTCTTAAAGCCAAATTCTGAAGCTTGCATGTACAGGAGAAAATATTGCCAGCATCCAGAAAGAAACAATTCAAGTATAGTAGAGCCACAGTCAGGACAAGTGTACTGTCTTCTACATTAAAAGATTAGAGAACATGAAATATCGTATCCCTTATAGTACTGGAGTTAGTATTACAACCAAGAATCTCCTACCCATCACAACTGAGTATAATCCTTTAGGGAAAAAAGTATATTTTATTTTATTTTTTTTTAGGCTGCGGTTAAGTGACTTGCCCAGGGTCACACAGCTAGGAAGTGTTAAGTGTCTGATATCAGATTTGAACTCAGGTCCTCCTGAATTCAAGGCTGGTGCTCTATCCACTGTGCCACCTAGCTGCCCCAAAAAAGTTTATTTTCAATGAAATAAAGGATTATCAAGGATTTGTATGAAAAGACCAGAGCTTCAGGACTCAGGAGAAGCATAAGGAGGTGATCAGGAAAGTTATACTATAAGGGACTTAATAAGGTTTACTTGTTTACATATATATATATATATATATATATATAAATTATCTTCTTTCCACCACCCCATTTTCTAGATGGCGGGTAGTCCAATACATGTTAAATATGTTAAAATATATTTTAAATACAATATATATGTACACATATTTATAATTATCTTGCTGCACAAGAAAAATCAGATCAAGAAGGAAGGAAAAAATTGTGAAAGACAACAAAATACAAACAAACAACAACAGAAGGAGTGCAAATTCTATGTTGTAGTCCACACTCAGTTCCCATGATCCTGTCTTTGGGTGTAGATGGCTCTCTTCATCACTGAACAGTTGGAATTGGTTTGAAACATCTCATTTTTGAAGAGAGTCATGTCCATCAGAATTGATCATCATATAGTCTTTTTTGTTGTTGTTTTTATTTGTTTGTTTGTTTTTTTCTTAATAGTTTTTATTTACCAGATATTTGCATGGGTAATTTTACAACAGACTGTTGCCAAACCTTTTGTTCCAATTTTTTCCCTCCCAGATGGCAGGTCGACCAATACATGTTAAATATGTTAGAGTATAAATTAAATACCATATATGTATACATGACCAAACAGTTGTTTTGCTGAACAAAAAGAATCAGACTTTGAAATAGTGTACATTTAGCCTGTGAAGGAAATCCAAAATGCAGGCGGTTAAAATTAGAGGGATTAGGAATTCTGTGTAATTCTGTCCATAGTCATCTCCCAGAGTTCTTTCACTGGGTGTAGCTGGTTCAGTTCATTACTGCCCTATTGGAAATGATTTGGTTCATCTCATTGTTGAAGAGGGCCACATCCATCAGAATTGATCATCATATAGTATTGTTGTTGAAGTATGCAACGATCTCCTGGTCCTGCTCATTTCACTCAGCATCAGTTCATGTAAGTTTCTCCAGGCCTTTCTGAAATCATCCTGTTGGTCATTTCTTACAGAACAATAATATTCCATAATATGCATATACCACAATTTATTCCGCCAATCTCCAATTGATGGGCATCTGCGTAGTTTCCAGTTTCTGGCCACCACAAAGAGTGCTGCCACAAACATTCTTGAACATACAGGTCCCTTTCCCTTCTTTAAGATCTCTTTGGGATACAAACGCAGTAGTAATGTTGCTAGGTCAAAGGGTATGCACGGTTTGATAACTTTTTGAGCATAGTTCCAAATTGCTCTCCAGAATGGCTAGATGTATTCACAGTTCCACCAAAAATGTATCAGTGTCCCTGTTTTCCCACGTCCCCTCCAACATTCTGCATTATGTTTCCCTGTCATTCTAGCCAATCTGACAGGTATATAATGGTATCTCAGAGTTGTCTTAATTTGCATTTCTCTGATTAATAATGATTTGGAGCATCTTTTCATATGACTAGAAATAGTTTCAATTTCTTTATCCAAGAATTGTCTGTTCATATCCTTTGACCATTTATCAATTGGAGATTGACTTGATTTCTTATAAATTAGAGTCAATTCTCTATATATTTTGGAAATGAGGCCTTTATCGGAACATTTGACTGTAAAAAATGTTTTCCCAGTTTATCTTTTCTGCATTAGTTTTGTTTGTATAAAAACTTTTTCAATTTGATATAATCAAAGTTTTCTACTGTGTGATCAATAATGATCTCTAGTTCTTCTTTGGACATGAATTCATTCCTCTTCCACAGGTCTGAGAGGTAAGCTATCCTATGTTACTCTAATTTATTTATAATATCATTCTTTATTCCTAGGTCATGAACCCATTTTGACCTGATCTTGGTGTACAGTGTTAAGTGTGGATCAATGCCTAGTTTCTGCCATATTAATTTCCAATTTTCCCAGCAATTTTTGTCAGACATTGAGTTCTTATCCTAAAGGCTGGGGGTCCTTGGGTTTGTCAAACACTAAGTTGTTATAGTTATTGTTTATTTTGTCCTTTGGACCTAACCTATTCCACTGATCAACTAGTCTATTTCTCAGTCAATACCAAATGGTTTTGGTAACTGCTGCTTTATAATAAAATTTTATATCTGGTACAGCTAGGCCACCTTCATTTGAATTTTTTTTTCATTAATTCCCTTGAAATTCTTGACCTTTTGTTTTTCCATATGAACTTTGTTGTTATTTTTTCTAGGTCATTAAAATAGTTTTCTGGGAGTCTGATTGGTATAGAGCTACATAAATAGATTAGTTTAGGTAGTATTGTCATCTTTATTATATTTGCTCGCTCTATCCAAGGGCATTTAATATTTTTCCAATTGGTTAGTTCAGACTTAATTTCTGTGGAAAGTGTTTTGTTATTTTGCTCATATAGTTTCTGATTTTCCCTTGGCAGATAGATTCCTAAATATTTTATACTATCAGTAGTTGTTTTAAATGGGATTTTTCTCTGTAACTCTGTTGAATTTTGTTAGTGACATATAAGAATGCTGATGATTTATGTGGATTTATTTTGTATCCTGCAACTTTGCTAAAGGTGTGGATTATTTCTAATTGCTTTTTAGTTGAATCTTTGGGGTACTCTATGTATACCATCATATCATCTGCAAAGAGTGATACTTTGGTTTCCTCATTACCTACTCTAATTCCTTTAATCTCTTTCTCCACTCTTATTGCCAAAGCTAGCGTTTATAATACAATATTGAATAGTAATCGTGATAGTGCACAACCTTGTTTCACCCCTGATCTTAATGGGAATGGTTGCAATCTTTCTCCATTACATATGATGCTTATTGATGGTTTTAAATAGATGTTACTGGTTATTTTAAGGAAAAGTCAATTTATTCCTATACTCTCAAGTCTTTTTAATAGAAATGGATGTTGGATTTTAACAAATTCTTTTTTCTGCATCTATTGGGATGATCATATGATTTTTGTTAATTTGATTATTAATATGGCCAATTATACTGATAGTTTTCCTAATATTGAACCAGCCCTGCATAACTGGTATAAATCCTACTTTATCATGGTGTATTATCCTGGAGATGATTTTCTGGAGTCTTTTTGCTAATATATTATTTGAGATTTTAGCATCAATATTCATTAGGGAGATTGGTCTATAGTTTTCTTTCTCTGTTTTCAACCTACCCGGTTTGGGTATCAGTACCATGTCTGTGTCATAAAAGGAATTTGGTAGGACTCCTTCATTCCCTATTTTTTCAAATAGTTTATATAACATTGGAGCTAATTGTTCTTTGAATGTTTGGTATAATTCACCTGTGAATCCATCTGGTCCTGGAGATTTTTTCTTAGGGAGTTGATTAATAGCTTGCTCTATTTCTTTTTCTGAAATGGAACTATTTAAGCAATTTACTTCCTCCTCTGTTAATCTGAAAAGCCTGTATTTTTGGAGGTAGTCCTCCATTTCAGTTAGGTTATCAAAGTTATTGACATGAAGTTGGGCAAAGTAACTCATTATTTCTCTATTTTCCTCCTCATTGGTGGACAGTTCCCCATTTTCATTTTTAAGACTAACAATTTGATTTTCCTCTTTTCTTTTTCTAATCAGATTTAACAAAGGTTTATCTATTTTATTGGTTTTTTCATAAAACCAACTCTTAGTTTTATTTATTAGTTCAATAGTATTTTCACTTTCAATATTATTAATTTCTCCTTTTAATTTTAGAATTTCAAGCTTAGTATTTGATTGGGGTTTTTTAATTTGGTCTTTTTCTAGCTTTTTAAGTTGCAAGCCAAATTCATTCATCTTCTCTTTCTCTATTTTCTTCAAGTAAGCCTCTAAAGATATACAATTTCCCCTTATCACCGCCTTAGCTGCATCCCACAAATTTTGGTATGATGTCTTATCATTGTCATTATCTTGAGTGAAGTTATTAATTGTGTCTATAATTTGCTGTTTCACCCAATCATTCTTTAAGATGAGATTATTTAGCTTCCAATTAATTTTTTGATCTATTTACCCCTAACTTTTTGTTGAATGTAGTTTTTATTGCATCGTGATCTGAAAAGAAAGCCTTTACTATTTCTGCCTTCCTGCATTTAATTTTGAGATCTTTATGTCCTAATTTTTCTATAGATTCCATGAATTGTGATCATCATATAGTCTTCTTGTTGCTGTGTATAATGATATAGTTCCACTCATTTCACTTAGCATTAGTTCATGTAAGTCTGTCCAGGCCTTTCTGAAATCATTCTGCTGATTGTTTCTTACAGAAGAATAATATTCCATAACATTCATATACTATAACTTATTCAGTCATTCTCCAATTGATGGGCATCCATTCAGTGTACAGTTTCTTGTCACTACAAAAATGGCTGCCACAAACATTTTTGCACCTGTAAGTCCCTTTCTCTCCTTTAAGATCTCTTTGGGATATAGGCTCTTAGAAATACTGCTGGGTCAAAGGGTATGTACAATGTGATAGCTTTTTGAGCATAGTTTCAGATTGCTTTCCAGAATTGTTGGATCCATTCAAAATTGCACTAACAATGTGTCAATGTCCCAGTTTTCACATATCCCCTCCAACATTTTAGAAATGAGGCCTTTATCTGAACCTTTTAATGTAAAAATGTTTTCACAGTTTATTGTTTTCCTTCTAATCTTGTTTATATTTGTTTTGTTTCTACAAAAACTTATTAAATTAATATAATCAAAATAATCCATTTTGGATAAACAATAATCTCTTAGTACTTATTTGGTCACAAATTCCATCCTCCACAGATCTGAGAGGTAAACTATATTATATTCTTCTAATCTTCTAATTTGTTTATAATATAACTTTTTTTGTCTAGATCATTAACCCATTTTGACCTTATCTTGGTATACAGTGTTATGTGTGGGTCAATGCCTAGTTTCTGCCATATTAGTGTCCAATTTTCCCAGCAGTTTTTTGTCAAATAGTGAATTCTTATCCAAACCGCTGGGTTCTTTGGGTTTGTCAAACATTAGATTGCTGTAGTCATTGACTATTTTGTTCTGGGAACCTAACCTATTCCACTTATTCTAAACTATTCTATTTCTTAGCCAGTATCAAATAGTTTTGATGACTGCTGCTTTATACTATAGTTTTAGATATGGTACAGCGAAGCCACCTTCATTTGCTTTTTTTTTTTTTCATTAATTCCCTTGAAATTCTTGACCTTTTGTTCTTCCAGATGAATTTTGTCATTTTTTCTAACTCAGTAAAATAATTTCTTTGGAGTTTGATTGGTATAGGACAAATTACTAGATGAGATTATTTAGTTTCCATATTCTTTTTGATTTATTTTTCCCCTGGCCCTTTATTGAATGTAATTTTTATTGCATCATGATCTAAGAAAAATGCACTTACTATTTCTGCCTTTCTGCATTTGATTTTGAGGTGTTTATATTCTAGTGTATGATCAATTTTTGTATAGGTTTCATGAACTGCCGTGAAGAAAGTATACTCCTTTCTGCCTCCACTCAATTTTCTCCAAAGATCTATTAACTTTTCTAGAATTCTATTTATCTCTTTAACTTCTTTCTTATTTATTTATTTATTATTTTTGTTTGATTTATCTAGTTCTAAGAGATCAAGGTTGAGATCACCCACTATTATAGTTTTGGTCTCTATTTCTTCTTGCAACTCTCTTAACTTCTCCTTTAGGAATTAAGATGCAATACCACTTAGTTCATATGTTTAGTATTGATATTGCTTCATTATCTATGGTACCCTTTAGCAAGATATAGTTTCCTTCCTTATCTCTTTTAATTAGATCAATTTTTGCTTTTACTTGATTTGAGATGAGGATTGCTACCCTTGTTTTTTTTTTTTTGTTTTTTGTTTTTTTTTTTTTTACTTCATCTGAAACATAATAGATTCTGCTCCAGCCTTTTACTTTGACTCTATTTATATTGCTCCATTTAAACAAAATCTGTTCTTGTAAACTACATATTGTAAAATTCTGGATTTTAATCCAATTTGCTTCTGCTTACACTTTATGGAAGTGTTTACCCCATTCACATTTTTGGTTAAAACTACTAATTCTGTATTTCCTGCCATTTTATTAACCCCAAATTATATTTTCTCTTTCATTTTCCCCTTTCCTTCCTCCCCACTATTTTACTTATAAGCACTACTTGCCTCAAGCAGTCCTCCTCCTTTAGAGACCCTCCCCGATTCTTATACCTTTTCCCTATCATTTCTGTTTTCTCTTTTGTTTATCCTACCCCTGCTATTTTTGCCTTTCCCCTCCTACTTCTCAATAAGATGTGAGAAGTTTCTAGGTGAAATAAAAAATGACAAATATTGTTTCTTTGAGCCAAATCTGATAAGAGTAAGATTCACACAATGTTCATCACCCTCCTTTCTTTCCCTCAATTATAATAGGTTTTCTTTGCCTCTTCCTTAATTGTAATTTCCCTCACTTTACTTCTACTTTACCCCTTTTCTGGTACAATCCTCTTTCCACCTGTAGTTTATTTTTTATATTATAACAGTAAAATCAGATTATACATGCATTCTCTATGTATATGCATAACAGAAATACAGTTCTTTTTTTTTTTTTTTTTTACCTTTTTATGCTTCTCTTGAGTTCTATATTTGGAGGTCAAATTTTTTGTTTAGCTCTGGTCTTTTCATCAGAAATAAATGGACTTCACTTGCTTCATTGAATGTCCATCTTCTTCCCTGAAAGAAAATGCTCAGTTTAGCAGGCTTTTAATTTTGGGGTCTCTTAGGAGCTGTTTGATGAATTCTTTCAATGGTCATTTTACCTTATGATTCCATAACTTCCAGGCAGTTCTCTTTGATGATTTTCTGAAAAATAATGTTTAAGCTCTTTTTTTCATCATGATTTTTCAGGGAGTCCAATAATCCTTAGATTGTATCTCCTAGATCTATTTTCCAGGTTAGTTGTTTTCACAATTAGGTATTTTATATTTTTTCCTATTTTTTCATGATTTGGTTTTGCTTGATTGATTCTTGTTGCCCCATTGAATCATTCATTTCAATTTGGTCAGTTCTGAATTTTAGTGAATTATTGTCTTCATTTACTTTTTAAAATTATTTTTGTATTTGTCCAATTGAATTTGTAAATGAGTTTTTTTAAATTCTATGGATTTTTTTCCCCCCATTTCACAAATTCCATTTTTTAAGCAGTTATTTTCTTTTTCCATTTCACAAATTCTGTTTTTAAGGAGTTATTTTCTTTTTCTGTTTCACAAATTGTCTTTTTCTGGGAGCTGTTTTATTTTTCCCTTTTATCAAATCTTTTAATGAGTTATATGCCTTTTCTAAACTCTCTTGTAAAGTTTTTCTTTCCTTTCCCCATTTTTCTCCTAGCTCTCTTTTAAAATCCTTTTTAATTTCTTCTAGAAGAGCTTTATGTGATGGGGACCAGGTTATATCATCTTTTGGGGCTTCATTTGGCAACGATCTGCTTTTAGTCTCCCCAGGGTTTGAAATCTGACCCTCTCTTTAACCATAAAAACTATTCTTTTTTTGATCATTTAAAAAAAAAGTTATGATTTGCTTTTAGTGTAAGGGAGGTTTTACAAGCTTCCTCTACAAGTGGTAGTGACTTCCTCTCTGAACTAACTCAGCGCAGTGTGTATGGTCCTGTGAGATTCTGGTATTTTCAGGTTTACTCTATATGTTTTGTGTTTGTGTTGGATGTTTAATAACTTCTCTGTTGATTTACTGGTTTGTAAGGAGGGGAGAGTAGCCAACACTGCTGTAGATTCTCTGACACATGGACTCTGTACCACCACATGTATTCCACTTTGCACCACCTCTCCTTCCGCCATCTGTGCTGTCCACACTGGCATCTGTGGTCAGCCTGCTTGCACTTAGCCCATCTCCCTCATTCCATGCCTGATTGAAACAGATTTATTTTCTGGTGATCCTCTAAATTATCTTCTGCTGGTAATTTGTTGTACTCCAAATATTTGTGAATTCTGCAAGTCCAGAAATAATTCAGAGGGTGGATATGCTAATTAGTCTGAGGGTTTTAGGAGAAAGGCAGAAAGAAGTGTCTGTTCTCTCCACCATCTTGGCTTCATTCCTATGAAAGAATATCTTTTAAAAAATGATGAAATTAAGGTATGAGAGAGGAATGTATTGGGAGAAAGGGAAAGGGAGAAGAGGCATATAAATTATATGCCATAAAAATAAGAAATCATTTTTAAAATGGAGGGGGAGAAGAGGAGGAGAGGATGAGTAAATGAATCTGAGTATGATTCAAATTGGCTCAAAGAGGAAATTACACACTCAATATGATTGTAGAAATTTATCTTATCCTGAAGAAAAATTGGGAAGTAATAGGATACAAAAAGGGAGGAGAGTGATAAAAGAGAGGGCATATTTGGGGAGGTTATGGTTAGTAGCAAAATACTTTTAAAGAAAGACAGGCTGAAAGGAAGGTGGAAATACAAATTAGCAATAGTAATTGTAAAAAAGAATTTTAACAAATTGGGAAAACATTTTTACAGTTAAAGGTTCTGATAAAGGCCTCATTTCCAAAATATGTAGAGAATTGACTTTAATTTATAAGAAATCAAGCCATTCTCCAATTGATAAGTGGTCAAAGGATATGAACAGACAATTCTCAGAGGATGAAATTGAAACTATTTACATTCATATGAAAGATTGTTACAAATTGTTGATCAGAGAAATACAAATTAAGACAACTCTGAGATACCACTACACACTTGTCAGATTGGCTAAGATGACAGGAAAAAATAATGATGACTGTTGGAGGGGATGCGGGAAAACTGGGACGTTGATGCATTGTTGGTGGAGTTGTGAAAGAATCCAACCATTCTGGAGAGCAATCTGGAATTATTCCCAAAAAATCATCAAACTGTCCATACCCTTTGATCCAGCAGTGCTACTACTGGGCCTATATCCCAAAGAAATACTAAAGAAGGGAAAGAGACCTGTGTGTGCCAAAATGTTTGAGGCAGCCCTTTTTGTAGTGGCTATAAACTGGAAAATGAATGATGCCCATCAATTGGAGAATGGTTGGATAAATTATGGTATATGAATGTTATGGAATATTATTGTTCTGTAAGAAATGACCAGCAAGATGAATACAGAGAGGCTTGGAGAGACTTACATGAACTGATGGTAAGTGAAATGAGTAGAACCAGGAGAGCATTATACACTTCAACAACAATACTGTATGAGATGTATTATGATGGAAGTGGATATCTTTGACAAAGAAAAGATCTAGTTCAGTTCCAATTGATCAATGATGGACAGAATCAGCCACACCCAGAAAAGGAACACTGGGAAATGAGTAAACTGTTTGCATTTTCCTTTTTCTTTCCAAGTTATTTTTTACCTTCTGAATCCAATTCTCCCTGTGCAAGAAGAGAACTGTTCAGTCCTACACACATATATTTTATCTAAGATATACTATAACATATTTAACATGTATAAGACTGCTTGCCATCTAGTGGAGGGGGTGGAGGGAGGGAAGGGAAAAGTCAGAAGTGAGTGCAAGTAATAATGTTGTAAAAAAAATTACCCAAGCATACGTTCTGCCAATAAAAAAAGTTATAAAAAAAAAAAAAAGAAAAAAATTTTTGAAGCAAGTTTCTTTGGTAAGGTTTTATTTCTTAGACATAGAGGGAAATGAGTCAAATTTATGAAAAACAAGAGCCATGCCTCATTTGATAATGGTCAAAAGTTATGGTCTTTGCCCAAAGGACAATGAATTCATGCATATCCATTGATCTAACAATATCACTACTAGGTATGAACACCAAAAGAGATTTTTTTTTTTAAAAAAAAGGAAAAGGAATTATGTGTACAAAATATTTGTAGCAGCTCTCTTCTTAGGGCAAAAATTAGAAATTGATAGGATCTCCATCAATTGGGGAATGGCTGAATAAATTATGGTATATGATATCGTGGAATATTATAGTTCTGTGAGAAATGAGTATGATGCTCTCAGAAAAAAAATGAAGATAATCCTACATGAACTTAAAATAAAACATATTGTAAACTAATTAATATTAATGTTTTGGGATGACCAGCTGTAAATGACTTTGCCAATCTCAGCAGAACCATTATATCAAAACTAATCTGAAGGACTTATGATGAAAAATGATTTATGATATCCAGAGAAGAATTGATTGTATCTGAATATGGATTGAAATTTCTATATCTCTCCCTCTTCTCTCATCCCGATCTCCCAGCCATCTCTCCCTCTCTCTCTCTTTCTCTTTCTCTCTCTCTCTCTCTCTCTCTCTCTTTCTCTCTCTCTCTCTCTCTCTCTAAATCTCTTCTTGTCTCTGTCTGTCTGTCTGTCTTTTGTCTTGAGGATTTTTATTAAGATGAGAAATTTATGTTTCTTTTCACAACATGTCTTTTATGGAAGGGTTTTGCACAACTTCATATGTGTCTTCTTAATAGGGATTAGGAATGGGGATATGGGAGAGAATCTGGAATTTAAAAGTTTTAAAAACAAATGTAAAAATGCTTTAAATGTAACTGGGGAAAATACAAATTAAAAAAAAAAACACCACAAAATTGTTTCTCTTCACATGATGAATATTTTTCTTGTCAAATATTGAGTTTTATTGACCCGTTTTCTGAAGTCCAATGTCTTTGAAGAGAAAGATTGTGATCCAAAATAATTCATAAAAATCTCTAGTGAGATGAAATGCTTAGGTGGATCTTTTTTGTATGTGTACTTGTGTTGTATGCGTCCCTAAGTAAAGACTGTTTTAGATCTTGGATATACCATATGTCAAGTGATAAAACAGTGATGACTTTCATTTACAACATTGTGCTCTACCACAGTTCTGCATTTGTTTAAGATTTTTCCCTAGTCTGCAAGGACATTCCCTATTCCTTTGAACAAGACTATGTCATGACTGTGAAACTATTTCATGATGGCAAAAAGTCACAAATCTTAATAAGCATAATTTGTAAATGTGGATTTTTTAAAAGTTGTCTGAAGAAGTCAGATCTGATATATTATCACCTTTCCCCAGATTATACCACCTTGGAAGCACCAACAACTAAAATCCCCAGAATTAGTTGTAGAATTGTTAGGGCATAAAAAGAATAAAACTTGGGACTGGAGCTCCGATTCTGACATAAAGTAAAAAGTCAACAAATTAAATGAGAAAATTGGCAAATAACTTTAAAAAATTAACTTGACCATAAGAAGCTACTACAGTGACAGGGAAGCTCAAGATAGAAACTCAAAAGAAGACAATTACATGAAAACATCTATAGGATGTTTTTTTTTTTTTTTTTTTTTTTCGTGACAGTGTTAAGTGATTTGCCAAGGTTCACACAGCTAGGAAGTGTTAAGGTCAAATTTGAACTCAGGTCCTCCTGACCAGGGCTGATGCTCTATCTACTACCCCATTTAGCTGTCCTTTCTTCAGGCTAAGTCTTAAAGAAAAATGTCGATTGGACATGAACCCAGAACAAAATCCTAGAAGATCAAAACAAGGACATAATGAAAGAGAAAAAAAAAAAAGTAATGGTTGCGGAGGAAAAATTGGATAAATAATTAAATGCAAGGCAAGAGAATTACAAAAAGAGAATATTTTGGTAAAAGGAAGGACAACATTGAAGAAAATAATTCCTTAAAAAGCAGCACTGGCCAAATGATAAAAGAGGTACAAAATCTCACTAAAGAAATTAATTCCTTAAAATTAGAATTCTTCATGGAAGGACTCTAATGTCAACAATACAATAACAAACCAAAAACAAAGTCAAAGGATAAGAAAATGAAGAAAATTTAAAATGTAATGAAAAAAAAGTGACTGAGAAATAGGTTGTGAAGAGACAATTTAAAAATATTGGATTGTACTCACTTCCAGTTGATCAATGATGGACAGAAACAACTACACCCAGAGAAGGAACACTGGGAAGTGAATGTAAATTGTTAGCACTACTGTCTACCTACCCAGGTTACTTATACCTTTGGAATCTAATACTTAATGTGCAACAAGAAAATGGTATTTACACACATATATTGTATCTAGGTTATATTGTAACACATGTAAAATGTATGGGATTGCCTGTCATCAAGGGGAGGGAGTAGAGGGAGGGAGGGGATAATTTGGAAAAATGAATACAAGGGATAATGTTATAAAAAAATTACTTATGAATATATACTGTCAAAAATATAAATAAAATTAAAAAATATTGGATTGTTTGAAAGCCATGATAAAAAATAACATCATATTTCAAGAAATTATTAAAGAAATATGTCCATGTATTTTAGAATCAAAGGGCAACATAAAAATCAGAAGAATATACCAATGCTTCTTTAAAAAATTAGCAAAATTAAAACTCTGAAGAATATTATAAACAAATTTCAGAGCTTCCAGGGTCAAAGAGAAAATATTAAAGCAACCATAAAGAAGTTATTCAAGAACCACTGAGCCATGGTGAAGATGATACAAAATTTAGCAGCTTTCACAGTAAAAGAGTGAAGTGGAAGATGATATTTCAGAAGGCAAAGGAGTTAGAGTTACGACCAATAATTCTAAAATAATAAAAATGATTATGTTAACTAAATCAAACTACATATTTGGTGCAATACCAATGAAATCACCAAATGTCTATGGTACTAATTAAAAAAATTAATTTTTCCCCCACCCCAAATATTCAATGCAATAAATCAGGGAAATCACATCCACAGGAAAATACTAAGCCCAAGCACTACTGAGAAAGGAACTTACATCCAACAAGAATTTATGGGAAAACTAGAGTTTAATTTACTACAACATATATTTACAACCTCTCAAAATGCAATAATAAATTCCAAGTGATTTATCATAATCTAAATTTTTTTAAATGCCATCAATATGAGTACTCTCTCCAGGACTGCAAATTGCAACACATTTGTGCATGTCCATTTATGTCTGTTATTCATGTACCTGCTTCTCTCCTCCCTCAAAGGACCAATTATTTTACCTTAATAAGTGAATTCATATATTTGACAAATCCCAATTTAAATAAGTAGTATCTCAATTTTCTTCTGTTTAAAATTAGAGTTATATTGCATGATTGCTAAAGTCCATTTTTATAATTATTAAAATTCATTATAAGTACTATTAGTGTGGCATGCTTTTGAGAATTATAAGCCTAAATCAATGTTATATGGTTATTAATTTTTATTTTTCTTAAAAACCTTAGTTATATTATCTAGTCTTGAATACAACAAATTCTCTACATGTCCCTCTACCAGGGCTTTGCTAGCCAGTGGATTCTTATTGTTGTTGTTTCCCAGTCACATCTTTCAAAATGGTGCATTCGTGGAACAAAGGAAAGCTGGGAATGTATATCCTGAATTCATAGCTGAAGGAGGAACTGGTATGAACAGACAGTGTTAGGAAATAGTACTAGCTAAAAATGACAAATTAAACATTGGTTCATACTTAATAAACACAAAGAAAAAGTATTTTATATATTATTATTATCTAGCTTTACTTCTTACTTCTGATTTGTTTTTTCTTTATCAGAATAATGATATCAAAATGAGATGATAAACTTTTGTTAAAGAATTAGATCTTAAACTACATATATTGCTAATTCATCAAATACATAGATGGACCTATCATCTAACACATATGTCAATATGTATATAGACATGTATATATGTATGTATGTGCATATAATTCACAT
The DNA here is from genome assembly GCF_048593235.1 of Sminthopsis crassicaudata. Lineage (NCBI taxonomy): Eukaryota > Metazoa > Chordata > Mammalia > Dasyuromorphia > Dasyuridae > Sminthopsis > Sminthopsis crassicaudata. The sequence continues at coordinate 115,811,944 of NC_133622.1, forward strand.
GGCAAGACTTTGTTTTTCTTTTAAATGCATTTTTGATAGCATCAGTAAGAATCTCATTCATTTTCCTAGACAATGTGTATTTTATTTAACTATACTATTTCTAGTTCTTTTAAAGCAGCCAACATATTTTTAAAAATTGCATCAAGATGCATACATAAAACAAATTCTTTTATTTATTTTCTTGAAAAACTTTATTTTTTATTTCTCTTTCCAAAATTGCTACATGACAGCTATCATGCTCTGACTAGAGCACAGACCCATTAACATTTTGATCTGAACCCAATTAACAAATTCTACAATTGTTTCAACAAGTGAAGTGTGAAAGTCCATTTAAAAATTTCATTTCTGATAAGTGTAGGCTCATTATGCAAAACAGGCTGATGCCATTATCCTGAAAAAAAAATGCCAAAAATGTGTTTCTACTGTTAGCAAAATATTCAGTCAGATATAGTACAATTAGTTATTCCTGAGAGCACTGATGTGAACAGACAGAGGTATTGAGATGGGGGCAGCCTGCTCTAAGTATTGGCAGTCCTTATTGATAGACAGGGACTGTGAAACCCAATGCATGTGAAATGCACTTACTCATGAGAAATGCACTTTGTTTTGTTATACCAAGAAAAGAGAGGGTGAGGAAAAGTGAGATTGAAGATAATCATATGCCTAATTGCAAGGTCATGTTAAAATGTACAAACCAAATTTAACTAATTATAAAATTTAATCCCATCTGGTCTCTTTTGCTCCCTTATCTCTTTGCCATATTTCTGTAACAAGATTGAAAGTACAATAGATTTTTTTGGAACTTTCTCTTTAGTATTACAATAAGGATTGAAACAAAGCATTACAGACCAAGTCAAACAAGGAAGACAGTAGGAGCCTACATTTCATAGACAGGCAACTTTCCTCCCACCCTATAGTCCTCTTCTGTAAATCAGCACCTTCCTATACTAGGGAGATAACTCTCACAATGGATGCTTTTTCTGGCTGATTAAAGTGTTAATTCATTAGGCCAGACAATATTCGTCATTTTCCACCTTGGCAGCAACAGATTCTGTCATCCTCTTAATAGAACTCTGCTGGAAATCAAACACAATTTTTATTCCTGAGAATGATTACTGTGCCTTGTTTAATTCTTGCCTAACAAATGTCAGCACTAATGTATTACAGATTATTCAGTCAATTTGATGATTCCAGGTGAAAGAAAAGAACACAAATCTCTTCTTTTAGTGTAAAAAGGGTCAGCTGGATGACTTCCTCAGCAAGAGCTGAGATGAGGCTTGACATGAATCAATCAAGGGGGCTCAATTTTACAGTTATAGTGCCTAATGCCTAAACATGAGCAGGAGGGTGGAAATTAGCACCCGATTATGAGCATACATGATCTTCCCCTAGAAGACAATAATATTGGCATTAAGCTTCTCAAGAGGGAAGATGCTTCTGGTTTTTAATATGTCTTAAATTATGTCAGGAAAAACACTGGAACATCACACAAAAGCCACAGTCAGTGTATATTGCTATCTCATAAAGCTGGAGATCTTTACAACAATATTGACACAGGAGCAGGCAAGCAAATGTCAGCCAATATAACATATGAAATACTTAACGTAACCAATTTTCAGCTGTCAATCAGCAGGGAATAATGACTGATGCAAGGAATCAATACCCCACAATTGAATTCCAGCTCACAAACTTGTTTCGTTCGGCACTATAAAAGACTGTCAAATGTCACACCCCAAGAGATGCAACAGGATTCCAAAGATTTATTTATTTCGAGCTCTGAAGTCTATTAGCAATACCTCTCCTTGTGCTACTGGAAAGGGAGCTTAGATGACATTAAATTTTCAGAAATTTCAACTTGTTTCATTGGCCAGTTAATAATGGCATATTCCACTTCATCAGGCTTGGGTTCATTTATCTATTTATTTTTGTTTGAATGGGGACAACATAAAAACAGAAATGATTATACTCAATCAGGTATTAGCCTCTCAACATGTAAATCTTTGACCAAAAATTTCAAGGAATCTACTCATTTGGCCAATTATTTCCAACAATTTCTTTTATATGACTTTAAGCTCAATTTAACATGCTATAGCTTGTTTGGACATAATTATTTCCCTTATTAGACTGTGAATTCTTTGAAAGTAATTATTATTTTTGACTTTTTTTTTGTATCCCCTCAGCTTACCACAGTGGTAAGTATAATAATGTGGGAGCATAACAAATAGTTGATAGTTTATACAAAGCAGCTAATGTCCAAATGAAGCCTCTCTTCAATGCGTATTAAAATAAGATGAATAACTAAAAGTGAATGGACTTCACAAACTTTGGCATTTTTATTTCACATTCTCAACTTTTACTGAATAATGAGAAAAATAAATTAAGCTCAACAAATCAAAAATCAAAATCTGACTTAAACACAACCTAAGAATCAGGGAAATATAATTTTTTGTTTTGTTTTGTTTTGTTTTGTTTTGTTTTGTTTTGTTTGTCACTGGCTTGATGTCTGGGACCACTGGATGTTCATAGACTTACAAAGTAAGAAACATAAAGTATGCATCACACCTTTAAAAAAATAGCATCTCTACAAAGACACAAAACATAGAATTCCTTTCTACAATTCTCCAACTATTTACTTTAAGTCACACATCTTCTTTTCATCCTTTTATCTTCACATTTAATTGCAAATTTCCTTGCATGTGAATCTGTTAACACAAACATGGAAGTTTATGGAAGAATTCAAATATACAAAGTGGAATTTTTAAACAACATCATTTTTCCAGTAATAGTTTTAACTTCAAAGAAATACACACACACACACACACACACACACACACACACACATACACACACACACATATATATATAGGACAGAGTGCATCAACAGGTATGTGGGAATTCAAGAAAGGTTTCCTTCCAAGTCCATTAACTGTACTTTGGAAAAAGCTAGAGATTTCTTTAGGTGACTGATGAGGAAGTACATTGCAGATGTGAAGGAACAATTTCTTCAAAGATATAGAGATAAGGGATGGATTATTGGCTAAGGGAAACAAGTAGAAAGTTGAATTAGAGAGGGTTCCTGGTTGGAATAATCTCAAATAAACTATAGATACAAATATGACATTACAGTTTCATACTCTCATTTTGTGGAGTAAGGCAAACTCCTTCATAATTTATAAAATGCTATAGCATACAGTAAAGAAAGAGGAACTCAGAATATACTGATTAAACCTAGCAAAGAACATTTGGGACTGTCCTATTGTGCCCTTCATTTGTTTATTTTGTAGAATAAGACTGAAGTGCAAAAGTTGAAAATGGAAAAGTCACTAGTATGTTGTTTAATTTCAGCCACAGAAGCTACTCTGCTCTCTAGGTGATTTTATGAGGGAATAAGTTTACAAACCACAAGAGCATATTTATTTCCCACTGATAGCTTCTAATAACATTTTACTAAGGCTTTTCTTATCCTTTTCTTTGACTTATTAGCGAATGAAAGCCTGACAGTGTTACAGAACCTTTACCAAAATGGCATTGACATAGATTAACATTCAGAGCTATATTTAAGTGGATTACTAGTATTTTAAAAAATGTCAATAAGATTAAAAAGTACCAATATGCAAATAGTAAAAAGGACCTTCAATAAGGTTAAACATTTAAAATAATACACTTGTCTTCCAGAAAATGCCATCATTGTGGCATCAAATATCAGTGTGAAACATACATTTTGGATGATCTATCAAGACGATAAAGACCACACTGCTTCATTTGGACTTTAGACAATTTTTACAAATTAATTTTTAGACATTCTTTGCATCAAATTCTAATAGAATAGGAATAACCATTCACTAGGTGGTAAGGTAGATAGAGTAGCAACCTTTCAGATAGGAAGACTTATTGAGTTTCCATCTGGCCTCAGAAGCTTTAAAAACTATGTGACCTTGGGTAAATTGCTTGACCCTTTTTTACCTTTTTGACCTGTAAAATGAGCTGGGGAAGGAAATGGAAAACCATTCCAGTATCTTTGCCAAGAAAACCCCAAATGAGGTCACAAATTCAGACAGAATATCAACAAAAATATGGAAATCAAGGTTAAATATATGATTTAGTAGAATGGTTGCAGAGACTATGAATGACTATCTGGTAGTTTTGAAGAGTAATATATGGACAAAATAATTAAAGAGGAAATATAGTAATAATGCTAATTGACATTTATATAATATTTTAAGAATTCAAAGCACTACACAGGCTCTCTCATCAGAGTTGTTCTATTACATAGATAAAATGAAATAAGAAAAGGGTGGTTTAACTTTAAAGTGTTTTCTAAGTGTAAACAAAGAAAAAATTATATCTTAGAAACACAGCAATATGTGCACACATGCATACACATAATTTAAATTCAGATAGAAACACAAAATAACAAGAATATTTTATTTCTACAGTACATTAGAACACTAGAAAAATGTTTTGTTAGATTTCTTTTTAAATGTTGGTGATTAAACTTTGTAATTGTTTTGTAGTGTCAATATCTTTTTTTCTTGAAAAGCAAGGAATTTTCCAGACATGTTCACACTACTTTTTAGTCACTTTAGCTCACAATTATAATATTTAAAGACAATTTATCATTCTTGGGTTTCATTCTTGAAATCTGTCTACTAATTTTATTACCTTATATTTATGGGACATGAGTAAAAAAGGACTAAACAACAACAATAACACATTTCTTATTTTGATGTGATAATTGAATCCATGGCAACTGATAAGACCACCAAAAGGAAAGAATGTAGAAAAAGAAGAGTACCAAGAAATGTTATATATTTGAAGAAGGCATATATTATTATCAAACAAAAAGATATCTGAAAAAAATTAAGAAATTTAAGATTGTGTATCTTAACCTTTATTTAATAGGAAATTCCCTTATAATAATCATGAGAAGTACACACATCATTTTAATTTAAAGATATGTACTAAAAAGATCTCTGATATTTTCTGAGGCAATCCATTTAAGTTTTTACAGCTGTGATTTTTATGAAGTTTTTGTCAATATAGAGTTGAAACTTAACTTGTCTTAAGTTTCTACCCACTAGTCATAGTTCAACATTTGGAGCCAAGCTGGACAAGAAGTAATTCCTTTTCCACATGACAGTGATTCAAATATTTGAAGTTAGCTATTACAGAACTGGATGTTCCTTAATTATATATAGTTTCTTTGTTTTAGAAATCAGGCAACAGAAACCAAAGAGATTATTAGTGATAAGCACACTAAAAACTTTCCCTTCTTTCTTATGATAAGGAAGTGATAAAGAAAGATATACTCTATCTTTTGTCAATTAAAAATTAATTTAATTTTTAGAAGAAATTGAGACAATGAAGGTGGCCTAGATGTACCTGATCTAAAACTGTATTATAAAGCAGCAATCACCAAAACCATTTGGTATTGGTTAAGAAATAGACTAGTAGAAATAGACTTCTGATGGAAGTGGATATCTTCAACAAAGAGATCTAATTCAGTTCCAGTTTATCAGTGATGGACAGAATCAGCTACACCCAGAGAAGGAACAGTGGAAAATGACTGTAAACTGTTTGCATATTTTTTTTCTTCCCAGGTTATTTTTACCTTTTGAATCCAATTCTTCCTTTGCAACAAAAAATTCGATTCTGCACACATATATTGTATCTGGGATATATTATAACATATTTAACATATATGGGAATGCCTGCTTTGTAGGGGAGAGGTTGAAGGGAAGGAGGGGAAAATTAGGAACAGAAGGGAGTGCAAGGGATAATGTTGTAAAAAATTGCCATGCATATGTACTGTCAAAAATGTTATAATTATAAAATTAATAAAAAATTAATTTTAAAAATTGATCAAGCTCCAAAAAAATAAAAGAAATTGAGACCATTGAATTAACCTATTCTTATTTTAAAAAGGAGACTTGAGTTACTACTGGGCTTATATGTCAAAAAGATATTAAAGAAGGGAAAGGGACCTGTATGTGCAATAATGTTTGTGGCATCCCTTTTCATAGTGGCTAGAAACAGGAAATTGAATGGATGCCCATCAATTGGAGCTAAGTAAATTGTGGTATATGAATGTTATGGAATACTATTGCTCTGTAAGAAATGACCAGCAGGATGAATACAAAGAGACATGGAGAGACTTACTGATGCTAAGAGAAATGAGCAGAAGCAGGAAATACATTTTAACAACAATACGCTATGAGGATCAATTCTGATGGAAGTGGCTATATCTTCAACAATGAGAGAATCCAGATCAGTTCCAACTGATCAGTAATGAACATACCCAGCTACACCCAATGAAAGAACATTGGGAAATGAATGTGGACTGCAACATAGCATTTACACTCTTTCTGTTATTGTTTGCTTGCATTTTTGTTTTTCTTCCCAGGTTACTTTTATCTTCTTTCTAAATCCGATTTTTCTTGTCTAACAAGATATCTGTATAAATATGTATACATATGTTGTATTTAAGATATACTTTAACATATTTAACATGTATGGGACTACCTGCCATATAGGGGAGGGGATGGAGGCAAGGAGAGGAAAAGTTGGAACAGAAGTTTTTGCTAGGGTCAGTGTTGAAAAATTACCCATGCATATATTTTGTCAATAAAAAGCTATAATAAAAAAGGAAACTTTATCTCCAATAAATTCAAGGGTTGGGATTTTTACTGATTTCTTCATCTTCAGAATAACTTCTTACCAAAATAGCATTGCATTAGGATATATTTATCTCACCACTACACACCTGTCAGATTGGCTAAGATGACAGGAACAAATGATGATGAATGTTGGAGGGGATGTGGGAAAACTGGGACACTGATACATTGTTGGTGGAGTTGTGAAAGAATCCAGCCATTCTGGAGAGCAATTTGGAACTATGCCCAAAAATTGTCAAAGTGTGCATACCCTTTGACCCAGCATTGCTGTTATTGGGATTATATCCCAAAGAAATACTAAAGAGTGGAAAGGGACCTGTATGTGCCAAAATGTTTGTGGCAGCTCTTTTTGTTGTAGCTAGAAACTGGAAGTTGAATGGATGTCCATCAGTTGGAGAATGGTTGGGTAAATTGTGGTATATGAAGGTTATGGAATATTATTGCTCTGTAAGAAATGACCAGCAGGAGGAATACAGAAAGGCTTGGAGAGACTTAAATCAACTGTTGCTGAGTGAAATGAGCAGAACCAGAAGATCACTATACACTTCAACAACAATACTGTATGAGGATGTATTTTGATGGAAGTGGAAATCTTCAACATAAAGAAGATCCAACTCACTTCCAGTTGATCAATGATGGACAGAAATAACTACACCCAGAGAAGGAACACTGGGAAGCGAATGTAAATTGTTAACACTACTGTCTATCTACCCAGGTTACTTATACCTTTGGAAGCTAATAATTAATGTGCAACAAGAAAATGGTATTTACACACATATATTGTATCTAGGTTATATTGTAACACATGTAAAATGTATGGGATTACCTGCCATCGGGGGGAGGGAGTGGAAGGAGGGAGGGGATAATTTGGAAAAATGAATAAAAAAATGTGAGAGAAGAATATAATTATCTCAGCATGTTTCTTTCAGTTGTTACAGTATTCCCCACGTAACAATAGGATTGATTATCTGATTTTATTCTTCAGACTCAATAGACTTTTCAAATACTTCCTAAAAAAGTAACAAAGATGTATTACCCAATCAGTGGTATCTTAATTTATGAAGTGGTATCTTTATCTGGGCTGTTGAATCTTGTCAAATGTACCATTTATAAATGCTTATAAGATTACACAATTATAGATGTAGAGCAGAAAAGGACCCTTGAGGCCACCAAATCCATTCCATTCTTTCCCCTCCTCTACATAAACAGATGGAGGCATAGAGAGTCCAAATGATATGACAAGGATCATATGGCTTGTAAGAATCAAGGGTAGATCTGAACCTTGGTCTTACTGACTCCAAGTTTAGCTTCTTATTCTCTAAACCATATTGCTCCTTAAAAAACAAAAACAAACAAAAAAAAAACTCAGGCACAACTCATGGACTTGGCCAATTTCAATACAAATCAGTGAATGAGCCAACTTCAAATAAAGCATGCATAGTCTTCTGAATTGAGATACAATGTTGTAAGTGCAACTTCGTTTTAACTTGTGAAATTTTTTGGTTTAAAAAGGACATCTTAAAGATTGTTTTCAAACAACAAAAGTATTGAATTTTGACCATTTTTATTAAATTTATTAAATTTACATAGGTAAATATGGCAGAGTTTAATGTATAGCCTACAAGATGATTATACATTGAACTTAGATGTATGTTTAATGACCCTCAGAATGAATTTATCTAAGCCAGACACTAAAAAGAAATGATTCTATTTTATAATCTAACACTTTAAGCCATAGTCCAAAAATTTTCACATACCAACATTATTGATCTATAGAGAGCAAAGTATGTAGCCAAATTATTCCAAAAGATTTCTTGATTTTACCAAGCTTCAGAGATATAATCACAAAAAGAATACACACACATATCTATACACATGCATGTACATATGTAAGATGAATTTTCAAATTTGTGGCCTCATAAAACTGTTCTGCAGAAGCCAGGAAGGGATTCAGCAATATAGTATGATATTAACAATGCCTCTGTGTCCAGATTTGTACTCAGGGTAGGCTAGAGCTTTCATCATAAGGATTCTCTAAAATAGAATAATGTGCTGTCATCAAAATCAAAACATTTACAATTGTGTTCTGTGTTATTAAACTTTAGAGAAAGAATTATTCTGTCATCCCATGCTTATTAATTATGAATAGATATTTCTAAAAATTATGAATAGAAATTTCTAAAAAGAACAAAGCAAAAAAAGTTGATTTCATTTTCTTTCCTCTCCTCTCTTTTACTTTCCTCCCTCCTTTTTCCTTTACTTGGAATATTCATCCAGATGTAAATTGTGATTGTCATAAGAAGTATTCCTTGGTAAATAGAGATCCCAATTCATTAAGTTGAGATAACTTTTTAAATGTCAGGTCTGTCCAGTAGATCCAACCCTGGCTTGATATCATGTTGATAAGAAAGACACAAGTCAGGCAGAATGCAAGTGATCAATCTATTTATTTATAAGAAGGAAAGTTTTTTTTAATACAGAAAAATCACAATAATGTGTAAATAGCTGTGGAAGTTATATTCTTTGTTCTTCTGGCTAAACACTTACTTTTAGTCAGTTTCTTGTTTTTCCCAATCATGTTGTATGTGCACATACAACTAATTCATAGGGTCATGGAGAGCTGTGTTTAGGTGATAAATGAGCATGTTCTCCTAGGTACAAGGTTCCCTGAAGTTCTGACCTGGATTAGAGTTCACTCTCCACCCTTGTCCTATACATTTAAAAAATGACTGAAAAGATTACTGTGGCACTATAGGATATTTAAGCCCACGTGTATAGTTACATGCTTTCTCTTTGTTTATGAATCATATGAACTATGACAATAGTAATTATATTAAAGCAGGAATATTATGGAAAATAGTGATATCATTTTTGTATAAAATATATCTAGGGAATGAGCAAATATGCCCTAGGTAATGAATAGTATTAATGTTGAACCCAATTTTTCTGGGGTTATCAAAATAGCATAGGAATATTCTGTGCATGTCTAAGAAAGAATACAAAAATTACATAGAAAAATTTTTATTTAGGCAATTTGAAAATGACCTGACCCACACTAAAGAATCATGTATGTGACACTTATTAGACATTGTTTAAATTTAGATAATTATTCATAGAAGTAAGCTCTTCCTAATATCAATCAGGTAAAACTTCTACCATTTGAATCATGGAATTCAGAATTTCTGAATTTTGAGGATCTCTAGAAGTCATTATGTTCTCAACTGATACCTAGACAGCAATCCTTCTTATCAGATTTCAGACAAATAGCTTTTGAACACCCCAATGAGAGAGAATCCATTACCTTCCAAGACAATCTATTACATTCATAGGCAGTTCTAATTATTTTTCCCCTTTAGATCAAGTCTACAATTGTCTTTTTGTAACTTCATCCACTCCTCTTCTATGGTCTTAAATGGGATTAGCATATATGTAGGAAGACTTGTACCTCTGGCATGAGGGCTGCTTTTTATCTTTGGTATCCACTTAATTCAGCCAACTTTTACCTGTGATTCCAAGAAACTGTAATACACATAATGTCCACACACCTGAAATTATTGCATCAGATAGGCTAAAACATATTGATGGTAACTGAAGTATCACCCTTTGGTGAGTTTGGCAGTGTCTATGCCATGCATGTGAAAAATTTCTCTGGCTGGAATAGGCAGATAAGGATAATTTTTCCATTAGCCATGAAGACTGATGAATCAGGAATCATAGAATGTTGTAGATCTTGGGCAGACATCAAAGATGCCATGGGCATCCACTGCATCCTAAGCCATCACTAGTCATCTTGACTTTTATCTTACCATTGTACTTTGATGATTCTGGAAGAGAGAATGAGTAATCACATTTAACTCAACTCAAACTTACTTAATTTAAAATTATGTTCTAATCAAAAGATTTCACTTACACTGTTTTGTCATTTTTACCTACCTTGAAAATCCAAGAAAAGAAGCAGTTGTACATACACTGGGAGATGTAGTCTCAAACCTGCATCCAGGCAGCCCAGGCTATAGGGTGCTCTTCTCATTGGATTGAAGCAACAGTGAAATTGGGTAGCCTGCTGAGTATATGAGCAACTTTTTTGAAAGACTCACTTTCCAGGGTGAGGAAGGAGTTAGAAAAATGCCCCTCCAAATTGCCCACTTTACTCAACCCTGACCTCTGTATCATGGGAAGTAGGCATCCTACCCTGTGGTCAAAACACACAAAATAGTACAAATTTTTCTTTTGCAAAGATAGCTACACTCTCCATTCATATAAGGGACGTATGAACATTTATGGAAAGCATGAAATCTAGTAGATTAACAGATATTATTGTAGAGGCTGGCAAAGGAGGTCTGCTAACAGAAGTCAGAGCTGGATATGTGGGTTTTTTGTTTGTTTGTTTTGTTTTGTTTTGTTTTGTTTTAATGCTATAAAGCTGGTGTAAGTTTTAAAATCAAAAGTACTCTAATTAACAAGTTTGTTACCCTGCCAAAAGGATCACAGTGTGATTGTCATTTACAGAAAGAACCATGTCACTAATATCAATAAGTATCAGATGAGGAACCCAGAAACAACCAAAAAATTTTATTAAGATCTAGACATCTTCATGATCACTGTGCCAAAAGCACACAAACTTATGGGTAATGCTAATGCAAGAGTTGTCACAGAATACCAGAGCAGCAGCAAGTATTTAGGAGAAATGGAGTCAGAAGACGTGCATCATATAACCTTGTCATTACCAATACGGTCTTCCATTTACCCAAAAGTAATACAACTTTGTGGATGTAATCTTACAGCAAACATTGACATTCAATAGACTATGTTATTGTTGCTGTTTGTACTTCATTCTCAAAGAGGAATATGACATTAGAGAGGTGATGCCTTGACAAGAAAATGAATTGGATTGAAGGGAGAGAGGATTGCAAAATCATCAGTCTCACTTTCTCCTCCAGAGTCATCTGGATTCAAAGGCAAGATAAATTTCAGGATTACTAGAGATGACCTTAGATGCAATAGAAGACCTTTGTCTTTTTCTTTTTGTTATTGTAAGAAGAAGAAACTGATGAGATATGAGAGAGATGAAGACAGTGTATAGTGTAAAGTGTTGAATTGATCATAGTCTTATTCTCTCTACATTAAATATTTGCATTAAGAAAAATAGTGGCCCTAACGCAAGATTACTAACAGAAGACTAAATGTGAACAGATTAAGGGGAGTCTCTAAGCAGGAACATTTTGTTGCTAAATTGGGGGGAAACAGCCAGCATAAGGCTGGCAACAGAGCAACAGAGTGGACACCTTTCAGAGATTTGGTATACTGCATTTACTAACTGATCCAGAACACTTGCAAACATCAAGATTGGCTTATTGAACATGATGGGGAAATTCTAAAGTTGTTAAATGAAAAGTGAGAATTCCCCAAGATTTATCAATAGGATAGATCATTCATTGGGTAAGTTGAGCTAATAAAATAAAAAGGATTCTGCCTGAATTAGTCTACTTGTTCAGTGTCATAATAATCAAAAAAATTTTATAGAACTAAACAAACAATATCAAAATTCATCTGGAAGAACAAAAGGGCAAAAATATCAAGGGAGTTAATGAAAAAACAAAATATAAAGGATGATGGTTTAGCAGTACCAGACCTAAAACTATATTATAAAGCAGCTGTCATCAAAACCATTTGGTACTGACTAAGAAATAGAGTGATAGATATGTGGAATAGTTTTGATATACATGACTCAATAATCAAAGCCTATAGTAATTTAATATTTGATAAATCCCCAAACTTTAATTTCTGGCATAAGAACTCAGTATTTAACAAAATTTCTGGGAAAACTGGAAAATAATAGGTCAGAAACTTGGCATAGAACTAAATCTCACATTCCATGCCAAAATAAAGTCAAAATGGGTAAATGATTTAGGCAAAAAGGATAATATCATAAGCAAATTATGAGAGCAAGGGACAGTTTACCTATCAGATTTTTAGAGAAAGGAGGAATCTATGACCAAAGAAAAACTAGAGAATATTATGAAAGCAAAATTGATAACTTTGATTACATTAAATTGAAATGTTTTTGCACAAGCCAAACTGCAGAAATGAGATTAAAGGGGAAGTACAAAGCTGGGAAAAAAAGTAACAGCCAATGTTTATCATTTCCAAAATATATAAGCAACTGTATCAAATTGTGTATTACATGCAAAACTATGTGTAATATATTCCCCAAATGATACAGTCAAAAGATACGAACAGATAATTTTCAGATGATGAAATTAAAGCCATTTTTAGTCATGTAGAATGCTCTAAATAACTATTGATTAGAGAAATGCAAATTGAAATGACTCTAAGGTATTACTTCACACTCTCAGATTGCTTAACATGACAAGAATAGATAATGATAAATGTTGGTGAGGATGTGGGGAAACTGGGACTTTAATGCATTGATGATGAAATTAATCATTTTGGAGAGCAATTTGGAACTATTTACCTTTAACTTACCAGTGTCATTACTGAGTCTGTATTCCAAGGAAATCATAAAGGAGGGAAAATGTCCCACATGCAAAAAATGTTTGTAGTAGCTCTTTTAGTGGTAGCAAAGAATTGAAAGAGGAGTAGATGCTCAACAATTGGAGAATGGCTGAATAAGTTGTGGTCTATGATGATAATGGAATATTATTCTATAAAAATGATTAGGCTGATTTTAGAGAGGACTGAAAATATTTACATGAATTAATGCTGAATGAAAGGCAGAATCATTGTACAAAATAACAACATGAATGTGTGATGATCAACAATGAAAGACTTGGTTCTTCTCAATGGTTTAGTGATCCAAGGCAATTCCAATAGACTTTAGATAGAAAATGCCATCTACATCCAGATGGAAAATGAATGTAAATCCACACATGCTATGTTCACTTCTTTTTTTTTTCCTGTTTTTTTTTTTTTTGCTCTCCCATGGTTTTTCCCTTTGTTTTGATTTTTTCTCTCCCAACATGATTCATAAAGCAATGTGTATTAAAAATAAACAAAAGTATAGATCATTCATCTTTAAAAAGGCAGTATTTTAGTCCCTCAAAAGCAAAGTGTAAGCAAAGAAAGTTTCAAGATTTTTGACTCAGTAAGAAAACAGATAAAATTCAGTTTTATCCTTATAGTAACAATCAAAAACACTTTTATTATGCCCTGAAGGCTATTTATGAGCCAAATACATATAACACATCTCAACTACTTAGTGCTGATGAAGCTACACTGATTCATGATAAGGACAAAATCATGAAGAGATGAACTGAAAACTTCCATAGTTTTCTCTACAGATCATCATCAATCAATGCTCAAGCCCTTGATTGGAAACTTCAGGTTGAAGTAAATTCTTCTCTAGCCAAATTACCAACTGCAGGAAAGGTTTTTAACTAATTCCTTTCATTTGATAAAAAATGTTTAGTGAACTCTGAAATTGTTCCAGCTGAAATTTATAACCCAGGAACAGACAAAAAAACTGACGAAATTTTCCAGATTATATGGCAAAAGTAAATTATCCCATAGGAGATCAAGGATGCCTTCATTGTCCATCTTTATTAAAGTAAAGGAAATGGATTGTGACAATCCCAGGGCAAGGGGAAGGGTCTTTGTTTAAATCACTGCTTGCATGATTCTTGCAGACGCTACTTAATAGAATTATCCTTCATCTATTATCCATGTATGAACAAAGCCATCTATTTAATCAAAAGATACCATCTGTAGCATTTTCCCATTTTTATTATAGTTTTTTATTTTTTTATTTTTAAAATTTTTAATTTTTTTAAAGTATGATTTTTTTTTTATTCTACATTCAGACTTTACCAGTTCCTTCTCTGAAGATAGGTAGCATTTTTTTTTTTAAGATCGCAAGTCCTTATAATAGCTGCCATTCACAGTTAATCATTGTACAATATTGCTCTTATGGTGAACAGTATTTTTCTGGTTTTGCTCATTTCACTTTGCATTAGTTCACATAAATCTTTCAAGATTTTTCACAGAGCATTCTGATCATCCCTTCTTATAGCACAATACTGTTTCATCACAATAATACATTACAACTTTATCAACCATTCCACAATTGATGTGAAAATTCTCCCCTCCCCCAGTTTCCAAATCTTTGCCACCACAAAAAAGAACTTTTATAAACAAACATTTACGTATAGATCTTTTTTCCTTTTTTTTAATCTATTGGCAGATGCATGATATTTCTGAGTCAAATGGTATTAATAATTTTATAGACCTTTACAAATTGCTTTGCAAAATAGTTGGTCAATTCTACCAACAGTGTATTAGTGTCTCAATTTTCCTACTTTCCCTTTTAACATTTTTCATTTTCCTTTTCTATCATATTAACCAATCTGATAGGTATATGTAAGGTAGTAGCTCAAAGTTGTTTTAATTTGCATTTCTATGATAGTGACTTAAAGCATTTTTTTCATACAACTCTAGATAATTGATTATTGTCTTAAAACTGTTCATATCCTTTGTTCATTTATCAATTGAGAAGTGGCTCTTATTTTTATACATTTGACTCAATTCTCTATATATTTAAAAAATGAGGCTTTTATCAAAGAAACAGCTATGAAAAAAAATTTCAGTTATGATTACTGATTTTATTTTCATCCATCTTATTTACTTCCTGTTTATTCTATCTCTCCTTTCTAAATGTTTTATTTCTGACTACTGCCTCCCTCGATCCTCCCTATATAGCTGCTCCACTTTTTAAAATTACATTTTTTATTAATTTTATGATTATAATATTTTTTTGACAGTACATATACATAGGTAATTTTTTTGCAACGTTATCCCTTGTACTCCCTTCTGTTCTGAATTAACCCCTCCTTTCTTCCACCCCCTCTCCTAGATGGCAGGCATTCCAATACATATTAAATATGTTATAATATATCCTAAATACAATATATGTGTGCAGAACTGAATTTTTTTTTGTTGTTGCAAAAGAAGAATTGGATTCAGAAGGTAAAAGTAACATGGGAAAAAAAACAAAAATGCAAATAGTTTACACTCATTTCCCAGCGTTCCTTCTCTCGATGTAGCTGATTCTGTCCATCACTGATCAACTGGAAATGAATTAGAGTTTCTATTTTTAGAAAATATCCACTTCCATCAAAATACATCTTCATATAGTTTTGTTGTTAAAGTGTATAACCTCCTAGTTCTGCTCATTTCATTCAGCATCAGTTGATGTAAGTCTCTCCAAGCCTCTCTCTATTCATCCTGCTGGTCATTTCCTACAGAAGAATAATATTTCATAGCATTCATATACCATAATTTACCAAAACATTCTCCAATTGATGGGCATCCATTCATTTTCCAGTTTCAAGCCACTACAAAAAGGGCTGCCACAAACACTTTGGCACATACAGGTCCCTTTCCCTTCTTTAGTATTTCTTTGGGATATAAGCCCAGTAGTAGCATTTCTAGATCAAAGGGTAGGCACAGTTTGATAACTTTTTGGGCATAATTCCAGATTGCTCTCCAGAATGGTTGGATTCGTTCACAACTCTACCAACAATGTATCAGTGTTCCAGTTTTCCCACAGCATCTCCAACATTCATCATTATTTTTTCCTGTCATCTTAGTCAATCTGACAGGTGTGTAGTGGTACCTCAGAGTTGTCTTAATTTGCATTTCTCTGATCAACAATTTGTAACAATTTTTCATATGAATGTAAATAGTTTCAATTTCATCCTCTGAGAATTGTCTGTTCATATCCTTTGACCATTTATCAATTGGAGAATGGCTTGATTACTTATAAATTAGAGTCAATTCTCTGTATATATTGGAAATGAGGTCTTTATCAGAACCTTTAACTGTAAAAATGTTCTCCCAATTTGTTACTTCCCTTCTAATCTTGTTTGCATTAGTTTTGTTTGTACAAATTTTAAATTTGATGTCATCAAAATTTTCTATTTTGTGATCAATAATGATCTCTAGTTCTCCTTTGGTCACAGATTCCTTCCTCCTCCACAAGTCTGAGAGGTAAACTATCCTACGTTCCTGTAATTTATTTCTGACTGCATTCTTTATGCCTAAATCATGGACCCATTTTGATGTTATCTTAGTATGTGGTGTTAAATGTGCGCCCATGCCTAGTTTCTGCCAAATTAATTTCCAGTTTTCCCAGCCATTTTTTTCAAATAATGAATTATTATCCCAAAAGTTGGGATTTTGGAGTTTGTCAAATTCTTGATTGCTGTAGTTATCCACTATCTTGTCCTGTGAATCTAACCTATTCCACTGATCAACTAGTCTATTTCTTAATCAATACCAAATGTTTTTGGTGACCACTGCTTCATAATAGTTTTAGATCAGGTACAGCTAGGTCACCTTCATTTAATTTTTTTTTTTCATTACTTCCCTTGAAATTCTCGACCTTTTGTTCTTCCATATGAATTTTATTGTTATTATTTCTAGGTCACTAAAATAGTTTCTTGGGAGTCTGATTGGTATAGCACTAAATAAATAGATTCGTTTAAGGAGTATTTTCATCTTTATTATATTCGCTTGGCCTATCCAAGAACACTTAATATTTTTTACAATTATTTAAATCTGACTTTATTTTTGTGGCAAGTGTTTTGTAATTTTGCTCATAATCCTGACTTTCACTTGGTAGATAGATTCCCAAATATTTAATACTCTTGACAGTTATTTTGAATGGAATTTCTCTTTGTATCTCTTGTTGGATTTTGTTGGTAATATAAAAATGCTAAGGATTTATGTGGATTTATTTTGTATACTGCAACTTTGCTAAAGTTATGAATTATTTCTAAGAGCTTTTTAGCAGAATCTTTGTGGTTCTCTAAGTATACCATCATATTATCTGCAAAGAATGATAGTTTGGTTTCCTCATTATTTACTCCAATTCCTTTAATCTCTTCCTCGACTCTTATTGCCAAGGCTAGCATTTCTAATACAATATTGAATAGTAAGAGTGATAGTGGGAAACCTTGTTTCACTCCAGATCTTACTGGGGAAGGTTCCAGTTTATCGCCATTACATATGATGTTTACTAACGATTTAAAATATATGTTCCTGATTATTTTGAGGAATAGTCCATTTATTCTTACAATCTCAAGTGTTTTTAGTAGGAATGGATGTTGAGTTTTGTGATTTGCTTTTTCTACATCTATTGAGATGATCATATGGTTTTTGTTAATTTGATTATTGATATAGTCAATTATGCTAATGGTTTTCCTAATATTGAACAAGCCCTGCATTCTTGGTATAAATCCCACTTGGTCATAGTATATTATCCTGTGCATGATTTTCTGTAGTCTTTTTGCTAATATTTTATTTAAGATTTTAGCATCGATATTCATTAGGGAGATTGGTCTATAATTTTATTTCTCTGTTTTCAACCTATCTGGTTTAGGTATCAGTACCATGTCTGTGTCATAAAAGAAATGTGGTAGGACTCCTTCAATCCCTATTATTTAAAATAGTTTTTTTTTTTTTATTATATATATATATATATATTTTATAATATTATCCCTTGTATTCATTCTTCCAACTTACCCCCCCTCCCTCTATTCCCTCCCCCCGACGACAGGCAATACCATACATTTTACATGTGTTACAATATAGTCTAGGTACAATACATGTGTGCGAATTAAAATAGTTTATATAGATTGGAGTTAACTGTTCTTTAAATGTTTGGTAGAATTCACATGTAAATCCATCTGGTCCTGGGGATATTTTTCTTAGGGAGTTGGTTAATGGCTTGTCCTATTTCTTTTTCTGAACTGGGACTATTTAGATTATTTACTTCTTCCTTTGTCAATCTGTGCAAGCTATATATTTGAAGGTATTCCTCCATTTCATTTAAGTTATCTAATTTATTGGCATAAAGTTGTGCAAAGTAACTCCTAATTATTGTTCTAATTTCCTCTTTATTAGTGGCGAGTTCTCCCTTTTCATTTTTAAGATTAACAATTTGATTTTCCTCTTTCCTTTTTTAAATCAGTTTACTAAGGTTTTTTTCTATTTTGTTGTTTTTTTCATAGAGCCAAATCTTAGTTTTATTAATTAATTCAATAGTTGTTTTTATTAATTAATTCAATAGTTTTTTTTTTTCTTTCAATTTTGTAAATTTCTCCTTTTATTTTTAGAATTTCAAGTTTCGTGTTTGTCTGGGGCTTTTTAATTTGTTCTTTTTCTAGCATTTTTAGTTGTAAGCCCAATTCATTGACCTTCTCTTTCTCTATTTTATGCAAGTAAGCCTCTAGAGATATAAATACTTAATACTTAATACTGCTTTGGCTGTATCCCACACATTTTGGTTTGATGTTTCATTATTGTTATTTTCTTGGGTGAAGTTATTAATTATGCCTATGATTTGATGTGTCACCCAATAATTCTTTAGTATGAGATTATTTAGTTTCCAATTATTTTTGGTCTATTTTCCCCTGGCTTTTTATTAAATTTAATTTTCATTGCATCGTGGTCTGAAAGGATGCATTTACTATTTCGGCCTTACTGAATTTGATTTTGAGGTTTTTATGTCCCAATATATGGTCAATTTTTGCATAGGTTCCATGAACTGCTGAGAAGAAAATGTACTGTTTTCTGTCGTCATTTAGTTTTCTCCAAAGATTTATCATATCAAACTTTTCTAGTATTGTATTTAACTCTTTGACTTCTTTCTTATTTATTTTGTGGTTTGATTTATCTAATTCTGAGAGTGCAAGGTTGAGATCTTCAACTATTATAGTTTTGCTATCTATTTCTTCTGGCAGCTCTCTTAATTTCTCTTTTAAGAATTTAGATACTCAAACTGTGCATACCCTTTTATCCAGCAGTGCTACTAATGGGCTTATATCCTAAAGAAATACTAAAGAAGGGAAAAGGACCTATATGTGCCAAAATGTTTGCGGCAGCGCTTTTTGTAGTGGCTAGAAAAATGGAAAATAAATGGATGCCCATCAATTGGAAAATGGTTGGGTAAATTATGGTATATGAATGTTATGGAATATTATTGCTCTGTAAGAAATATCCAGTAGGGTGAATACAGAGAGTTTTGGAGAGACTTCCATGAACTGATGCTGAGTGAAATGAGCAGCACCAGAAGATCATTATACACTTCAACAACAATACTGTATGAAGCTATATTCTGATGGAAGTCGATATCTTCACGTAAAGAAGATCCAACTCACTTCCAGTTGATCAATGATGGGCAGAAACAACTACACACAGAGAAGGAACACTGGGAATTGAATGTAAACTGTTAGCACTACTGTCTTTCTACCCAGGTTACTTATACCTTCGGAATCCAATTCTTTTTTTTTTTTTTTTTTACTTAATAATTTTTTATTATATATATATATTTATAATATTATCCCTTGTATTCATTTTTCCAAATTATCCCCCCCTCCCTTTGTTCCCTCCCCCCGATGACAGGCAATCCCATACATTTTACATGTGTTACAATATAATCTAGATACAATACAAGTGTGTGAATATCATTTTCTTGTTGCACAATAAACATTAGATTCCGAAGGTACATGCAACCTGGGCAGACAGATATTAGTGCTAACAATTTACATTCACTTCCCAGTGTTTCTTCTCTGGGTGTAGCTACCTCTGTCCATCATTGATCAACTGGAAGTGAGTTGGATCTTCTTTATGTTGAAGATTTCCACTTCCATCAGAATACATCCTCATACAGCATTGTTGCTGAAGTGTACAGCGATCTTCTGGTTCTGCTCATTTCACTCAGCATCAGTTGATTTAAGTCTCTCCAGGCCTCTCTGTATTCCTCCTGCTGGTCATTTCTTACAGAGCAATAATATTCCATAACCTTCATATACCACAATTTACCCAACCATTCTCCAACTGATGGACATCCATTCATCTTCCAGTTTCTAGCTACAACAAAAAGAGCTGCCACAAACATTTTGGCACATATATGTCTCTTTCCGCTCTTTAGTATTTCTTTGGAATATAAGCCCAGTAGTAGCGCTGCTGGGTCAAAGGGTATGCACAGTTTGATAACTTTTTGGGCATAGTTCCAGATTGCTCTCCAGAAGGGCTGGATTCTTTTGCAACTCCACCAGCAATATATTAGTGTCCCAGTTTCCCCACATCCCCTCCAACATTCATTATTTGTTCCTGTCATCTTAGCCAATCTGAAAGGTGTGTAGTGGTATCTCAGAGTTGTCTTAATTTGCATTTCTCTGATCAATAGTGATTTGGAACACTCTTTCATGTGAGTGGATATAGTTTCAATTTCTTCCTCTGAGAATTTTCTGTTCATATCCTTTGACCATTTATCTATTGGAGAATGGTTCGGTTTCTTATAAATTAGGGTCAGTTCTCTATATATTTTGGAAATGAGACCTTTGTCAGAACCTTTGTTTTTAAAAATATTTTCCCAATTTGTTACTTCCCTTCTAATCTTGTTTGCATTAGTATAATTTGTACAGAAACTTTTTAGTTTGATGTAATCAAAATCTTCTATTTTGTGATCAATAATGATCTCTAGTTCTCCTCTGGTCATAAATTCCTTCCTCCTCCACAAGTCTGAGAGGTAGATTATCCTCTGTTCCTCTAATCTATTTATTATCTCCCTCTTTATGCCTAAATCATGGACCCATTTTGATCTTATCTTGGTATATGGTGTTAAGTGTGGATCCATATCTAATTTCTGCCATACTAATTTCCAGTTTTCCCAACAGTTTTTTCCGAATAATGAATTTTTATCCCTAATGTTGGTATCTTTGGGTTTGTCAAAGATTAGGTTGCTATACATGTATCCTTTTTTGTCCTTTGTATCTAATCTGTTCCACTGATCTACCGGTCTATTTCTTAGCCAATACCAAATGGTTTTGGTGACTGCTGCTATATAATATAGCTTTAGATCAGGTACACTTAGACCACCTTCCTCTGAGTTTTTTTTTCATTAGTTCCCTTGCAATTCTCGACCTTTTATTCTTCCATATGAATTTTGTTGTTATTTTTTCTAGGTCATTGAAATAGTTTCTTGGGAGTCTGATTGGTATAGCACTAAATAAATAGATTAGTTTGGGGAGTATTGTCATCTTTATTATATTCGCTCGGCCTATCCAAGAGCACTGAATGTCTTTCCAATTATTTAAATCTGACTTTATTTTTGTGGCAAGTGTTTTGTAATTTTTCTCATATAATTCCTGACTATTCTTTGGTAGATGGACTCCCAAATACTTTATACTCTCAACATTTGTTTGGAATAGGATTTCTCTTTGTATCTCTTGCTGTTGCCTTTTGTTAGTGACCTATAAAAATGCCGAGGATTTATGTGGATTTATTTTGTATCCTGCCACTTTGCTGAAATTTTGAATTACTTCTAGTAGTTTTTTAGCAGAGTCTTTGAGGTTCTCTAAGTATACCATCATGTCATCTGCAAAAAGTGATAGTTTAATTTCCTCATTTCCTACTCTAATTCCTTGAACCTCTTTCTCGGCTCTTATTGCCGAGACTAGCGTTTCTAGTACTATATTGAATAGTAATGGTGATAGTGGGCAACCTTGTTTCACTCCTGAACTTACTGGGAAAGGTTGCAGTTTATTTCTTTTTTTTCTTTTTTTTAAAATTTTTTTTATTATATATATATATATATATATATATTTATAATATTATCCCTTGTATTCATTTTTCCAAATTACCCCCCCTCCCTCTATTCCCTCCCCCGATGACAGGCAATCCCATACATTTTACATGTGTTACAATATAGTCTAGGTACAATACATGTGTGTAAATATCATATTCTTGTTGCACAATAAACATTAGAATCCGAAGGTACATGCAACCTGGGCAGACAGATATTAGTGCTAACAATTTACATTCACTTCCCAGTGTTTCTTCTCTGGGTGTAGCTACCTCTGTCCATCATTGATCAACTGGAAGTGAGTTGGATCTTCTTTATGTTGAAGATTTCCACTTCCATCAGAATACATCCTCATACAGTATTGTTGTTGAAGTGTACAGTGATCTTCTGGTTCTGCTCATTTCACTCAGCATCAGTTGATTTAAGTCTCTCCAGGCCTCTCTGTATTCCTCCTGCTGGTCATTTCTTACAGAGCAATAATATTCCATAACCTTCATATACCACAATTTACCCAACCATTCTCCAACTGATGGACATCCATTCATCTTCCAGTTTCTAGCTACAACAAAAAGAGCTGCCACAAACATTTTGGTACATATATGACTCTTTCCGCTCTTTAGTATTTCTTTGGGATATAATTCCAATAGTAGCGCTGCTGGGTCAAAGGGCATGCACAGTTTGATAACTTTTTGGGCATAATTCCAGATAGGTTGCAGTTTATTTCTATTGCATATTATGCTTACTGAAGGTCTTAAATATATGCTCCTGATTATTCTAAGGAATAGTCCATTTATTCCTATACTCTCAAGAGTTTTTAGTAGGAATGGATGTTGGATTTTGTCAAATGCTTTTTCTGCATCTATTGAGATGATCATATGGTTCTTATTAATTTGATTATTAATATGGTCAATTATATTAATAGTTTTCCTAATATTAAACCAGCCCTGCATTCCTGCAATAAATCCTACTTGATCATAGTGTATTATCCTGGAGATGATTTTCTGAAGTCTTTTTGCTAATATCTTATTTAAGATTTTATCATCAATATTCATTAAGGAGATTGGTCTATAATTTTCTTTCTCAGTTTTTGATCTACCTGGTTTAGGTATCAGTACCATGTCTGTTTCATAAAAGGAGTTTGGTAGGACTCCTTCATCCCCTATTTTTTCAAATAATTTATATAACATTGGGGCTAATTGTTCTTTAAATGTTTGGTAGAATTCACATGTGAATCCATCTGGCCCTGGGGATTTTTTCCTGGGCAGTTGATTAATAGCTTGTTCTATTTCTTTTTCTGAAACGGGACTATTTAAGCAATTTATCTCCTCCTCTGTTAATCTAGGGAGCCTATATTTTTGGAGGAAGTCATCCATTTCACTTAAGTTATCAAATTTATTGGCATAAAGTTGGGCAAAGTAACTCCTTATTATTTCTCTAATTTCCTCTTCATTGGTGGAAAGATCCCCTTTTTCATTTGTAAGACTATCAATTTGATTTTCCTCTTTCTTTTTTTTGATCAAATTTAGCAAAGGTTTATCTATTTTATTGGCTTTTTCATAAAACCAACTCTTGGTTTTATTTATTAATTCAATAGTTTTTTTACTTTCAATATTATTGATTTCTCCTTTTAATTTTTGTATTTCAAGTTTAATTTTTGGTTGGGGGTTTATAATTTGGTCTTTTTCTAGCCTTTTAAGTTGTAAGCCCAATTTGTTAATCTTCTCTTTCTCTATTTTCTTCAAATAAGCCTCTAAAGATATAAAATTTCCCCTTATTACTGCTTTAGCTGCATCCCAAAGATTTTGGTATGATGTCTCATCATTGTCATTATCTTGGGTGAAATTGTTAATGGTTTCTATAATTTGCTCTTTCACCCAGTCTTTCTTTAAGATGAGATTATTCAGTTTCCAATTACTTTTTGGTCTATTTACCCCTAACTTTTTACTGAATGTAGCTTTTATTGCATTGTGATCTGAGAAGAAGGCATTTATTATTTCTGCCTTCCTACATTTAATTTTGAGATCTTTATGTCCTAATATATGGTCAATTTTTGTATAGGATCCATGAACTGCTGAGAAGAAAGTATATTCCTTTCTATTGCCATTCAGTTTTCTCCAAAGGTCTATCATACCTAGTTTTTCTAATGTTCTATTTACTTTTTAAATTTCTTTCTAGTTTGTGTTGTGGTTTGATTTGTCTAAATCTGAGAGTGCAAGGTTGAGATCTCCCACTATTATAGTTTTACTGTCTATTTCTTCTTGCAACTCTCTTAACTTTTCCTTTAGAAAGTTAGATGCTATACCACTTGGTGCATATATGTTTAGTATCGATATGGCTTCATTATTTATGCTACCTTTCAGCAGGATATAGTTTCCTTCCTTATCTCTTTTAATTAGATCTACTTCTGCTTTTGCTTGATCTGAGATAAGGATAGCTACCCCTGCTTTTTTGGCTTTACCTGAAGCATAATAAGCTCTGTTCCAACCTTTTACCTTTACTCTGTATGTATCTCCCTGCTTTAAGTGTGTTTCCTGTAGACAACATATTGTAGGGTTCTGCTTTTTGATCCAATCTGCTATCCGTCTCTGTTTGATGGGATCGTTCATCCCATTTACATTTACAGTTAAAATTACTAATTCTGTATTTCCTGCCATCATATTATCCCCAGATTATGCTTTTTTCCCTTGACCCCCCTGATCCCCCTCCCCGATATTTAATTTACAGACCCCCCTTGTGATGTGCAACCCTCCCTCTTTTTTTTTTTAGTATCCCTCCCCCCTCCCTCCAAGTCCCTTACCTTATTCTCCTTTTCCTTTTCCCTTTTCCTCTCCCCCCTTTTAATGAGGTGAGAGAAAATTCTCTGAAAAACAAATATGTTAATTATTTACTCTTTGAGCCTCTCCTGATGAGAGTAAGATTCACACAATGATTCTCCCCCTCACTAAGTTCCCTCAGATATGGTGTATTTTCTATGCCTCTTCCTGGGATGTAGTTTCCCTCTTTTTATCATTCCTTCCCCTTTTTCTGAACCGACCTCCTTCCCTTTACTACACCCCCCTTTTTTTCTTTTATATCAGTAAAATCAAATTATCCTTGAGTACTTTTTATATACCCACAACAGAGTTACAGTTCTCAAGGGTTCTGTGTACCTTTTTCTGTTTCTCTTCAGTCTTGTGGATGTAGATCAAATTTTTTGTTTAAGTCTGGTTTTTTTCTTAGAAACATATAGAATTCCTCTGTTTCATTGAATGACCATCTTCTTCCATGGAAAAAGATGCTAAACTTAGCTGGGTAGTTCATTCTTGGTTGCAGTCCTTGATCTTTTGCCTTACGGAATATCAGGTTCCAGGCCCTTCTATCTTTTAATGTGGAGGCAGCCAGATCTTGCGTGACCCTTATTGTGGCACCTTGGTATTTAAATTGTTTTTTTCTAGCTGCTTGCATGATTTTCTCCTTTGTGTGGTAATTCTGCAGCTTAGCCACTATATTCCGTGGTGTTCTTTTTTTAGGGTCTATTTCAGAAGGAGTTCGATGAATTCTTTCCACATCTACTTTCCCTTCTGTTTCTATTATCTCTGGACAGTTCTCTTTGATAATTTCCTGTAAAATAGAATCTAGGCTCTTTTTTTGGTCATAGTTTTCTGGAAGTCCAATGATCCGCAGATTATCTCTCCTAGATCTATTTTCCAGGTCTATAGATTTTCCCAGTAAGTATTTGATGTTGTTCTCCAGCTTCTCATTTTTTTTTTTTTTTTTGTTTTGTTTGACTGATTCTTGGGTTCTCTGTGAATCATTCATTTCTATTTGTTCCATCCTGACTGTTAAGGAGTTATTTTCTTCTTTCACAGTTTTTAGTTCTTTTTGTAAATGCCCAATTTCGTTTTTAAATGAATTATTTTGCTCTATTGAATTTTTTTCCATTTCCCTAATTTTTTTTTTGAGAATTATTTTCTTTTTCCAATTCAGAAATTCTATTTTCTTGAGACTTTTTTTATCTTTTCCAATTCAGAAATCCTACTTTCCTGTGTTTTTTTAACCTTTTCTAATTCATAAATTTTGTTTCCCTGCATCTCCTGTGAATTCTTTATTTTTTCCAACTCCAATTTCAGGACATTGTTATTCTCTATCATAGCTTCCCTTTCCTTTCCCCATTTTTCTTCAAACTCCCATAATTTTTTAAGAGTCTCTTTTAGGAGAGAGTTATGTGATGGGGGGCAGGAATCGTTCCCCTTTAGGTTGTCTCTCTGCTGTTAACTTCCTTGGGGTTGGATACCCACTCTTTCTCTGTGTAGTAGGAATCTATGTTTTTTTTGGCTTTTTTGCTCATATTTAAAAAATCTTTTGGGGTCTGTCCCTGGGGTAGGAAATTATTTATTTACTTCTTTACCAGCTTCCTCCCAGACCGGATGGATGCAGCGGCTCTAGCGCCTGAGCTAAGATAGAGCTCTGGGAGAGAGTTCCCCACCCCCTCCCTGGAAGTGCCTCAGAGGTGATTAGCGCTGCTGTGCCCTGAGGGCGCTGTGTTTTAGTGGCTTCCCTGAGGTTGAGACTGACCAGTAAAGGCAGCACAAAGCCCAGCCTATGCGTCCCGGTGGGGCGTGGATGTTTGCAGCAGGTGACATGAAAAGCCCCTGTGCTCAAACTGGAAGTGTCTGCCAGAAACCGCGGTCCCTAGTTCAAAGGTTCCGCTTCTCTGGGACTTCCTGGAGCTGAGTTCCACTCCCTCCAGCTAAACTAGGCAGTGTTTGTTGCCTTGGGCCGTATCCACCCACTTGTCAATCTCTTAACTATTCTCAGGTGGTAGCTGAGGCCACACCCCCTGGTGCCGAGATCTGCTGAGTCACCTCCAGGATCCGGGGAAAATCTAATCTGAGTTTTTAAAGTATTTTAGCTTTCTCTTCTAAACTGCTAAATAATTAGCAGAGAAGAGCTAACAGCCTGTGCCAGATTCCTTTATCTCAGTGGCTTCTCTGATCCCAGAGCCCTTCCCAGCGCGATCGGCAGAGTATGCTAGCACCCAGCCGTCTGTGCTGGCCTCTCTTCTTCCTCCCCTGGGGACTGACCTTTTCTGTTGAAACTCCAGATTCTCTTCAGCTGGTAAGTCGTGCTTCCAGTCCTTGTGGTATCTATCAGTCCTGGGCTTATTCTGAGGCTGATTTATCTAATTGGTTGTGAGGGAGTGAGGACGTTCACAGAGTCGTGTGTTTCTTCTCCGCCATCTTGGCTCCCTTAATTGTATTTCCACATTAGTCATGCTGTGAAAGAAGAATCAGAACAAAAAGAAAGAAAAAGAGAAAGAAAAAGAATAGCAAAAAGTGAAAAAAGTTATTTGAATGAGCCATTTTCAAAACTATGACTGTATGCAATGATTCTGCTCATATACTATTGTTTTGTACAAGTCTCTCCATGTTTTTCTGAAATCATCGAGCTCATCATTTCTGATATCAGTATTCTGTCATTATCAATGTTACAATTAGTTTTGCATTCCTCAATTGATGGACATTCCTATTATTTCCAGTTCCTTTCCACCACAAAGATCTATTTTAGAGCATTTACATTCTTTTCTTTTTTCTTTAATTATCTTTGGAAACAGACCAAATGGTGTTGCTGCGTAAAACAGCATAGGTAGCTTAATAATTCCTGGATATAATCCCAGTTTTCTCTTCAAAATATTTTGATCATTTAGATCATTCTACCAATAATGAACTAGTGTTTCAATTTGTCTACATTCTCTCCAACACTTCTCATTTCCCCCTTCTATCATCTTATCAAATATGATAGGTGCAAAATGATATCTCAAAGTTATTTTAATGTCTTTCTCTAATTAATAATGATCTAGAACATTTTTATATGGCTATGAATTTTTTGATTTCTTCATTGAAAAACTGTCTGTTACCATTACTTGACTGTCTTCAATTGAGGAATGTCTCA
The DNA here is from genome assembly GCF_048593235.1 of Sminthopsis crassicaudata. Lineage (NCBI taxonomy): Eukaryota > Metazoa > Chordata > Mammalia > Dasyuromorphia > Dasyuridae > Sminthopsis > Sminthopsis crassicaudata. The sequence continues at coordinate 115,840,156 of NC_133622.1, forward strand.
TATTCTAATAAATTAAAAATATTGTAGATATGAGATCTTTATTTGATAAACTGTTTATACCTCCCCGTTTTCTGTCTTCCCTTAAGTCTTAAATATATTTGTTTTATTTTTACAAAAATTCTTTAATTTTATATAGATAAAATTATCTATTTTTAATTAACTTTGCCATTTCTTATTTACTTGTATTTTTTTTTCATTTCCCATAAGTCTGATAAAGTAATGTTTCATGTTCTTTTAATTTTCTTCTAAAATTCTTTTTTATCTAGTTTATGTATATATTTTATTTAATCTTCATAAATGGTGAGAAATATTGCTTCATGCCCAATTTCTGCCATACTGTTTTCCTGTTTCCCAATAATTTTTATAAAAAAATGAATTATTTTCCTAGAATCTCAAGTGTTTACACTTGTCAAATACAAAGATATTATAGTTATTTGCTGCTGTATCCTTTTGTTTCTTATCCAGTACTAGAGAGTTTTGATAATTGCTGTCTTATAATACAGTTGAAGATCAGATACTGCTAAACCTTCTTCCTTTATACCTTTGTTTAATAAATTATTCCTTTTGATGTTCTTGAATTTTTGTTTTTCCAAATGAATTCTGTTATTATTTATTCTAATTAAAACTTTTTGGTAATGTAATTGAAATGACATGTAACATACACATAAATAATGCATTATGTATATATATATATTTATATATATATAATGTACATTATATATGCAAATATATAAATTTCGGTAAAATTGTCATTCTTATTATATTGGCCCTGCCTATCCGTAAACAATTATTATCTCTTCAGTTATTTCAATCTGACTTTATTTAAATAAAAATGATTTATTTTATAATTGTGTTTATGTAGTTCCTAAATTTCTTTTGACAGACACATCCCTAGCTATTTTAGACTGTCTAGAATTATTTTGAATTGATTTTTCCCACTATTTTTTCTTGTAAAGGTTTTATTTGTGATTTATAGGAATGCTGATGATTTATAATGATGATTTATGTTCTGCTTCTTTCCTAAAAATTTTAATTGTTTCAACATTTAAGTAATTATTTTATATTTTCCAAGTATATTATCTTATCAACTGAAAAAATAAATCATTTTTTCATCTCATTCCCTATTCTGATTCCTTCAGTTTCTTCCTCCCCTTTCTGCTGTTGCTAGAATTTTCAATACAACATTGAATAATAATGGTAACAAAAGGCATCCTTGATTCACACCTGATCTTACTGAAAAGGTTTCTGGATTATTTGCATTACAAATTATACTTGTTGATATTTTAGATAAATGATTTTTTAAAATCAATTTAAGGAAAATTAATTTATGTCAATCCTTTCAAATGGTGTTTTTTTAAAGACAAATGAGTGTTGACATTATCAAAATCTTTTTCTAATTGTATACAATCATAGGATTTTTAAAACTTTCATTATTTATTTTAAATGCAGGAAATATTTTACTTTCTTTTTTTTTTTTTAATTTAAAATGTATTTGTCATTTTTTCCCATTTTTTACATTTAAGATATTTGAGTTTCAGGTTCTCTCCTATATCTGCACCCACAATTAAGGAACCACATGTGAAGTTACACAAAGAATTTCCAACCCTAATTAAACCCTAATTAAAATTAAAAACTCTCAAGAAAATTTAAGTTAAAAATAAAGAGAGAGATAGAAAGATAAATAAAGAATGCTTTGATCAGTTCCTTCTCTGGATATGGATAAGATTTTTCATCATTAGTCATACTTCAGCATAATTGTGAATGATTGTACTACTGAGAATAACAAAGTAATCCCAGAACATTGCTATTAATTTCTATAAAGTATATTTTACTTTGTTCATGGAGGACTTTCCAGGTTTGTTTTATTTTTCCTGAGAGTAGCCTGATCATCATTTCTAGAAGAAAAATAATATTCCATCAGAAAAACTTGCTTTGAAAAAATCTTTACAATGATTATTGCTACTTTTATTTTCCCCCATTTATTCTCTCCTTTTACCCTTGTATGTATGTATGTGTGTGTGTGTGTATGGGCATGTACATATATACACATTAAAAAACTTCTTGAAAGCTGAAAGAGTAGATAGCTCTGGTTACAACAGAACTAATATTAAGCAATTAAAAATCAGGGAAATGTTGTCTTATCAAAAACGATTCCTGGTCATGAAGGCAGAAAATGTGCTTATCAAGAAAGGATTTCTGAGAAATCATAAAGTATTCTAGGTGCTCATTTGTATACATAACATTATATTGAGGGCATTAAGCAACCAGAACATTGCTGGCTCCTGAGTTCTACAGTTTTTCCAAAGTTGTTTAGTTTAGAGGCCAAGATGGTAGAATATAAGGAAGAACTGAGATCTCTAAATGCAGAAAACTCTCCAGACTAAATCCTGATCATGGAATTCAAGGAAATTTATAGTGATAAATACTTTTTTTGCCAAGCTCATAAGGAAATAGGAAAGTAGGCTAAGTAGAGGATATAGTTTGAGAATTCCAGTGCAGAGGAACTATAAAACAATCAGGCTCATGCATCATAAAATAAGGAGGTCTCAAACTACACAGAAGAATAATACCAATATTGTCTTGAAAGCTCTGTCATTGATAACCAATCCCAGGTCACAGATTTAGGGTGGACTGAGAAAGTGTCCTCTACAGAGTGGGGGCATTCCTGGGTAAGACTGATGATTACAATCTTTAATTGCAATTAGTCTGTGAAGTGAGACAAGAGACAATGTGGGGTCCTGATTCTATATTCAGAAAATAATCTCATTTCCAGTCTCCTATTAATACAAGCATGAAGTAAAACTAATAAAATACATACCCTAGGGAAGAAAAAAAGATGCAGCAAATGTCTTACCCCAAAGTTATAGAACTTTTTTTCAGCTGCCTGACAGTAGTCTATGTTGGTAAACATAAATAGGCAAAACAAAGACCCCAACTCTTATCATGAAAATGCAGAACTCAAATCAGTGAAATATTGATCAGATTTTATCCTTCATGAAACCACTTTAGGAGGCTAAATGCTTTCAGGGCCCTTTGTAAGCTGTCTGGATTCCTTGAAATAACCCAGCACTAAATATCCAAAGAAATCAGAAGAATTCAAAGAACTCAAGAAGACAAAAAAGACATAACCATTCTCTCCACCAAAGGATTATCCTAAAGTTTTTGAAGTATAAAAACATTCTAGAAAAATGATCAATGAAGACACAAAAAAGCAAACAAAAGAATTCTAACATAAAGAACTATTATAGTGACAGAGATGCTCAACAGAAAACTAAAAAGAGAAAGGCTTGAAATGATGTATAAGCAAAGCCTTGAAGCAAAACATGGTTTTGGCATGTCCAAGTTTGAAAAAATAAGGTTTTTTTTTTTTATCAAAGAGGTAAATATTGTTTTTTTTAAGGAAAATACCTGCATTTTTTTCTTTTTTTAAAAAAATTGTAATTATACTTTTTTTGACAGTACATGTGCATAAGTAATTTTTTTTATAACATTATCCCTTGTATTCATTTTTCCAAATTTACCCCTCCCTCCCTCTACTCCTTCCCCTAGATGACAGGCAATCCCATACATATTAAATGTGTTACAGTATAACCTAGATGCAATATATGTGTGTAAATCCAATTTTCTTGTTGTGCGGTAAGAATTGGATTCTGAAGGTATAAGTAACCTGGGTAGAAAGACAGTAGTGCAAACAGTTTACATTCAATTCCCAGTGATGCTTCTCTGGGTGTAGCTATTTCTGTCCATCATTAATCCAACTGGAAGTGAATTGGATCTTCTTTATGTTGAAGATATCCACTTTAATCAGAATATATTCTCATACAGTATTGTTGTTGAAGTGTATAATGATCTGGTTCTCCTCATTTCACTCAGCATCAGTTCATGGAAGTCTCTCCAAAACTCTCTGTATTCACCCTACTGGATATTTCTTACAGAGCAATAATATTCCATAACATTCATATACCAATATATGTGCCAAAATGTTTGTGGCAGCTCTTTTTGTTGTAGCTAGAAACTGGAAGATGAATGGATGTCCATCAGTTGGAGAATGGTTGGGTAAATTGTGGTATATGAAGGTTATGGAATATTATTGCTCTGTAAGAAATGACCAGCAGGAGGAATACAGAGAGGCCTGGAGAGACTTAAATCAACTGATGCTGAGTGAAATGAGCAGAACCAGAAGATCACTGTACACTTCAACAACAATACTGTATGAGGATGTATTCTGATGGAAGTGGAAATCTTCAACATAAAGAAGATCCAACTCACTTCCAGTTGATCAATGATGGACAGAGGTAGCTACACCCAGAGAAGAAACACTGGGAAGTGAATGTAAATTGTTAGCACTAATATCTGTCTGCCCAGGTTGCATGTACCTTCGGATTCTAATGTTTATTGTGCAACAAGAATATGATATTCACACACATGTATTGTACCTAGACTATATTGTAACACATGTAAAATGTATGGGATTGCCTGTCATCGGGGGGAGGGAATAGAGGGAGGAGGGTAATTTGGAAAAATGAATACAAGGGATAATATTATAAAATATATATATATATAAAAAAAAAAAAAAAAAAAGATCCAACTCACTTCCAGTTGATCAATGATGGACAGAGGTAGCTACACCCAGAGAAGAAACACTGGGAAGTGAATGTAAATTGTTAGCACTAATATCTGTCTGCCCAGGTTGCATGTACCTTCAGATTCTAATGTTTATTGTGCAACAAGAATATGATATTCACACACATGTATTGTACCTAGACTATATTGTAACACATGTAAAATGTATGGGATTGCCTGTCATCGGGGGGAGGGAATAGAGGGAGGGGGGGTAATTTGGAAAAATGAATACAAGGGATAATATTATAAAAAATATATATATTAAAAAAAAAAAAAAAAAAGATCCAACTCACTTCCAGTTGATCAATGATGGACAGAGGTAGCTACACCCAGAGAAGAAACACTGGGAAGTGAATGTAAATTGTTAGCACTAATATCTGTCTGCCCAGGTTGCATGTACCTTCGGATTCTAATGTTTATTGTGCAACAAGAAAATGATATTCACACACATATATTATACCTAGACTATATTGTAACACATGTAAAATGTATGGGATTGCCTGTCATCGGGGGGAGGGAATAGAGGGAGGGGGGGATATTTTGTAAAAATGAATACAAGGGATAATATTATAAAAAATATATATATAATAAAAAATTATTAAAAAAACATTCATATACCATAATTTACCCAACCATTCTCCAACTGATTAATATCCATTCATTTTCCAGTTTCTAGCCACTACAAAAAGAGCTGCCACAAACATTTTGGCACATACAGGTCCCTTTCCCATCTTTAGTATTTCTTTGGGATATAAGCCCAGTAGTAGCACTGCTGGATCAAAGGGTATGCACAGTTTGATAACTTTTTGGGCATGGTTCCAAATTGCTCTCCAGAATGTCTGGATTCTTTCACAACTCCACCAACAATGTATTAGTGTCCCAGTTTTCCACAGTCCCTCCAACATTCATAATTATCTTTTCCTGTCATCTAAGCCAATCTGACAGGAGTGTAGTGGTATCTCAGAGTTGTCTTAATTTGCATTTCTCTGATCAGTAGTGATTTGGAATACTCTTTCATATGAGTGGATATAGTTTCAATTTTATCATCTGAAAATTGTCTGTTCATATCCTTTGACCATTTATCAATTGGAGAATTTTGATTTCTTATAAATTAGAGTCAATTCTCTATATATTTTGGAAATGAGTCCTTTATCAGAACCTTTAATTGTAAAAATATTTTCCCAATTTGTTACTTCCCTTCTAATCTTGTTTGCATTAGTATTGTTTGTACAGAAACTTTTTAGTTTGATGTAATCAAAATCTTCTATTTTGTGATCAAAAATGATCTCTAGTTCTCCTCTGGTCATAAATTCCTTCCTCCTCCACAGGTCTGAGAGGTAAACTATCCTCTGTTCCTCTAATCTATTTATGATCTCATTCTTTATGCCTAAATCATGGACCCATTTTGATCTTATCTTGGTATATGGTGTTAAGTGTGGATCCATATCTAATTTCTGCCATATTAATTTCCAGTTTTCCCAACAGTTTTTTTCAAATAATGAATTTTTATCCCTAATGTTGGTATCTTTGTGTTTGTCAAAGACTAGATTGCTATAGTTATATACTCTTTTTTGCCCTTTGTACCTAATCTGTTCCACTGATTGACTGGTCTATTTCTTAGCCAATACCAAGTGGTTTTGGTGACTGCTGGTATATAATATAGCTTTAGATCAGGTACACCTAGACCATCTTCATCTGACTTTTTTTTAATTAGTTCCCTTGAAATTCTCGACCTTTTATTCTTCCATATGAATTTTGTTGTTATTTTTTCTAGGTCATTAAAATAGTTTCTTGGGAGTCTGATTGGTATAGCACTAAATAAATAGATTAGTTTGGGGAGTATTGTCATTTTTATTATATTTGCTCAGCCTATCCAAGAGCACTGAATGTCTTTCCAATTATTTAAATCTGACTTTATTTTTGTGGAAAGTGTTTTGTAATTTTGCTCATATATTACCTGACTATTCTTTGGTAGATGGATTCGCAAATATTTTATACTCTCAACATTTGTTTGGAATGGAATTTCTCTTTGTATCTCTTGCTGTTGCATTATGTTGGTGATATATAAAAATGCCGACGATTTATGTGGATTTATTTTGTATCCTGCCACTTTGCTGAAATTCTGAATTATTTCTAATAGCTTTTTAGCAGAATCTTTGGGGTTCTCTAAGTATACCATCATGTCATCTGCAAAGAGTGATAGTTTGAATAACTCATTTCCTACTCTAATTCCTTGAACCTCTTTCTCGGCTCTTATTGCCGAGGCTAGCGTTTCTAGTACTATATTGAATAGTAATGGTGATAGTGGGCAAACTTGTTTCACTCCTGATCTTACTGGGAAAGGTTCCAGTTTATCGCTATTGCATATTATGCTTACTGAGGGTCGTAAATATATGCTCCTGATTATTCTAAGGAATAGTCCATTTATTCCTATATCTCAAGGGTTTTTAGTAGGAATGGATGTTGGATTTTATCAAATGCTTTTTCTGCATCTATTGAGATGATCATATGGTTTTTATTAATTTGATTATTAATATGGTCAATTATACTAATAGTTTTCCTAATATTAAACCAGCCCTGCATTCCTGGTATGAATCCTACTTGATCATAGTGTATTATCCTGGGGATGATTTTCTGTAGTCTTTTTGCTAATATTTTATTTAAGATTTTAGCATCAATATTCATTAGAGAGATTGGTCTATAATTTTATTTCTCTGTTTTCAATCGACCTGGTTTAGATATCAGTACCATGCCTGTGTCATAAAAGGAATTTGGTAGGACTCCTTCAATCCCTATTTTTTCAAATAGTTTATATAACATTGGGGCTAATTGTTCTTTAAATGTTTGGTAGAATTCACATGTAAATCCATCTGGTCCTGGGGATTTTTTCCTGGGGAGTCGATTAATAGCTTGTTCTATTTCTTTTTCTGAAGTGGGACTATTTAAGCAATTTATCTCCTCCTCTGTTAATCTAGGGAGCCTATATTTTTGGAGGAAGTCATCCATTTCACTTAAGTTATCAAATTTATTGGCATAAAGTTGGGCAAAGTAACTCCTTATTATTTCTCTAATTTCCTCTTCATTGGTGGAAAGATCCCCCTTTTCATTTGTAAGACCAACAATTTGATTTTCCTCTTTGTTTTTTCTGATCAGATTTACCAAAGGTTTATCTATTTTATTGGTTTTTTCATAAAACCAACTCTTGGTTTTATTTATATATTCAATAGTTTTTTTTTACTTTCAATATTATTGATTTCTCCTTTTAATTTTTGTATTTCAAGTTTGATTTTTGGTTGGGGGTTTTTAATTTGGTCTTTTTCTAGCTTTTTAAGTTGCAGGCCCAATTCATTCATCTTCTCTTTCTCTATTTTGTTCAAATAAGCTTCTAAAGATATAAAATTTCCCCTTATTACCTCTTTAGCTGCATCCCACAGATTTTGGTATGATGTCTCATTATTGTCATTATCTTGGGGTGAAATTATTAATTGCTTCTATAATTTGCTTTTTCACCCAATCATTCTTTAAGATGAGATTATTCAGTTTCCAATTACTTTTTGGTCTATTTACCCCTAACTTTTTACTGAATGTAGCTTTTATTGCATTGTGATCTGAGAAGAAGGCATTTATTATTTCTGCCTTCCTACATTTAATTTTGAGATCTTTATGTCCTAATATATGGTCAATTTTTGTATAGGATCCATGAACTGCTGAGAAGAAAGTATATTCCTTTCTATCGCCATTCAGTTTTCTCCAAGGGTCTATCATACCTAGTTTTTCTAATGTTCTATTTACTTTTTAAATTTCTTTCTTATTTGTTTTGTGGTTTGATTTATCTAATTCTGAGAGTGCAAGGTTGAGATCTCCCACTATTATAGTTTTGTTATCTATTTCTTCTTGCAATTCTCTTAACTTTTCCTTTAGAAAGTTAGATGCTATACCACTTGGTGCATATATGTTTAGTATTGATATGGCTTCATTATTTATGCTACCTTTTAGCAGGATATAGTTTCCTTCCTCATCTCTTTTAATTAGATCAACTTATGCTTTTGCTTGATCTGGGATAAGGATGGCTACCCCTGCTTTTTTGGCTTTACCTCAAGCATAATAGATTCTGCTCCAGCCTTTTACCTTTAAATTGTGTGCATATCCCTGCTTTAAATGTGTTTCCTGTAAACAATATATAGTAGTGTTCTGATTTTTGATCCAATCTGCTATCCATCTCTGTTTGATGGGAGAGTTCATCCCATTCACATTTACAGTTAAAATTACTAATTCTGTATTTCCTGCCATCATATTATCCCCAGATTATGCTTTTTCCCTTGACCTCCCTGAACCCCTTCCCCAATATTTAATTTATAGACTCCACTTATGACGCACAGCCCTCCCTTTTAAGTATCCCTCCCCCCTCCTTCCAAGTCCCTTCCCTTATTCTCCTTTTCCTTTTCCTTTTTCCTCTCCCCCCTTTTAATGAGGTGAGAGAGAATTCTCTGAAAAACAAATATGTCAATTATTTACTCTTTGAGCCTATTCTGATGAGAGTAAGATTAACATAATGTTTCTTCCCCTCTCTAAATTCCCTCAGACATGGTATATTTTCTCTGCCTCTTCCTGGGATGTAGTTTCCCTCTTTTTATCACTCCTTCCCCTTTTTCTGATACTACCCCCTTGCCTTTACTACTCCCCCCTTTGTTTTATATCAGTAAAATCAAAATATCCATGCGGACTTTCTATATATCCACAACAGAGATACAGTTCTCAAGAGTTCTTTTTACCTTTTTCTGCTTCTCTTATGTCTTGTGGATGTAGATCAAATATTTTGTTTAAGTCTGGTTTTTTTCTTAGAAACAAATGGAATTCCTCTGTTTCATTGAATGACCATCTTCTTCCATGGAAGAGAATGCTAAACTTAGCTGGGTAGTTTATTCTTGGTTGCAATCATTGATCTTTTACCTTTCGGAATATCAGTTTCCAGGACCTTCGATTTTTCAATGTGGAGGCAGCCAAATCTTGAGTGACCCTTATTGTGGCCCCTTGATATTTTTAATTAATTTTTGTAATTATAATATTTTCTTTGACAGTACATATGCATAGGTAAATTTTTTTTAACAGCATTATCACTTGTATTCCCTTCTGTTCCAAGTTTTTCCCCTCCTTCCCTCCAACCTCTCCCCTAGATGTCAGGCATTCCCATACATATTAAATATCTTATAGTATATCCTCGGTACACTATGTATGTGCAGAACCGAATTTTGTTGTTGTTGTTGTTGCAAAGGAAGGATTGTATTTGCAAGGTAAAAATAATCTGGGAAGAGAAACAAAACAAAACAACAAAACAAAACAAAACAAAAAAAACAATGCTCACAGTTTACACATATTTCCCAGTGTTCCTTTTCTGGATGTAGCTGATTCTGTCCATCATTGATCAATTGGAATTGGATTAGCTCTTCTCTATGTTGAAGATGTCCTCTTCTATCAGAATACATCCTCATACAGTATCATTGTTGAAGTGTATAATGATCCCCTAGTTCTGCTCGTTTCACTCAGCATCAGTTGATGTAAGTCTCTCCCAACCTCTCTGTATTTCTCCTGTTGGTCATTTCTTAGAGAACAATAATATTCCATAACATGCATATACCATAATTTACCCAACCATTCTCCAATTGATTGATATCCATTCATTTTCCAGTTTCTACCATTATGAAAAGGGCTGCTACAAACATTTTGGCACATACAGGTCCCTTTCCCTTCTTTAGTATTTCCTTGGGATATAAGCCCAGTAGTAGTACGGCTGGGTCAAAGGGTATGCACGTTTTGATAACTTTTGGGGCATAATTCCAGATTGCTCTCCAGAATGGTTGGATTCTTTCACAACTCCACCAACAATGCATCAGTGTCCCAGTTTTCCCACATTCCCTCCAACATTTATCATTATTTGTTCCTGTCATCTTAGCTAATCTGACAGGTGTGTAATGATATCTCAGAGTTGTCTTAATTTGCATTTCTCTGATCAATAGTGATTTGGAACACTTTCATATGAGTGGAAATAGTTTTAATTGCATCATCTGAAAACTGTCTGTTCATATCCTTTGACCATTTATCAATTGGAGAATGTTTGATTTCTTATAAATTAGAGTCAATTCCCTGTATATTTTGGAGATGAGACCTTTATCAGAACCTTTAACTGTAATAATGTTTTCCCAATTTGTTACTTCCCTTCTAATCTTGTTTGCATTAGTTTTGTTTGTGCAGAAACGTTTTAATTTGGTAATCAAAATTTTCTATTTTGTAATCAATAATGGTCTCTAGTTCTCTCTTGGACACAAACTCCTGCCTCCTCCAGAAGTACAAGAGGTAAACCATCCCATGTTCCTCTAAATTATTTATGATTTCGTTCTTTATGCCTAAATCTTGGACCCATTTTGATCTTATCTTAGTATGTGGTGTTAAGTGTGGGTCCATGCCTAGTTTCTGCCATACTAATTCCCAGTTTTCCCAGCAGTTTTTCTCAAATAATGAATTCTTATCCCAAAATTTGGGATCTTTGGGTTTGTCAACCACTAGATTGCTATTTTTATTCACTATCTTGCCCTCTGAACCTAACCTATTCCACTGATAAACTAGTCTATTTCTTAGCCAATACCAAATGGTTTTGGTGACTGTTGCTTTATAATATAGTTCTAGATCAGGTACAGCTAGACCACCTTCATTTATTTATTTTTTCATTACTTCCATTGAAATTCTCAATCTTTTGTTGTTCCATATGAATTTTGTTGTTATTTTTTTAGGTCATTAAAATACTTTCTTGGGAGTCTGATTGGTATAGCACTAAATAAATAGATTAGTTTAGGGAGTATTGTCATCTTGATTATATTCGCTGGGCCTATCCAAGAGCACTGAATGTCTTTCCAATTATTTAAATCTGACTTTATTTTTGTGGCAAATGTTTCATAATTTTGCTCATATAATTCCTGACTTTCCTTTGGTATTATATATTCCCAAATATTTTATTCTATTGACTGTTATTTTGAATGGAATTTCTCTTTGTATCTCTTGCTGTTGCATTATGTTGGTGATATATAAAAATGCCGACGATTTATGTGGATTTATTTTGTATCCTGCCACTTTGCTGAAATTCTGAATTATTTCTAATAGCTTTTTAGCAGAATCTTTGGGGTTCTCTAAGTATACCATCATGTCATCTGCAAAGAGTGATAGTTTGAATAACTCATTTCCTACTCTAATTCCTTGAACCTCTTTCTCGGCTCTTATTGCTGAGGCTAGCTTTTCTAGTACTATATTGAATAGTAATGGTGATAGTGAGCAACCTTGTTTCACTCCTGATCTTATAGGGAAAGGTTCTGTTTTATCGCTATTACATATGATGTTTACTGAAGGTTTTAAAGATATGCTCATTATTATTTTAAGGAATAGTCCATTTATTCCTATACTCTCAAGTGTTGTTAGTAGGAATGGATGTTGGATTTTATCAAATGCTTTTTCTGCATCTATTGAGATGATCATATGGTTTTTATTAATTTGATTATTAATATGGTCAATTATACTAATAGTTTTCCTAATATTAAACCAGCCCTGCATTCCTGATATAAATCCCACTTGGTCATAATATATTATCCTGGGGATGATTTTCTGAAGTCTTTTTGCTAATATCTTATTTAAGATTTTAGCATCAATATTCATTAAGGAAATTGGTCTATAGTTTTCTTTCTCAGTTTTTGATCTACCTGGTTTAGGTATCCGCATCATGTCTGTATCATAAAAGGAATTTGGTAGGACTCCTTCAATCCCTATTATTTCAAATAGTTTATATAGCATTGGAGTTAACTGTTCTTTAAATGTTTGTTAGAATTCACATGTAAATCCATCTTGTCCTGGGGATTTGTTCTTAGGAAGTTTGTTAATAGCTTGTTCTACTTCTTTTTCTGAGATGGGACTATTTAGACTACTTACTTCTTCCTCTGTTAATCTAGGAAGCCTATATTTTTGAAGGTTTTCTTCCATTTCATTTAAGTTATCGAATTTATTGGCATAAAGTTGAGCAAAGTAGCTCCTAATTATTGTTCTAATATCCTCTTCATTAGTGGTGAGTTCTCCCTTTTCATTTTCAAGACTAACAATTTGCTTTTTATTTTTCCTTTTTTTAATCAGGTTTACTCAGGGTTTGTTTATATTGTTGGTTTTTTCATAGAACCAACTCTTGGTTTTATTAATTCAATAGTTTTTTTTTTTTTTTTTAACTTTCAATTTTATTAATCTCACCTTTTATTTTTTGAATTTCAAGCTTTGTGCTTGTCTGGGGGTTTTTCATTTGTTCCTTTTGTAGCAATTTTAGTTGTAAGCCCAATTTGTAGGCCCTCTCTTTCTCTATTTTATGCAAGTAAGCCTGTAGAGTTATAAAACTTCCCCTTGTACAGCTTTTGCTGTATCCCACACATTTTGGTATGATGTCTCATTATTGTCATTTTCTTGGGTGAAGTTATTCATTATGTCTTTGATTTGCTGTTTTACCCAATCATTCTTTAATATAAGGTTATTTATTTCCAATTATTTTTTGGTCTATTTTCCCCTGGCTTTTTATTAAATGTAATTTTGATTGCATTGTGGTCTGAAAAGTATGCATTTACTATTTCTGCCTTACTGCATTTGATTTTGAGGTTTTTATGCCCTATTATATGATCAATTTTTACATAGGTTCCATGAACTGCTGATTTAGCTTTCACCAAAGATCTATCATATCAAACTTTTCTAGTATTCTATTTACCTTTTTGACTTCTTTCTTATTTATTTTGTGGTTTGATTTATCTAATTCTGAGAGTGCAAGGGTGAGATCTCCCACTATTATAGTTTGCTGTGCATTTCTTCTTGCAGCTCTCTTAATTTCTCTCTTAAGAATTTAGATGCTGCACCACTTGGTGCATATATGTTTAGTATTGATATGGCTTCATTGTGTATGCTACCTTTTAGCCGGATATAGTTTCCTTCCTTATCTCTTTTAATTAGATCAATTTTTATTTTTGCTTGATCTTAGATGAGGATGGATACCCCTGCTTTTTTGGCTTTGCCTGAAGCATAGTAGATTCTGCTCCACCCTTTTACTTTTGGTTTCAATGTCTCACCCTGTTTCAGGTGTGTTTCCTGTAAACAACATATAGCAGGAGTCCCTTGATATTTGAATTGCTTTTTTCTAGCTGCTTGCAATATTTTTTCCTTTGTGTGGTAATTCTGCAGCTTAGCCACAATATTCTGTGGAGTTCTTTTTTTAGGGTCTTTTTCAGAAGGTGTTCAATGAATTCTTTCAACCCCTATTTTCATTTCTGTTTCTATTATCTCTGGACAGTTCTCTTTGATGATTTCTTGTAAAATAGTATCTAGGTTCTTTTTTTGGTCATAGTTTTTGGGAAGTCCAATGATCCTCAGATTATCTCTCCTAGATCTATTTTCCAGGTCTATAGATTTTCCCAGTAAGTATTTGACATTATTCTCCAGTTTTTCACTTTTTTTGTTTTGTTTGACTGATTTTTGGTTTCTCAATAAATTATTCATTTCTATTTGTTCAGTCCTGATTTTTAATGAGTTATTTTCTTTATTCACATTTTTTAGTTCTTTTTGTATATGTACAATTGTGTTTTTAAATGAATTATTTTGTTTTGTTGATTTTTTTCCATTTCACTAATTTTTTTTTTTATCTTTTCCAATTCAGAAATGCTACTTTCCTGTGATTTTTTAACCTTTTCTAATTCACAATTTTTTTTCCCCTGCACCTCCTATGAATTCTTTATTTTTTCCAATTCAGATTTCAGGATGTTGTTATTCTCTATCATAGCTTCTCTTTCCTTTCCCCATTTTTCTTCAAACTCTCTTAACTTTTTATTAGTCTCGTTTAGGAGAGAGTTATGTGATGGGGGGCAGGTATCACTCCTCTTTAGGGTGTTATCTGGAGACTGTCTGCTGTTAGTCTCCTTGGGGTTGGATATCTGGTCTTTCTCTGTATAGAAGGTGTCAATTTTTCTCTTCAGCTTCTTACTCATTGTTAAAACTCAGTGTGTTGTCTACCCTTGGGTAGGAATTTTACCAGCTTCCTTCCAGACCTGGGATAGGATGCAACAATCCTGTGACTGGGCCAAGAGAGAGCTCTTGGAGAGAGTTCCCCTCCTTCCTGGAAATGACTCAGAGGTGGTTAGCAGGGCTGCGTTGCATGGAGTGCCCAGTGAAGGATCCCCGATGTGTGGTCTAGCGACTGCCCTAAGACTAGAGGCTGAACAATAAAAGGGTCACAAACCCCAGCCAAAACCTCCCATAGGGCTGTAGATATTAGCAGCTGATGCAAAAAGCCCCTGGGCTCAAACCGGAAGTCTCCCTGCTGCAGAGGTTCCACTGCTGTGGGAGTTCCACTGCTGCTGGAGCTTTGCTACTGTGAGAATTCCACTGCCTCAGGCTGAGCCCTGCACCACGTGGATTAGAGGCTGCCCTGAGCTGTGTTGCCCATTGTTCAGGTTTTTTAACTGCCTCAAGGAAAAGCCCCGGACAGCAGAAGGGGGCTGCACAGCCATGCTGAGATAGGTCACTTCCGGTTTGGGATGATTATATTTTCTGGCTTTTTATTTTAAAGTGGCTTTGATTTCTCTTCTGATCTCCTGTTTTATAAGCAGAGTAGAGCTATCAGCCTATGCCAGATTTCTTTATCTCAGTGGCTTCTCTGATCCCAGAGTTCCCCCTAGCCTGTTTGACACAGTATGCTGGCCCCTAGTCCAACCCTGCCTGTGCCAGTCTTTTTTTTTTTTTTCCTCCCCTCAGAACTGACCTTTTCTGTTGAAATTCCAGATTCTCTTTGGCTAGTAAGTTGTGCTTCTAATCCTTGTGATTTTTATCAGTCCAGCGTTATTTTTGAGGCTGATTTAACTGGTTAGTATTGAGGGAAGAAGAGAGCTTAAAAATTTGTGTGTATCTTCTCTGCCATCTTGGCTCCTGTCCCCTGCATTTTTTTTGGGTAAATATTGTTTAAAAAAAACCAAAATAAAAGTGTTAGAAAAAGAATGAGAACAATATGTGAAATATTTGGAAAGAAAATTAAGAGAAGGTTGCTGGGCAGATGGTGAAGGAGGTAAAAAATAATTCTAGATTGCCCCTAACAACCACAACAAAAACAGAATTGCCTGCCTGTGCAAATGTATGTCAGGGAAAACAAATAAGAGTTGGTGCATAATAATGGTCCTCCTGGGAGTACCAGGGAAGACCTGAAGAAAGATTTAGTCTATAAACTTCAGCAAGTGTTCAAATCTTAACCCAATTTTTGAGCTTAACATTTACTTTCACATGGAATGGTTTGACAAACTATTTAAGAATATAAAACACATCAAATTTGTATTTTAACCTAGAGAACGCTTGGAACACATTTCTAACGTAGATTATGCTTAGTATAATAAACTGACAAAAATTCCTTGTCAGGAATCATATCTTCTATCACTTTCCACAACCAAATAACAACCAAAGAAGAAAGAAGATAAATGCTAGTTTGATTCACAATAGAAGATACTTAATTGTTATTGGAGATCTCATTTAATGGTTAATGAAATTAAAATCAATATCAGGAATAACCCACATGAAGAGAATAAAATATGTGGAATATTATAATTTGATTTTCATTTGTTTGAGATTATATTCATACTATAGGTATTATTAGCTATTATTACCTAATTACTATAACCTTATACTTCTAAGTTTTCTATATATTTTCTTTATATATCCTTAGGGTTATATGTATAATTTTATACATATGCTAACATGTGTATGTAGATACTTATGTCTGTACATATATGCTTCTCTCTCTGTATATATGTATATGTATATATATACATATATATATATATATAATGTGTAAACAAATATATATATATATATGTTTACATATCACTATATGCATATTTCCTATATACACTTTTATGTCTATGTGTTCACATACACAAATACATTGCTAGGTCGGTTTGGCTAGAAGCTCTGTGTAGAGTTTGAATATCTCAACAAATATACTGACGTCTACATTTTGCTAAAAATTGTTTCTTGCTTATTTTGAATGGGAGGAAATGCTAAATGTCTTTTAGTTGTCATAAAGATTAATGTTTTCTCCTAAATTCATGAACCCCTTGAAATCTATCTAAGGACCTATTGGTGGTACATGGACACTAGATTAAGGACTACTGCTTTATGTGGGAACTACTTTATTACATTATATGCCGTGTACTAAAACTAACCTCTAGGGACAGTGTTTTTTGGTTCCCAAAGAGAGTATATTCTTGTAATATAGAGTTACAGTACCTCTATGACTTACTAGACTTTTTCATAGAGTTGTTGTGGCTAAAACCATAAATCATGCTGAAGCCAACTTGGTAACACCTTTAAACTTTTCTTGCCTGACTTTCAGATGATAGGCCTACATGCTTTTAATGGTCCATGTTGAAAGCTTTTCAAGATGTAGGGGAAAAGATTTAGTGCAATGTTGATTTGCAGTCAGAAGACATGGTTTCTAATCCTGACTGTGCTATATTCTTGTTACCTTCTGGAAAATCACTTAAGGTCTCTCGTCTGTTTTCTTACCTGTAAAATGAGGATGTTATACTAAATAATTCCCCCAATACTTGTATCTCTAAACATATGACCTTCTAAATGATGATGTTTTGGGTTCTATGGTATAACCTTTGAGATCATGAGAAATCAGAATGAAATTTAATATTAAATGTTTGATATGAACCATAGTGTTCCAAAAGAAAATGTTTCCCATATATCATTGTTATAGAAGATGTCTTGAATAAAGTCTGTAGAAAAATATATTTACTATCAATCATGAAATTCTCTAAAAGCTCTTATTCCCAGATGATATCTCACTAATTGCATTGAGTTTCAGTGTCAGAACACTATGAAACCTCCTCAATATAATCCATAGTAATGCAACAACAATTATTCTAAACATCCACATTGGAATAATAAGTTAGGTTTAAAAACACAAAATATTACCCAGATTTTGATATACAGCTGAATAGACAGTCCTATGAATTACTTCATGAATATGGATCCCTAATACATAGACAATAGATAGACTCTAGTAAGAAGAATTTGTACTTAATTCCATTTAAGTAATTATACTATGCTTTTGGTAATTCCTAACTACTCAGTGCTATAAAAGTTTATCCCTTTAACATCAATAATCTCCATTTGATATTAGGTAATTGTGAATCATAGGACATCATAATGTCAGAATTTAACAATACCAAACAAGCAAATTAACAATGTGCAAATATTTTACTGCATGTTAATACTGACACTTGTTCTCAAGAAGATAAAGCACTTTGGTTCCCTAGAATTACTAATACTATAGGAGGCAATCTTTCAGATTTAGGTAATGTAGGAGAATTTATTGCATTATATAAAGTCACAGGGTCATAGATTTAAGGCTGGAGGAAACCTTACTGACTGTATGGTATAACCCCATTTTACTCAGTTCACAACCTTTTTATTTGATGAAAAATTACAAAGATTAAGTACAATTTAAAAATACTAAAAGTAGTTTAGTATTTTGAAGTTTTCTTATGTAAAAAAAAAGTTAAATAGAGAGGGATGGGGAGAAGTCTTACGATATCTGTGGATCTCAAATCTTTTAACTTTTTAGCAGTACATGCTTTAACTTAAGTTCAAAATTTTTAATACTCTAAAAATACCATCACAATAATAATGAGAAATCTAAAATTCAGAAGACAATACTATATAAACTCAAATAAAATATCTAAAAGTTTTTACCTTACTAGTTACTGTAAGCCAGTGGGATGTAACTTAGTATATAATTTATTTTATGACCAAAGAAAAAGAAAACTTTCAGTGCATGAAAAATACTCCATATTCTCAGCTTTAATCTCTGGCCAAATCATTTATTGAATTTTTTTCAACTCATTAGTTTTCTAGCAGTGATTATGAGTGAATTGTAAGACTATTTTCTAAAACAAAAGATTTATGTGTCAGGTATGAATTACTTCTTTAAACAGAATTCTAAACTGTCTCTAAATTAACTGAACAAGGTAAGAAATGAACAAGCAAAATTTTGACATTTAGTATCCAACAATTTTTCTATACTTTGAAAAAAGTTTGAAAAAAATTTGAAGGAATACAACCATCTTTTTCTTTTCTTCTTTTTTTTCTTTTAAGAAGAGGAAACTAAAGTCCAAATTTTTAAATATTTACATAAGGTCACCAAGATAGAAGTGACAGAGCAAAGATTTGAATGCAGTTCTCCTGAATCCAAGAGAATCCTCTTTTTCTGTTTCTCTGTCTAACGTGTTTACATAACAAGGAAACAAGATTTCCACTTGGGTCAATGCAAGGAAGAAATCAAGGATCTTTTAGTAGCAAAAATAATCAAATATTAGAAAAAAAATCTACTGATTCATTTGTTTCTGCTTATGACTTTAAAGAAATCCTTTCCTTTGAACAAATGTGAAGAAAGTCGCTTGTGAAGCTATGGAATGATTATTTCCATGCCAGATATTTTAATTCTAGCTGATATACTTCATTTTATTTTTTGAACTTTTGATATTTCTAATGTTTTTAATAGCTTGATTTTTTTTCACAGAGTTTCTCCTCATCCGGTCTCTTAATTACTTTCTCATTTGTCACTACTCTTGCTTTTCTTTCCTCCTTTTTTTGTTGCCTTTTAAGCCACTTGAAAGTAATGAACTTCAATGGCCTTCAACCTTTATAATGTCTCTGCTTATTTTTGTAAGTTAGTCTTGGCTGTTAGGTTATGTTAGACTGTTACAGGACAGACACTTTTTCTATGGTGATAGTAAATAAGATATACACAGATTTTTCTGTTTATTTTTTCGGCTGTCCATTTAGAGTAAATTTTAATAAAAACTGTAAACCAATATTGTTCCTTAGGAACAGCATAACACAGAAAAGGAGAACAATGGTGTGCCAAAGAAGCTTTGTTATGATCTTTCTGATGGGTACCATCACTAAAAGGCTCTCTGTTATAGGCAGTGGAAACATGATAAAGTACCAGTGCTACAGCTGTAGACTCCCTTTGGATAATTCTGCCCAACATATGGAAAATGTTTCCTGACTTATGAAAAATAATACTATGTCAGACTAAAGTGAAGGGCTTAGGTCACTGAGGTGATTGAAGCATTAGTATGATCTTTGGGGGCAATCCTGTATCCATAAATTCTCTATAAATAAAATAGAAAAGCAACATTTAAAAAAATTTCTCAGACTTTTAAAATCTGTTGTGACAATAAAGACATGTTATACTTAACTGTCAATATGGGAATTACATTTAAAAATTTTTTTGGACAGAAAAATACACATTGTTGAAAACCATAGTAAATTTTGTTCTCTGTAACGGTACTTATGAACTATAGATAATACACAGACATTTTCAATCTTAATATCTTTTTGTAAAGATCCAACTACTGTGCTATTTTATTTTACTTTTTGGCTGAGGCAATTGGGGTTAAATAACTTGTCCAGGGACATAAAGATAGAAGTATTAAGTGTCTGAGGCCAAATTTGAACTCAAGTCTTCCTCCTGACTTCAGGGCTGGCACTTTATCCCCTGGGCCATCTAGCTGCCTCCTGTGCTATATTTTTAAAGTTGCCCCCCCCAAAAGAAAACTATATTAGAATTCATATTTCCTCTGATAGCAACATCACTGAAAGAGTTGAATTTAAAAGACATATTCCTTAAATTCTGTTGATTTCTCCATGATCCTTATCCCTGAAACTTGAGGTTACTATCCCCTGATATAGGTGGAACTTTTTTAGATAATGCATTTTGGTCCATTGCCATAATGGGCTGGGATTGGGCTAGGTAATTGTTTTCTTCCTTTCTTTCTACCCCCACCAATTTTAAATCTAAATCCAACTGTCCCCAGGGAGAATTATTGGAAAATCAGATGAATAAACAAAGTTGCTCTCAAAAAATTAGGTTGTAAGCTCTTTGAGATGAAAGACTGCATTTTTTTTCCTTTTTCTTTCTTTTTTTGTTCCTTCAATAAGTCACATAGTCACTGGCAAGTAGTGCTTAATAATGATGTGTTGACATGATGAAAATAGAAAGTTGTTAGCATTAGTGAGTAGATGTCCTTAATGATGCACTGAAAAAGATAGCATAAGAAAATATGGAAGCAGATGAATGTTCCCTTCTCTACTACTACTACTAACCTGGTACAGGGTTTTGTCATCTCAGACCTGGATACATACAGCTTGTTTGTCTGCTTGCCAGAATTCTCTCCTAAATGAAGTCCATTCCCACTCAGTTCAAAAAATGTTTTTCATAAAACACAAGTCTGACCATATTTCACTGACTCAATAAACTCCAGTTGTTTCCTATAACCTCCAGGATAAAATGCAAAACCTTCAGTTTGGTATTCAAAAGTTCTTGATAATCTAATCATTTCACTTTTCCAATCTTCTTACACCTTATCTCACTCTCATACTCCATATTCTTTGATCAAGTTATACTACCTTCCTTAATGTTCCCCTAACTCTTTCTGAACTCAGGTATTTTTCAGTGAATATCTCCAGTGTCTGGAATGTTCTCCTTTTTTACCTCCAATTTCCAGCTTGTTTGGTTCCCTTTAAATGTCAGTTATAATATACCTTTTATAGGTATATTTAAACTCTAGGTTTTTTTTTTCTCTTTGTTAATAATTTTATACTTGTCCTGAATTTCTTATTTATCCTATATCCTTGTATGTAAGATTATTTTAAAAGTTTTTTTATATTTATTTTTAAAAATTCTTTTCTTCTTTCTTTTTTATTATAGCTTTTTATTTACAAGATATGTGCATGGTCAATTTTTCAGCATTGACAATTGCAAAACCTTTTTTTCCAACTTTTCTCTTCCTTCCCCTCCCCCCACCCCCTAGTAACAGGGTGACCAATACATATTAAACATGTTAAAGTATAAGTAAAATACAAGATACATGTCCATACAGTTATTTTGCTGTACAAAAAGAATCAGACTTTGAAATAGTATACAATTAACCTGTGAAGGAAACCAAAAATGTAGGTGGAAAAAATAAAGGGATTGGGAATTCTATGTAGTGGTTCATAGTCATCTCCCAGAGTTCTTTCCCTGGGTGTACCTGGTTCAATTCATTACTGCTCTATTGGAGCTGATTTGGTTCATCTCATTGTTGAAGAGGGCCACGTCCATCAAAATTAATCATCATATAGTATAGTTGTTGAAGTATTCTGGTCCTGCTCATAGTACTCAGCATCAGTTCATATAAGTCTCTCCAGACCTTTTTGAAATCTCATTCTTGATGCCTAGGCCATGAACCCATTTTGACCTTATCTTGGTAT
Organism: Sminthopsis crassicaudata; assembly: GCF_048593235.1. NCBI lineage: Eukaryota > Metazoa > Chordata > Mammalia > Dasyuromorphia > Dasyuridae > Sminthopsis > Sminthopsis crassicaudata. Next base: position 115,862,149 of record NC_133622.1, read on the forward strand.
ACGGTGTTAAGTGTGTCACCCATTCATTCTTTAGGATGAGTTTATTGTTTCCAATTACTTTTTGGTCTACTTTTGTCTGGCTTATTGTTTAATATAATTTTATTGCATTGTGATCTGAAAAACATGCATTTACTATTTATTCCTTTCTGCATTTGAAATTGAGGTATTTATCTCCTCATATGTGGTCAGTTTTTATATAGGTTCTATGATCTGCCAAGAAGAAAGTGTACTCGTTTCTGTCTCCATTCAATTTTCTCCAAAGATCTATCATACCTAACTTTTCTAGTATTCTACTTACCTATTTAATTTCTTTGTATTTATTTTGCAGTTTGATTTATCTAGTTCTGAGAGAGGAAGGTTGAGATCTCTCACTATTTTAGTTTTGCTGTGTATTTTTTCTTACTGATCTCTTAACTTCTCCTTTAGGAATTTCATGCTATACCACTTGGTGCATATGTATTTAGTACTGATATTGCTTCATGAACTATGATACCTTTTAGCAAGATAGTGTTTCATTACTTACTTATCTCTTTTAATTAGATCAATTTTTGCTTTTGCTTGATCTGAGATCAGGATGGCTACCCCTGCTTTTTTTTTTTTTTTTCCACTTCACCTGAAGCATACTAAATTCTTTTCCAGTTTCTTATCTTTATTCTGTATGTATCAATCTGCTTTAAATGTTTTTCTTGTAAACAACATATTGTAGGATTCAGGCTTTTAATCCATCAGCAATCTGCTTCCACTTTATGGGAGAATTCACCCCACTCACATTTACAGTTAAAGCTACTAATTATGTTTTTCCTGCCAGCTTATTATCCCCAGGTTATACTTTTTTTCTTTCCTTTTCCCCTTCCCTTCCTCCTCCGTATTTAATATATGAGCATCCCTTGCCTCAAACAGTTCTCCCCCTTCAGAAAGCTTCTTCCTTTAGAGTCCCTCCCCCTTTCTTATACCTTTACCCTACTATTTCAGTTTTCCCTTCTATTTAGCCTACCTCTTCCCTTTTTGCCATTCCTCTCCCACTTTTTAATAATAGGAGACAAATTTCTCTGTAAATCAAATATGTCTAACATTTTCTCTTTGAGACAAATCTGAAAGATTCACACAGTGTTCATTTCTCTCTCTTTTCTCCCTCAAATATAATAAATTTCCTGTGCTTCTTTGTGAGATGCAATTTTCCTCATTCTACCTCTACTTTTCCATTTTTCTGGTACAGTCCCCTTTCCACCTCTAATTCCTTTTTTATATTATAAATCAAATAAAATTAAACATGTATGCTCTATGTAAACCCATAACAGAAATTCTGTTCCAAGAGTTATTTTTACCTTTTTATGCTTCTCTTAAGTCCTATATTTGGAGTTCAAATTTTTTTGTTTAGCTCTGGTCTTTCCATCAGAAATAAACGGAATTCACCTGTTTCATTGAATGCCTGTTTTCTTTCTTGGAAGAAAATGCTTAGTTTAGAAAGATTGCTTATTCTTGCCTGCATTCCAAGTTCCTTTGCTTTTTGGAATATCAAATTCCAGGCCATTTGATCTTTTAAGGTAGAAACTAGATTGTGAAGGAGATAATAAAGGATTTGGACTTCAACACCTAGCTATTCATGTAGTGATTACTCAACTGAAAAGAAGGCTGCCCCAGAGACCCCCAGAAAACCAAACAAGAACATTGTAATCTGGAAACAATCTTCTTTTATTCTCCTCAAGGTTTGAAATCTTTTCTTTCACATAAAAATTATCTGTGGTTAGAGTTTTCTTTGCCTTTTTATTCATTTAAAAAAAAGTTCAGATCTATTTTTAGGGCAAGGGAGGTTTTCTAGGTGTCCTCTATAAGCTTAAAAGCTGCTGAGGCTGCTCTGGTATCATGCTGACTCACTCCTAGTGCTGGGTGGGCTTGGCCAGGTCTCTTGAGATTCTGGTACTTCGGGATTCACTATTTACCTTTTGTGTTTGTGATATTTTATAACTTCTCTACTTATCTACTGGCTTGCAACCAGGTCAGAGTAGCCAACAGTGGTGTAGAATCATCCTTGTAGATTCCACGCAATGCAGAGTCTGTACCATCCTGTGGAGACCACACCCTGCCCCGGGTCTGCACAGCATGTGCCAGCATCCATGCCTGTGTCCAGTTATCTCATTCCATTCCCAACTGAAACAGACCTTTTCTGGTGATCTTTTAAATTATCTTCTGCTGGTAATTTGCTGTACTCCAAACATTCATGGATTCTGCCAGTGTACTTTAGAGGATTAATTTGCTAATTAATTGAGGGTCCTGGGAGAAGATCAGAAAGAAGTATGTGTCTTCTCTGCCATCTTGGTACCCTCCCATAATTTTTTTTAAATTTTATATCCCACATTTAATTGTGAGCTCTCAAAGACAAGGCCTGTCCTTTGCCTTTCTTTGTCACCAGCACTTAACACAGTGCATATAATATAATATATTTATTATGTTTATTAACTGTTTATTAACTGACTGATCCATGACAACTCATTTACAATTAAGATATCAGGAGACCACATAAAGTAGATCTCATCATTTATGAGAATGTACAGGAAAGCCACCTCTATGTATATCAGCTTAAAATAATTTTTCATTTTTATATAAATTTAGAGAGGTTATGTGATATAAGAGATAGACAATCACTTTTTGATTCAGAAAAAAAAATATAGGTTCAAGTCCTGCCAAAGAAACATAGAAGATGTATACAAGCTCAGGTAGGCACTTTATCTCTATGAATCCCTCAAACAAAATTTTCCAATTATAATTTACAGAAGCTGTTGCAGACCTGTACCTTTTTAAAGAGGAACAACATTGAGGATTTCTCATATTGATGAAAGCACAATTTTGGAACCTTTTATCTCCCTAAGGAGAAAAAAAATTAATTATCATTGTAAAAATATTTCAAAATGAAGTCAAAAGGCAAAGCATTTTTTTGTTTGTTTAATCATGCTATTACTATCTCCTTCTGTTAAGATATGTAATAACTAACAATATTTATATTTATGGATATTATGATAGACTTAAAGATGGAAGGAAATTTAAAGATCATTAAGTCCAACTTCCTCATTTTAAATATAAAGAAGCAGAGACCCTGAGAATTTAAATAAGTTCTTTGAAGTCACATAGCTATTAATTATAATAGGCTGGACTTTGTTTTTCAAAATGTAGCATGCTATCCACTATCCCATGTTACCTTATTTTAAAATTCTTTTCTTAGATAGAGTATTGGATACAATTGCTGCTGAATTAATAATTTTTTTTACAAAAACATTATTTGATAAACATATCTTTTAAGTATGCAAAATGAATTTTATCAAATGCACTTTTTCCCTATTGAATGTATAATTATATAATATGAATACAGTGTGGAATAAAAGACAAGTTGGACTCAGAAGATCTGAGTTAAGGTCTGGATTCTGTCATTTTCTGGCTGAGTGACCTGAGACAAGTCACTTTACTTCTATGGGCATCCATTTCCAATTCCATAAAATGGAGATGAATGCTATTTTGTTATTTACTTCACATGATTATTGTGTTGAAAGTGATTTTTAAACTCTAAAATACACCAACCTTTGCTTTGATGATTTCATCAAGTTCCTCATTACTAAAATCCTTCTTTGATGGCACATTATGAACTACAGATGAACTCGAACTTTTGAACACTATGCTAGTAGCATAAATCATGCTGGGTTCAGTTAAGCTGGAATAGATTTGTAAGTATCATCATTACCAATAGATTTTTTAAAATATTCAGTTCCATGGTTTTGGGTCCAGTAATAAGAGAGTTCTTGTATTTCATATTTGGTTAAATAGGAATTGTGAGTTTATTTCTATTATTTATTTTCAGTGGAATTCTAGGGGCAAAAACATCTACTTAATTTTAAGAGGACAGAATACACTCCAGAATAGCATTTTTTCCCAACTTGTAACATTATATCTATAGAGTGTTACTGTAAATGGAGGCAGGCATATGAGAATTTTTTTCAAATTCGCTAAACTTTACATCCTTGCTCTCCAGAGGCAGAATATGGATATGTTTAGAATTTTGTATTATGAAGTTCTGGCTAGCAGAATTTTAGCTCATGGAATAGTTAGACACAATTCATTAAAATGTGCTACTATATTCTGCTATCTATTGAATTATACTAGTCTACATTAACCTAAACAACACCTGATGATTCACAAAGTTCTTCTTGCATAACAATCCTGTCTGATAGATATTACAAATGTTATCATCCATGTTCTATAAATAAGGAAACTGAAGATCAAAGGGATGGAATATTTGTCTAACATCTTATATCCTGTAGATATTAGAGACTGAAACACAAGTAATTTTCTTGTGGTCTAGGTCCAGTGATTTTTCCATGATACCACATTGTCTAGAAAAAATATCCATGTAACTTGGGTCCCAAAGCCCAGTGATATGGTACTTTCTCTTTATTGGTAAAAAGCAATGGTTTAAGCCCGTATAGGAGATGAGATAGAGTTGGCAATCTCTTTAAGTCTTTGGTCCTGAGTTCATCAGATTCTGCAGTTATTTCAGTAACCTTTGAATTACAGTTTAAGAGAGCAGACACAGGATACCAACTTCACTTCAGAGTATGAGCAGAAACAGCATGACAAAGCTAGAATTCTCCAAAATGTCCCTATCCCCAGCTTGTTACACTAATGACTTTGGAGAACTTTCCTTTGAGTTAAATCTGGGAGTCTTTCTTGATTGACATGAGTTCACTCATTCCCAATGGGAGAGCTTCTTCATTATCTGGTATATATTTTTCTCTGATATCAGTTTTGTTTTTTGTTTTTGTTTTGTTTTGTTTTGTTTTGTTTTTGCTATGAACTTGGATAAATAGGTTCCTTGCTTATTTATTGTGAAACAAAAATTTGTTAAAAAGAGAGTCAAACTGGGGTGGAGCCAAGATGGCGGAGAAGATACACGCCATGTTGTAAGCTTCTTTCTTCCCTCACAACCCACTAGATTTAATCAGCCTCAGAAATAGCGTTGGACTGATAGAATCCACAAGGACTGGAAGCACAACTTACCAGCTGAAGAGAATCTGAAGTTTCAGCAGGAAAGGTCAGCTCCCAGGGAAGGAAGAAGAGAGGCCAGAGCAGACGGTGGGGTAGTGGCACACTGCGCCGGTCATGCTGGGGAGGGCTCTGGGATCAGAGAATCCACCAAGATAAAAGAATCTGGCACAGGCTGTTAGCTCTTCTCTGCTTATAAAACAGCAGTTCAGAAGAGAAATCAAGCCACTTTAAAATTTAAAACTAGATTGGATCTTCCCGGATCCCAGGGGTGACTCAGCAGATCTCGGCACTGGGAGTGTGGCCGACATAGGCAATCCAGGCTTTTACCTCGGGGTAGTTAAGAGATTGAAGAGTGGGCAGGGCGGTAACTCATAGTGCCTGGCTCGGCTGGCTGAAGGCTGTGGAACAGAAGTCCCAGAGAAGCGGAACCTTTGAACTAGGGACTGCGGTTTCTGGCAGACACTTCCAGTTTGAGCACAGGGGCTTTTGATGTCACCTGCTGCTGACATCCACGCCCCACCGGGACGCATAGGCTGGGCTTTGTGTCGCCTTCACTGTTCAGTCTCAAACCTCAGGGAAGCCGCTAGAACACAGCGCCCTCAAAGCACAGCACTGCTGATCACCTGTGAGGCACTTCCAAGGAGGGGGTGGGGAACTCTCTCCCAGAGCTCTCTCTTAGCTCAGGCACAGGGGCCGCTGCATCCATCCAGTCTGGGAGGAAGCTGGTAAAGAAATAAATAAATAATTTCATACCCCAGAGACAGACCCCAAAAGATTTTTTAAGTATGAGTAAAAAGCCAAGAAAAACTATAGATTCCTTCTACACAGAGAAAGAGCGAGTATCCAACCCCAAGGAAGTTAACAGCAGAGAGTCAGCAGATAACAACCTAAAGGGGAATGATACCTGCCCCCCATCACATAACTCTCTCCTTGAAGAGACTATTAAAAAGCTAAGAGAGTTTGAAGAAAAATGGGGAAAGGAAAGGGAAGCTATGATAGAGAATAACAACGTTCTGAAATTGGAGTTGGAAAAAATAAAGAATTCACAGGAGATGCAGGGAAACAAAATTTGTGAATTAGAAAAGGTTAAAAAATCACAGGAAAATAGGATTTCTGAATTGGAAAAGACTAAAAAATCTCAAGAAAATAGAATTTCTGAATTGGAAAAAGAAAATAATCCTCAAAAAAATTAAGGAAATGGAAAAAAAATCAATAGAGCAAAATAATTCATTTAAAAACAAAATTGGCCATTTACAAAAAGAACTAAAAACTGTGAAAGAAGAAAATAAGGGCCTGGAACCTGATAATCCAAAAGGCAAAAGATCAAGGATTGCAACCAAGAATAAACTACCCAGCTAAGTTTATCATCTTTTTCCATGGAAGAAGATGGTCATTGAAATAGAGGAATTCCATATGTTTCTAAGAAAAAAACCAGACTTAAACAAAAAATTTGATCTACATCCACAAGACTGAAGAGAAACAGAAAAAGGTACACAGAACCCTTGAGAATTGTAACTCTGTTGTGGGTACATAAAAAGTACTCATGGATAATTTGATTTTACTGATATAAAAGTAAAAAAAAAGGAGGGGGTGTAGTAAAGGGAAGGGGGTAGTATCAGAAAAAGGAGAGGGAGTGATAAAAAGAGGGAAACTACATCCTAGGAAGAGGCATAGAAAATACACCATATCTGAGGGAATTTAGAGAGGGGGAGAATCATCGTGTAAATCTTACTCTCATCAGAAGAGGCTCAAAGAGTAAATAATTGTCATATTTGTTTTTCAGAGAATTCTCTCTCACCTCATTAAAAGGGGGGAGAGGAAAAGGGAAAAGGAAAAGGAGAATAAGGGAAGGGACGTGGAGGGAGGGGGGAGGGATACTAAAAAAAAAGGGAGGACTGCGTGTCACAAGGGGGGTCTATACATTGAATATTGGGGAAGAGGTTCAGGGGGGTCAAGGGAAAAAGCATAATCTGGGGATAATATGATGGCAGGAAATACAGAATTAGTAATTCTAACTGTAAATGTGAATGGGATGAACGCTCCCATCAAACAGAGATGGATAGCAGACTGGATCAAAAATCACTACCCTACAATATGTTGTTTCCAGGAAACACACTTAAAGCAGGAAGATACATATAGAGTAAAGGTAAAAGGTTGGAGCAGAAACTATTATGCTTCAGGTAAAGCCAAAAAAGCAGGGGTAGCTATCCTTATCTCAGATCAAGCAAAAGCAGAAGTTGATCTAATTAAAAGAGATAAGGAAGGAAACTATATCCTGCTGAAAGGTAGCATAAATAATGAAGCCATATCGATACTAAACATATATGCACCAAGTGGTATAGCATCTAACTTTCTAAAGGAAAAGTTAAGAGAGTTGCAAGAAGAAATAGACAGTAAAACTATAATAGTGGGAGATCTCAACCTTGCACTCTCAGATTTAGACAAATCAAACCACAAAACAAATAAGAAAGAAATTTAAAAAGTAAATAGAACATTAGAAAAACTAGGTTTGATAGACCTTTGGAGAAAACTGAATGGCAATAGAAAGGAATATACTTTCTTCTCAGCAGTTCATGGATCCTATACAAAAATTGACCATATATTAGGACATAAAGATCTCAAAATTAAATGTAGGAAGGCAGAAATGATAAATGCTTTCTTCTCAGACCACAATGCAATAAAAGCTACATTTAGTAAAAAGTTAGGGATAAATAGACCAAAAAGTAATTGGAAACTGAATAATCTCATCTTAAAGAATGACTGAAAGAGCAAATTATAGAAACAATTAATAATTTCACCCAAGATAATGACAATGATGAGACATCATACCAAAATCTGTGGGATGCAGCTAAAGCAGTAATAAGGGGAGATTTTATATCTTTAGAGGCTTATTTGAAGAAAATAGAGAAAGAGAAGATTAACGAATTGGCTTGCAACTTAAAAGGCTAGAAAAAGACCAAATTATAAACCCCCAACCAAAAATTAAACTTGAAATACAAAAATTAAAAGGAGAAATCAATAATATTGAAAGTAAAAAAAACTATTGAATTAATAAATAAAACCAAGAGTTGGTTTTATGAAAAAGCCAATAAAATAGATAAACCTTTGGTAAATCTGATCAGAAAAAAGAAAGAGAAAAATCAAATTGATAGTCTTACAAATGAAAAGGGGGATCTTTCCACCAATGAAGAGGAAATTAGAGAAATAATAAGGAGTTACTTTGCCCAACTTTATGCCAATAAATTTGATAACTTAAGTGAAATGGATGACTTCCTCCAAAAATATAGGCTTCCTAGATTAACAGAGGAGGAAATAAATTGCTTAAATAGTCCCATTTCAGAAAAAGAAATAGAACAAGCTATTAATCAACTCCCCAGGAAAAAAATCCCCAGGGCCAGATGGATTTACATGTGAATTCTACCAAACATTTAAAGAACAATTAGCCCCAATGCTATATAAACTATTTGAAATAATAGGGATTGAAGGAGTCCTACCAAACTCCTTTTATGACACAGACATGGTACTGATATCTAAACCAGGTCGATTGAAAACTGAGAAAGAAAATTATAGACCAATTTCCTTAATGAATATTGATGCTAAAATCTTAAATAAGATATTAGCAAAAAGACTTCAGAAAATCATCCCCAGGATAATATATTATGACCAAGTGGGATTTATACCAGGAATGCAGGGCTGGTTTAATATTAGGAAAACTATTGGTATAATTGACCATATTAATAATCAAAGTAATAAAAACCATATGATCATCTCAATAGATGCAGAAAAAGCATTTGACAAAATCCAACATCCATTCCTACTAAAAACTCTTGAGAGTATAGGAATAAATGGATTATTCCTTAGAATAATCAGGAGCATATATTTAAGACCATCAGTAAGCATAATGTGTAATAGAAATAAACTGGAACCTTTCCCAGTAAGATCAGGAGTGAAACAAGGTTGCCCACTATCACCATTACTATTCAATATAGTACTAGAAAAGCTAGCCTCGGCAATAAGAGCCGAGAAAGAGATTCAAGGAATTAGAGTAGGAAATGAGGAAATCAAACTATCACTCTTTGCAGATGACATGATGGTATACTTAGAGAACCCCAAAGACTCTGCTAAAAAGCTATTAGAAATAATTCAGAATTTTAGCAAAGTGGCAGGATACAAAATAAATCCACATAAATCCTCAGCATTCTTATATATCACCAACAAAATGGAACAGCAAGAGATACAAAGAGAAATCCCATTCCAAACAAATGTTGAGAATATAAAGTATTTGGGAATCCATCTACCAAAGAATAGTCAGGAATTATATGAGAAAAATTACAAAACACTTGCCACAAAAATAAAGTTAGATTTAAATAATTGGAAAGACATTCAGTGCTCTTGGATAGGCCCAGTGAATATAATAAAGATGACAATACTCCCCAAACTAATCTATTTATTTAGTGCTATACCAATGAGACTCCCAAGAAACTATTTCAATGACCTAGAAAAAATAACAACAAAATTCATATGGAAGAATAAAGGGTCGAGAATTGCAAGGGAACTAATGAAAAAAAGTCAGAGGAAGGTGGTCTAAGTGTACCTGATCTAAAGCTATATTATATAGCAGCAGTCACCAAAACCATTTGGTACTGGCTAAGAAATAGAACGGTATATCAGTGGAACAGATTAGATACAAAGGGCAAAAAAGAGTATATAACTATAGCAATCTAGTCTTTGACAAACACAAAGATACCAAAGATAACATTAGGGATAAAAATTCATTATTCAGAAGAAACTGTTGGGAAAACTGGAAATTAGTATGGCAGAAATTAGATATGGACCCACACTTAACACCATATACCAAGATAAGATCAAAATAGGTCCATGATTTAGGCATAAAGAATGAGATCATAAATAGATTAGAGGAACAGAGAATAGTCTACCTCTCAGACCTGTGGAGGAGGAAGGAATTTATGACCAGAGGAGAATTAGAGATCATTATTGATCACAAAATAGAAGAGTTTGATAACATCAAACTAAAAAGTTTCTGTACAAACAATACTAATGCAAACAAGATTAGAAGGGAAGTAACTAATTGGGAAAATATTTTTAAAAGTAAAGGTTCTGACAAAGGTCTCATTTCCAAAATATATAGAGAACTGACCCTGATTTATAGGAAACCGAACCATTCTCCAATTGATAAATGGTCAAGGGATATGAACAGACAATTCTCAGATGAAGAAATTGAAACTATATCCACTCACATGAAAGAGTGTTCCAAATCACCACTGATCAAAGAAATGCAAATTAAGACAACTCTGAGATACCACTATACACCTGTCAGATTGGCTAAGATGACAGGAACAAATAATGATGAATGTTGGAGGGGATGTGGGAAAACTGGGACACTGATACATTGTTGGTGGAGTTGTGAAAGAATCCAGCCATTCTGGAGAGCAATTTGGAACTATGCCCAAAAAGTTGTCAAACTGTGCATACCCTTTGACCCAGCATTGCTGTTATTGGGATTATATCCCAAAGAAATACTAAAGAGTGGAAAGGGACCTGTATGTGCCAAAATGTTTGTGGCAGCTCTTTTTGTTGTAGCTAGAAACTGGAAGTTGAATGGATGTCCATCAATTGGAGAATGGTTGGGTAAATTGTGGTATATGAAGGTTATGGAATATTATTGCTGTGTAAGAAATGACCAGCAGGAGGAATACAGAAAGGCTTGGAGAGACTTAAATCAACTGTTGCTGAGTGAAATGAGCAGAACCAGAAGATCACTATACACTTCAACAACAATACTGTATGAGGATGTATTCTGATGGAAGTGGAAATCTTCAACATAAAGAAGATCCAACTCATTTCCAGTTGATCAATGATGGACAGAAATAACTACACCCAGAGAAGGAACACTGGGAAGCGAATGTAAATTGTTAGCACTACTGTCTATCTACCCAGGTTACTTATACCTTCGGAAGCTAATAGTTAATGTGCAACAAGAAAATGGTATTTATATACATATATTGTATCTAGGTTATATTGTAACACATGCAAAATGTATGGGACTACCTGCCATTGGGGGGAGGGAGGGGAAATTTGGAAAAATGAATAAAAAATAATTAAAAAAAAAAGAAAAGAGAGTCAAACTTTGGATATAAACAAAATATCCTGATTTTTTCAACCAATTCATGACCCATAAATAGAAGTTAGATTGAACCTAAAAATCACATCCTTTAAACTAATAATATTTAAGGGAACAAATAGCTATAAATCTAATCTAGTACTTTCTCTCCTTTTTGAGGATAGCAATGTGGTCAAACTTCTTGCTCCAACTTTTCACTTCCTTTTCTGGCAGGAATTAAAGTCTTCCTTGGAGGAAATCAGAGTAAGAAGAAGCTAAGATGTGTATTCTACCTTTGAACTACATAATGAAATTCCCATTCTATATAGACAGAAGATGCTATGGTTTCTTAATATAACAACAAGGAAAAAAAAAACTAAATTTCTTCTGCAACATGTAAAACAGATCTCAGGATATGTAGTAGAAGAGTTTGGAATATTTTCATGATTTCTATTTCATCTTTTTTTCAGAAGATTTCAAAAGATATCCTTCAGTTCTGACATCTCCTAATGTCATGGAAGTGACACTTGGTTCATGAAGTGTTTTACATAGCTATAATCATTAAATGGTCCTACCAGTTGTAAAAAGCTCAAGTATGGGTCTAGCAGTAGAAGAATGTCTTTGTCATCTAAACACCAGCTTATTTCATTCTGTACATATATCATTAGAAATCTGGGATTAGTAAGAAATATTTTGTATGCATGAGGAAGCACAAGGTAGGGAAGCATAAAGTACAATAAAATTAGTCACATAACCTGCTTCAGTTAAAATCCTAACTTTATCATTGCTATCTATTTGACTTGGGACAAATAACTATCTTTCTGGATCTCAATTTCCTCATATATAAAATTAAGGGTTTATGCTGTAAAGTTGGATTTGAATTTTGATTCTTAGCCCAGCAAGTAGAGTTGGAATTTAATTTTGACTCTTAATCCAGCATTAGTACTTGGGAGTTCTACCATTTGCAATCTCTTGGCTATCATCATCATGTCTTCTGTGAATCAAAGAATGGGAAACTTTTACCTCTACTTCCCCATGAAGGGACAGTATCATAGATCTGGTAAAGTGCTTTGAAAATTCTAAAACTGTTTATGGGGTAGCCAGGTTGTGCTTTGTTTAGAACATTGGTGCTTGGAAGCAAAGACTCATTGTCATGAGTTCAAATCTGGCCTCAGATATTTATTAGCTATGTGACTCTGGGTAAGTCATTTAACCTTGTTTGCCTTAGTTCCTTATATGTAAAGCAGGCCAGAGAAGAAAATGGAAAACTATTACATTATCTTTGACAAGAAAACACAGAAATGTGGTCACAAAGAATTGGATAGGGCAGAAATGATTTCACAACAAAAGTTGTATATGATTCATGTTATCATTATCATGATATCCCAGTAATATACAGATTAATAAACAGAGAAAACCAAATCTTTGAACAGACATTGCATAGTAACCAAATAGATCTTCCATCTCCCCAACACCTCTTCTAATATTTTTCCCTAGTCACCTATTTTAATGGATGGTAACAACACAATAACAGCTATCAAAGTCATTTCCAGATATAATAGACACAATGCTAAGGTGTTCTAACATTTCAATCGTCCTTTTATTTTGTTTTCATGTTACTAAATAATCAAATTGTTGGAAAATTTTCACTTAATTAATTGATTTTCTCTTTCATAGAATTTTCTGGATATCTAATGGCAGCTTAACTAAAAAAAATTCCAATTTTTAGATTTACAATTTTTAGATAAATACATTCCCTGGGTATTCTTTGTAGATATTAATATTTATTTATTATTTCTAAGAAAAAAAACATTAAAAATGTTTATTTTGCAATTTAGTATGTATTGTTATTTTGAGTTACAAATACATTTTTAGGTCAATTTATTAGTGTGTCTCGGAATATCCTAGCGTTGCTTTTTTACAATATGGCATAACTAAAGTTTAACTCAAAAGAAAAGGCTTCCTGTTTTTTCCTGCCATCAGCAGCTCTCAGTCAGGCTCTACTTGTCTAGCAGATAGTTTCATTTTATTTTTCTGATTCACATGGAATGATGTTAGCTGAAATTCAATTTCTAAGGCATACTTGTTGCAAAAGGTTGGGAACATTTTTCTATTTTATCTCTTGTCCATAGCCATGAGTTATTATACTGTATATGCAATTTATATATGCATTTGTTAGGTAGAGTCAAGCTTAGGGGTTTGGGGTTGGGGGAGATCTCTAAATGGATGATTTTCAGGTCCACACTTTCCTCAGAAAGCAATATGGTACACCAGGAGGTACACCAGTCTCTTAGTGCTATCATATTATGATCTAGTGACCCTGAAAATAGGGTCAGAAGGAGGTCTCACTGCTAACTGGAAAACTAATCAATATAATTCTACCAAAGCACTGGTCTCCAAATAACATTGCTGCTCTTTCTCCAAGCCTCTTCTCCTCCCCCTCTAAAGTATTTTTCACTGCCAGACCTCTAAGTCTCAGTCTAATGAATTTCTCTAATATTTTAAAGGATTTGTACCAATGTTAAACAAAAAAAATCAGATACTTCAGGTATATTTTCATTCATATGCAGGAAAATTTATCCTGTTCCAACAGAATATTTTAGAAAATATTTAATTTTGTTCTGGCTTTTTTCTTTATTTGATAAAAGTTGTTAATGTCAAATAAATTTCAAAAGAAAATTTAGTATGTTACTAATGCATGAATAGAAGTCTTCACTTCCGTCCCTGGAAATACAATTTCTATACTTTGCACAATGATTTCCAATTCTAGCAGGCAAGTCAAGGAACATGGCCTGTTCCTTCCATTCACTTCAGATTAGGCATAGTAACTGAGAAGGATGACAGAGAAACAAAGGGTAAAAGGTCACTGGTGACTAATTTTCTGAAAACTAGCTGCTTGTGTAAGTAATAGAACATTTATTGCCTTTCAATGTTGTCCCAGCAATGAGCTCAAAAATCCATAAGAATTCCCAGAACTGACCTTTATTAAGGCAAAGGCCTGGATTAGTTTAATGTGCAATTTAAAGTCAGTCTGCCAATAAATATTTTGCCTACTTTTCTTAAGTAGGGCCAGCTTCCAATTTTTCTCTCCATTCATGTTCCCCATAGAGTTGTTCAAAAAGTTGCTCATTTAGGGGGGGATGGAAGCTGTTTTTGTATTTTTTAATTATCAAAACAATTTGTAAAATTATTTTTTCTATATAACAGAGTTCAGGAAGATATTATTACCTGTTTAAATTAAGTGAAGAGATGTGTGTGTGTGTGTGTGTGTGTGTTTACACAAATGACAATAGACAAGGATTTGAAATGTTCTCAAAATCCAAAGATTTCTCAAGATTCCCTATTTTCCGTTACTTTATAATCTAAAATATCACAAATATTCTTGAATATTTATTTTTAAAATTTAGATCATTACAGATTTCATAATAATTATTGCTAAGCATTAGAAAACCCTTGTGATAGTAATTTTTGTCAGACCAGATTGATGTCATAGGAATAGAGTTCTGGACTCTTAACTCCAGAAGATCTGAATTCAAATACCCTTTCTGAGATGTACTAGTTGTGTGACAACAGGATCTGTTATATAACATCTCAGACACAATTTCCTTATCTATAAAATGGACATATTGATAGAACTTCCATTATAGGATTAATTAATTTTGTAATTTAATCTTAATAGCTAATAATTTAATTGAGGATTAAATGACATATGCAAAACACTTTACACACCTCAAAATGTTATAGGAATGTTAGCTATAGGTGTTTTGATGTCACCTTGTGGAAATAACTTGTGGAAATGTTAGGGTTCTACATATCTCTTTTTTTAGTTCTAGTATGATGTTATCTGATGAATTACTAGAAAAAATTACTTTGAGATATTAAGGTGAATGAAATTAATAATTTAAAAAATCTTTCAAAGGTGGTCACATTTAATGAATGTACCATAATTAGGGAAAACAAATTAGGATTTCTTCTAGTATAATGAAATTTGTAAAACATTGATAGCACTAGAAATATTTTGCTAACTTAGTAACAACTGAATTTAGAGCTTATTTAACACCCATTTTTACAATTGAAAGTTCTTTTTCTGCCTAATTTCCTTCTTCCCAGGTGCAGAAACATATTTCTTTAGCTCCTGGTGGCTGTAAGCTGATGATCTCTCCTGTTCTAACTCCCCTCTGAATGTTACTTATCCCAGGCATTGTCTTTTTCAAGGTGAATTTTTTAAAATAAATTTCTGATTATATTGGCCTAGGGTTACAAGTAATTGAGCTATTTTGGGGAATATACAACTGCTTTCTATAAATGTATAAAGCTCACTGAAATCAGTTCAATCTAATTAAATAAATAGTACTGTTATTAGTAATCTGAAGGGTGACATCTTTTAGGAGGTCAGAATGGCTGGATAAATTGTTGTGTATGAATGTTATAGAATATCATTGTTCTGGGTGGCATAGTGAATAGAGTTTTAGAATTAAAATTGGGAAGACCTTACTGAATCCTGAATTTAACTGTGTTACTCTGGGAAAGTGATTTAACTTTTATCAATCTTAGTTTCTTCATCTGCAAAATGGGAACAATAATAACATTTATCTCACAGGATTGCAATGAGGATCAAACATATAAGATTTAGAAAGAATTTTCTAAAACTTAAATGTGATAAGAGATATATGCTAATGTGAAGATTTGTCATAAGTGATATTAAGATGTAATACTAAAGAGGATTTAAAGCAGGGTTAGCTTGATGATGAGTCAACTAAGCTATTGTTTTAGGTTTCCTGTCATCCTAACTCCAGGCCCAGGTTCTTCACTGACCCAACTAGTTGCCCAATTAAGCAATAGGATGAAACATATGGGGTCTACTTTGGCTTATTCAGATTTCATCTAGAATTTTGTGTTTGATTTTTGGCAGCACGTTTTAAGAATTAATAAATTTTATTGTATTCCTAAAATGGTAAACAAGATCAAGGGAATGAAAAAAAATGGGAATAATGAGGGATTTTTAATTCTGAATTTCTGAAAAGTAAATGAATTTTGCTTGGTTTCAGTTGGAGATGTGCCTCAGGGGAACTGATCTCCATTAGTAGAGATCAAATAGTATATGGCAACTCATAGGGAATGTTGTAAAGTTTGTAGGATCATAGATTTAGAACTAGATGGTGCTTTTAAGAATACTCAGACAAATTCCTTTATTTTATGGATGAGAAAACTGAGACTGAAAGAAGTTAAATGATTTTTCCCTCATCACAGATGTATTAATAGGGAAACTAGGATTTCCATTCACATAGATTGCTGCAGATTTGTGTTTAGGAGGTTTCTAATTTTTTTTTAATGAAAGCTTTTTTTTTTATTTTTCCAAAAATATGCATGAACAATATTTCAACATTAGCACTTGCAAAATCTTGTGTTCCAATTCCTCCACACATACCCTCCCTTAGATGGCAAGTAGTCCAATATATGCTAAACATATTAGAAATATACATTCCATCCAATATATGCATAAAATTTATACAATTATAGTGCTGCAAAGGAAAATCAAAACAAACCAGAAAAAAAAGTGAAGCAAAATAAAATGCAAGCAAACAATAACAGAAAGTGTGAAAATGCTATGTTGTGAATCACATTCAGTTCCCATAATCCACTCTCTAGGTGTAGATGGCTCTCTTCATCACAAGATCATTGAAACTTGCCTGCATCATCTCATTCTTGAAGAGAGCCACATCCACCAGAATTGATCATGATATAATCTTGTTGCCAAGTCTTTCCAGGAATCTCTGAAATCATCCTGCTGGTTGTTTCTTACAGAACAATAATATTCCATAGCATTCATATACAACAATTTATCCATCCATTTTCCAATCAATGGGCATCCATTCAGTTACCAGTTTGTTGCCACTACAAAGAGGGCTGCCACAAAATATTTTTGCACATGAGGGTCCCTTTCCCTCCTTTAAGATCCCTTTGGGATATAATCCCAGTAGAAACACTGATAGATCAAAATGGTATGCACAGTTTGGAAACTTTTTGAATGTAGTTCCAAATTGCTCTCCAGAAGGGTTGGATCTTTTCATAGTTCCACCAACAATGTATCAGGGTCCCAGTTTTCCCATATCTCCTCAAACATTCGTCATTATCTTGTCCTGTAATTTTAGCCAATATGAGAGGTATGTAGTGGTATCTCAGCGTTGTCTTAATTTGCATTTCTCTGATCAATAGTGATTTGGAGCACCTTTTCATATGGCTAGAAATAGTTTCAATTTCTTCATCTGAAAATTATCTGTTCATATCTTTTGATCATTTATCAATTAAAGAATGGTTTGATTTCTTATACATTAGTCAATTCTCTATATATGTTGAAAAGGAAGCCTTTATCAGAACCTTAGAATGTAAAAATATTTTCCCAGTTTATTGCTTCCCTTCTAATCTTGTCTGCATTAGTTTGGTTTGTACAAAAACTTTTTAACTATAATCAAAATGATCAATTTTGTAATCAATAATGATCTCCAGCTCTTTTTTGGTCACAAATTCCTTCCTTCTCCACAAGTCTGAGAGATAAACAATCCTATGTTCTTTTAATGTGTTTATAATATCATTCTTGATGTCTAGATCATGAACCCATTTTGAGCTTATCTTGGTATACAGTGTTAGGTGTGGATCAATTCCTCCTTTCTGCCATACTAGTTTCCAATTTTCTCAGTAGTTTTTATCAAATGGTGAGTTCTTAGCCCAAAAGCTGGGGTCTTTGGGTTTGTCAAAGACTAGATTACTATAGTCATTGATTATTTTGCTTTGTGAACCTAACCTATTCCATTGGTCGACCTCTCTATTTTTTGGTTCTTTTTGTATTTATCTAATTGATTTTTTAAATGAGTTGTTTTGTTCTTTGAATTTTTTTTTTCCATTTCACAAATTCTGTTTTTCTGAGAGTTGTTTTCTTTTTCCATTTTTCAAATTATGTTTTTCAGGGAGTTGTTTTCTTTTGTCATTTCATCAAATCTATTTTTTAGGAATTATATGCTTTTTCCATTTCACTGTCTATTTTGTAATCTGTTCTCTTTCACCATAAAAACTATCTATCGTCAGACGTCTTTTTGCTTATTCATTTTTTAAAAAGTTGAGATCTGCTTTTAGGGAAAAGTAGATTGTTCAAGCTTCCTCTACAAGTGGCAGTGGCTACACTGAGTCCCTGCTGACTCACTTCTGGTGGTGGGTGGGTGTGGCCAAGTCTCATTAAATTTTTTTATTTCGGAGTTCACTATTTATCTTTTCTGTTTGTGTTAAACCTTTTATAATTTCTCTGTTGATCTACTGAATTGCAAGCAGGGCAGAGTAGCCAACACTTCTGTAGATTCCTTCCCATAAATTCTTCTGTACACCACCCCAGTACTCTGCACTATCTGCAGTCCCTGGCATCTTTGCTCAGCTTGCTTGCACTTGGCTGGCCTCCCTCCATGCCTAATTAAAACAGACCTTTCAGGGCAGAGAGTTGGCACAGTGGATAGAGCATGACCTGAGTTCAAATCTGGTCTCGGACACTTAATCACAATTGCCTTAGAAAACAAAACAAAACAAAGAAACAAACAAAACAGACCTTTTCTGGTGATCTTTGAAATTATCTTGTTGGTAATTTGTTATACTTTCAAAATTTGTGGGTTCTGCCAGTCCAGAATTAATTTAGAGGCTGGATTTGGTAATTAATCTGAGAGTTGGGGGATGAGGTCAGAAAGAAATGTGTGCCCTGTACACCATCCTTGGCTCTGCCTCTTCCAGATTTCTAAAATTTTTTTGGGAAGGTGTTTCAGGTATGTTCTTGTTATTATCAATTCCCATTCTACATAATGAGTTTTTAATGCTTAATTTTATTAGTGTGTACCTTGCTCACTTTCATCTATTATTTTCTCTCATCAGAATGTTAGCTCTGTGGGAGTAAAGACTAAGATTCTCACTTGTTTTGATTTGTTTTTATTTCCAGTTTTTAATACAGTGCTTGACTCACGTAAGAATTTAATCAATGTCTGTTGATTTGAATTTTTTTACATTGATACTTATTCTTTTAATAAATAAGCTTACTAAAATTTATTTTTGGGGAAAACATCATTATAATTCCTAACATTGCTTTAGCATGAATTAGCAATTTCAAAGAATTTCATATGGATGACATTTGGGGAAAATAAGTTACTAATAGAACCCAAATTATTCTTTAAATTTTAATTAAATTATAAACTCTGTGAAGCTAAGATTTTTGTCTTCTGCTTTTTTTTTTTGTAATCACCCTCCTATCCCAAATCTAACAATTACTAGGCACATGAAATGATGAGCATTCATTTAAATCATTCTGATGTGTAGTTTGTCACTTTCCCCAGGTATGTCCCATGTTTAAGCTTCCCAATTGTGAAAATGAGCTGTAATTTATTTTTCCATTATCTCATTCCTTAAACATGGCATATGTTCATTCTTCATCAAGTGCTCATCATTTGAACAATCATTTAATAGAATTGTGCCAAATGGAAATCTAAACTACCTTAGTGGGTACAGCAACATTTCATATTAGGAATGTAGCAAGTTTGATCTAGCAGCCATATTATTCATTATTTTTATGATTTCTGTGAACACCAAAACAATGGGCTACATTTGCTTCTGAAGTAACAGCTTGTACTTATTGGTATTGGAAAAATAATAAACTTCAGAATCAACCCAGAGCAAATCATTTTAGGACAAATAAAGTTTTTGTAAGAATGATAGGTGCTATTTATATAATGTAGGTAAAAAATATAAAGGAATTATTTTCCCATTCTATAGCTGAGGAAATGAAAGAGCAGAGTTATGTTATTGGCCCAAGGTCACTTAGCAAATACTTATATGATGTAGGATTAGAATTTAGGCCAATCAACCCACTAACATATGTTTTCAGGCATTGTGCCAACCAATATAAAAGAAGCAAATTAAGTCTTTGCCCTCAAGGAGTTTACAATATAGTTGGGGAGAAAATATTCAAACAAATATATACAAAGAAAGAAAATTTAAAATAATTAAATATGTAAAATATACTTAAATATTAAAAATAATTAAAAGGTACAGTATTTTTCATGCTCATTGTATTGTAAACTGGGTTTCCTCTTTTTCTACAAGGCAATTTAGTTCAATTTTACAGATATGTTTTAAATTCCTACTATATATTCAAGAACTTTTGAGTCAGGAATAAGATGATACAAATAAATCAAATAAAAGTTATAATGTAAGAGTCAATAACACAGACATCTGAAATGACATAAAAATTCAAAATTGTATGGAAAGGCATCTTCTAGTAGATATCAAGAAAGATTTGCATGAGAAACAATTTTGGCAACCAGGTAAAATGTGGATTAGAGAAGAAAGAAATGCAAAGAATTCAGCAAGAAGAAATTTGAGGTTATTGCAATAATTAAGGAAAGGGGTGATGAGACTAAAACAGAATGGGTAGTTAGAGAGAGAAAAGATAATTAAGTGCCTACCATGCACTGGAGGCTGTGCAAAATACTTTACTAAATGTTATCTCATTTGATCTTCACAACAATCTTAGAAATATGTACTATTATCATTTTTTTACATTTCAAGAACTTAAGGCATATGAGGTTAGTGACATATTTGGATTTACAAAGCTTTAAAGTGTCTGAGGATGGATTTTAAACCTCACTTAAAGTCCATCACTTTATCCAATGCACTACATAGCTATCTAATAATGGTAAGAGTTCCAAATAGGCTTTATTATGACTTATTTTCCAAAGGCTGATTTATTCATTGAGAGTACATTTGAGCAGCCAGATGGTACAATAAATAGAACACAGTCCCTGAATTTAGGAGGAACCGAGTTAAAATCTAGTTTCAGACATTGAACATTTACTGTGTTATCCTGGGCAAGTTACTTAGCTCCAATTGCCTCACTTTCCCACTAGCAAAAAGTGGCTTTCTCACTAGGATTGGCTCAGTGATGCTGATTCTTACAATTTTTGAAAATTCTCTTAAATTCACCAATATAGTGTTAGAAGGGGGCAAATGTATCATGAATTAGAAAACTACTTTGTAAAGGTAAACTAAAAGTTATTCAATTACTTTTATTTTTATATACTGACTGTTTCTAGATACATCATTCACTTTCCCACTCCCAGTTTGAATTCTCTTTTGTAAAAAAAAAAAAAAGGAAAACCAATATATATATATATATATATCACATCTAAAAATATATGTAGCTTTCTGTCCTAGTAGTTGCTGCACAGAGCATACATAGAACAATACATGCATATAGACATACATAGATGAAAACATACATATATAGACATGTAAACATATGTACATATATATGTATATTCAGAGAGAGAGGGAGGGAGAGAGGGAAGGAGAGAGGAAAGGATGAAGAGAGGGAGGCAAGTAGGAGGTAGAGGGGGGAGAAAAGGAGGGAGGAAAGAGCTTGTATAAGAAAAGGAAAGAAGAGGAATGGGAGATGAAAATAGATGCTTCAGTTTGGTAAACTGGAGAAGAGGAAACTAACTGGCTTTCTAAAGCTAACTAAAATCAGTATAGATTTCAAGGAGTATAAGAAAGAATTGTGTACTAATGAAGAAAAAGAAAACATTAGAATACTTATATTTTTTTTCTTAGAAGAGCTTCCCTGAACTCTTCCAGCTCCCTTTTATGCATTGTCTTCTCCATTAGAATGAAAACTCCTTGAGAGGAGCAATTGTTTTTTGCTTGTATTTTTATTTCTGGTGTTTTGCATAATGCCTATCACATAGTAAGTACCTACTAAAGTCACTCTCTATTATTTGTTCTTGGTACACAGAGATTCAATTGGTTGAGATCTTGAGAGAAATTCAATGATAGACCCATTTAGTGAGGATCTGCTACATGTAGAAGAGACTTGGGATGGTGTAAAGGAAATCTGCTTTTAGGAAGGATATGGACTAGAAGTACTTTAGAAGTACTTCTAAATTCTGACTTCTTGTAACATATATAACTGGCTCAACATTCTGGTTAAGAGCTTTTTTATAATTGGCTGTGTAGTCCAAACTAGGCATACCTTCTAAATAATTGCATTTTCCTTTCAAGTGATTTCTTGAGGAATTTTTTACTCTCTTGTTTCTGTCAGTCCACTGAGACACCATGCTAATAAGATGAGAGGCCTCAGGGTCTTCTTTCCCTCCTTCCTTTTTTCCTTCTTTCCTTTCTCTTAAGTCCCTTTCTTCCTTCATTTCAATACAAGTCAGGGCCATGAGTGGCAAAAGATGATATAGTTTTCTCACTATTTCCTCATCAGCTCTTTTGTCATTTAAGGAAAAAGAGCCTTGAGGATATTGGTCTAATTAGGGTTAGGGTATTCAATCCAATAACTAAAATGCTTTCTGGATAAATAAGTCAGAAACTTGAACTAGAGGACTAAAGGAAGACAGTGAGGGAAGACAGTGAGTAATTAAATATTTCAGTGAAGAGTCCTACAAAAGAATTTTAAGAAGCTTCAGAGATAAGACCTAATATTAATTAAGCTCTGATATTTCCTTGATAAAAGAAAATTACATATCTACTGTTTAAGTGCTAAGATGTACTGGAGAGAATTTTTTTTAATCAAGGCTGATATGGCAATTTATTCATTGATGTATTATCCCCTTGGGATAAGGGATAGGGAGTAGTAATTAATGATATATATTAAAAGACAAAAATGCTTTCATAATATTTTTTAAATTCTTCAATCTGTTCAAATTGGGCCAGACATGCCAGCTTCCTTATATTTGAGTAAAACATTCAGCAAAAATTCTAATTTAACATATTTAAACTGTTTCACTTAGTCATAGCATAGAAAAAAATTAACAAAATAGGCAATTAGCTTGGTTATACCCTGACCTTTCATATCCATATGGAAACTTGTCTTTTTGGCAGGATTAGATATGGATTTGGGATTTGGGATACCTGCCAAGACTGAAAGGCCATGACTCCATGGGGGTAGGATTTTTTTTTTTTTAATTTCTTTAGATGACTAGAGATCAAAAGGAAGCACAGTTTGAGCCATGGTCACCTGACTGTTACCTTTCAGGCAAAACCTAGGCTAATTTACCAGGATATTGTTACCTTCTCATAGCCTGAGTCAATACAATGTGCAAATCAAAAATATGCCCATTGTCTTGTATAAAATCAACACTTCTGAGTTGAGATAGTAAAATATTTAACTGAAAAGAAATGGTGGAAGTTGATGGTACAAGAACTTTCTTTCACACACACACATCTGTTGTCCATATTACCAATTGTTATAGGCCAGAATTCTGGACTTAAAATAATAATTCTTACAAGGTGCTAACTCAGTGGAATTGATAAAGACAATGGTTATCTAGTTTAGCATGGTGATTCTATTTCAGTACATGTACTTAGTACTTAATAGATTTCTACAAGATTGATACCTATTCTACAAAAGTCATATATAATCTGGGACAAACTCAGCCACGGTCAGAGCCAGAGAAGACAAGAGGACTGGAGGTAAGAGCTCAAGCTCTTGGAGCCAAGGAGAGACATTTACTCCACCTCACACCAGCGTGGTGGCTGGCCTTCTGCACTTCCCCCACTGAGACCAAGGTTGGTCTGAAAGGCTCTCAAAAAATCTAGCTGAGCCCCAGGCAAGGAAATTAGATTGTGAAGGAAATAATAAAGGATTTGGACTTTAACATGTGGCTATTCTCGTGGTGATAACTTCTACTGAAATGAAGGCTGGTCCAGAGATCTCCATAAAACTAACAAAGAATACTACAACCAATGATTAAAAGTCACTAACTTTGGTTACTATCTTTTTGTTCCTCTAAATTATGTACTTAGTCAGTTTTCCCCTAGCAATCCATATAATCTTCATCATGACTAGCTACTCACAGTGACAGAATGTCAATGCCATAGAGTCAATGAGAAAAATTGTTTTGTTTGAGGCTGAGCAAATAGATGTCTTGTCAGCTCACTGTCTTCATGTTTCTTATCAATTACTTTCTTTTTTGATTTTCTCTTTCTATCCCCCTTATATTTCTACATTCTTTCTATGATTTTTTGTTTGACCTATTTATTTTTTAGGATTAGATTATTTAATTTCCAATTAATTTTTGGCCTAATCTTATCTAATTTTTATAGAGAGAGATTGAAATCTTCCATTAGCATAGGTTTGCTGTCTATTTCTTCTCGCAACTCAATTAGAATTTGCATATTCTACTACTGGTCCATATATGTTCAGTGTTGATGTTATTACCATTAGCAAGATTGGTTTCCTTCTCTCTCTCTCTCTCTCTCTCTCTCTCTCTCTCTCTCTCTCTCTCTCTCTCTCTCTTTTTGCTTTAATTTGCATTTCTTTAATTACTAGTATTTTGAACATTTCTTTTTAAATTTTTTTTAAAATTAATTTTATAATTATAACATATTTTGACAGTACATATGCATAGGCAATTTTTTATTACAACATTATACCTTGTACTCCCTTCTGTTACGAATTTTCCCATCCTTCCCTCCACTTCCTCCCCTAGTTGGCAGGCATTCCCACACATATTAAATATGTTATAGTATATCCTAGATACAATATATATGTGCAGAACCAAATTTTGTTGTTGTTGTTCTTGTTGCAAAGGAAGAATTGGATTTGGAAGGTAAAAATAACATGGGAAGAAAAACAAAAAATGCAAACAGTTTACACTCATTTCCCAGTGTTCCTTCTCTGAGTGTAGCTGATTCTGTCCATCATTGATCAATTTGAACTGAATTAGATCTTCTCTATGTTGAAAATATTCACTTTCATCAGAATACATCTTTATATGGTATTGTTGTTGAAGTGTATAATGATCTCCTAGTTCTGCTCATTTCACTCAGCATCAGTTGATATAAGTCTCTCCAAGCCTCTCTGTATTCATCCTGCTTACAGAACAATAATATTCCATAACATTCATATACCATAATTTACCCAACCATTCTCCAATTGATGGGCATCCATTCATTTTTAAGTTTCTAGCCACTAGAAAAAGAGATGCCACAAACATTTTGGCACATACAAGTCACTTTCCCTTCTTTAGTATTTCTTTGGGATATAGGCCCAGTAATAGAATGGCTGGATTAAAGAGTATGCACAGTTTGATAACTTTTGGGCATAATTCCAGACTGCTCGCCAGAATGGTTGGATTCTTTCACAACTCCACCAACAATGCATCAGTGTCCTAGTTTTCCCACATCCACTCCAACATTCATCATTATTTGTTCCTGTCATCTTAGTCAATCTGACAGGTGTGTAATGGTACCTCAGAGTTGTCTTAATTTGCATTTTTCTGATCAGTAGTGATTTGGAACATTCTTTCATATGAGTGGAAATAATTTCAATTTCATCATCTGAAAATTGTCTGTTCATATCCTTTGACCATATATCAACTGGAGAATGGCTTGATTTCTTATACATTAGAGTCAATTCTCTGTATATTTTGGAGATGAGGACTTTATCAGAACCTTTAACTGTAAAATTGTTTTCCCAATTTGTTACTTTCCTTCTAATCTTGTTTGCATTAGTTTTGTTTGTACAAAGGTTTTTTAATTTGATGTAATCAAATTTTTCTATTTTGTGATCAATAATGATCTCTGGTTCTCCTTTGTTCACAAATTCCTTCCACCTCCACAAGTCTGAGAGGTAAACTATGTTCCTCTAATTTATTTATGATCTCGTTCTTTAACCCTAAATCATGGACTCATTTTGATCTTATCTTAGTATGTGGTGTTAAATGTGAATCCATGCCTAATTTCTGCCATACTAATTTCCAGTTTTCCCAGCAGTTTTTTGTCAAATAGTGAATTCTTATCCGAAAAGTTGGGATCTTTGGGTTTGTGAAACACGAGATTGCTATTTTTATTCACTATCTTGCCCTGTGAATCTAACCTATTCCACTGATCAACTAGTCTATTTCTTAACCAATACCAAATGGTTTTGGTGACTACTGTTTTATAATATAGTTTTAGATCAGGTACAACTAGGACACCTTCAATTGATTTTTTTTTCATTACTTCCCTTGAAATTCTTGACCTTTTGTTCTTCCATATTAACTTTATTGTTATTTTTTCTAGGTCATTAAAATAATTTCTTGGGAGTCTGATTGGTATAGCATTAAATAAATAGATTAGTTTAGAGAGTATTGTCATCTTGATTATATTCACTTGGCCTATCCAAGAGCACTTCATATTATTTCAATTATTTAAATCTGACTTTATTTTTGTGGCAAGTGTTTTGGAATTTTGCTCATATAATTCCTGACTTTCCTTTGGTAGATAGATTCCCAAATATTTTATACTATTGACACTTATTTTGAATGGAATTTCTCTTTGTATCTCTTACTGTTGGATTGTGTTGATAATGTATAAAAATGCTGAGGATTTATGTGGATTTATTTTGTATCCTGAAACTTTGCTAAAGTTATGAATTATTTCTAATTCTTGTCAGCAGAATCTTTGGGGTTTTCTAAGTATACCATCATATCATCTACAAAGAGTGATAGTTTGTACAAGCCCTGCATTCCTGGTATAAATCCCACTTGATCATAATGTATTATTTTGGGGATGATTTTCTGTAGTCTTTTTTGTTAATATTTTATTTAAGATTTTAGCATCAATATTCATTAGGGAGATTGGTCTATAATTTTCTTTCTCTGTTTTCAACCTACCTAGTTTAGGTATCAGTACCATGTCTGTGTCATAAATGGAATTTGGTAGGACTCCTTCAAACCCTATTTTTTTCAAATAGTTTATATAGCATTGGAGTTCATTGTTCTTTCAATGTTTGGTAGAATTCACATGTAAATCCATCTGGTCCTGGGGATTTTTTTCTCATGAAGTTGGTTAATAGCTTGGTCTATTTCTTTTTCTAAAATGGGACTATTTAGACTATTTACTTCTTCCTCTGTTAATTTGGGCAAGCTATATTTTTGAAGGTATTCTTCCATTTCATTTAAGTTATCGAATTTATTGGCATAAAGTTCGGCAAAGTAACTCCTAATTATTGTTCTAATTTCCTCTTCATTAGTGGCAAGTTCTCCCTTTTCATTTTTAAGATTAACAATTTGATTGTTCTATTTGCTTTTTTAAATCAGATTTACTAAGGGTTTGTCTATTTTGTTGGTTTTTTCATAGAACCAACTCTTAATTTTATTAATTCAATAGGTTGTTTTTTTTTTTTTGTTTGTTTGTTTGTTTTTTACTTTTAGTTTTATTAATATCTCCGTTTATTTTAGTTTCATGTTTGTCTGGAGCTTTTTAATTTGTTCCTTTTCTAGCATTTTTAGTTGTAAGGCCAATCCATTGACCTTCTCTTTCTCTATTTTATGCAAATATGCCACTAGACATATACAATTTCCCCTTATTGCTGCTTTGGCTATATCCCACACATTTTAGTATGATGTCTCATTATTGTCATTTTCTTGGGTGAAGTTATTAATTCATTCTTTAGTATGAGATTATTTAGGTTCCAATTATTTTTGGTCTATTTTCCCCTGCCTTTTTATTGAATGCAATTTTTATTGCATCGTGGTCTGAAAAGGATGCATTTACTATTTATACCTTACTGCATTTGATTTTGAGGTTTTTATGTATACATATATGGTCAGTTTTTGTATAGGTTCCATGAACTGCTGAGAAGAAAGTGTACTCCTTTCTTTCTCTATTTAGTTTTCTCCAAAAGATTTATCATATAAAACTTTTCTAGTATTCTATTTACCTCTTTGACTTCTTTCTTATTTATTTTGTGGTTTGATTTATCTAATTCTGAGAGTGCAAGGTTGAGATCTCCCACTGTTATGGTTTTGCTGTCTATTTCTTCTTGCAGCTCTCTTAATTTCTCTTTTAAGAATTTAGATGCTGCACCACTTGGTGCATACATGTTTAATATTGATACTGCCTCATTATCTATGCTACCCTTTTTGGCTTCACCTGAAGCATAGAAGATTCTTCTCCAACCTTTTACTTTTCTTCTGTATGTATCACCCTGTTTCAGGTGTGTTTCCTTTAAACAATGTATTATAGGATTCTGGCTTTTAATCCAGTCGGCTAATTGCTTCCTCTTTATGGGGGAGGTTACCCCATTCACATTTATGGTTAAAATGATTAATTCTATATTACTTGCCATCCTGTTAACCCTTGCTTATGCTTTTCTCCTTTCCTTCCCTGTTACCCTCCTCCCCAGTATTAAACTTGTGAACACCACTTGTTTTTCACAGCCCTCCCTTTATAGTATTCCTCCCCCACCTTAAAGTTCCTCTTCCTATTTTACCCCTTTTTTCTCACAATTTCTGTATTCCCTTCCCCTTAGCTTACTTCTTCCCTCTCACTTTTCACCGATGTGGAAGAAGTTTCACCATAAATCGAATATGTCTATTGATACACACTATGTTCATCCCCCTCCTTTCTTTCTCTCAGATATAATAGACTACCTTTGCCTCTTGAGATGTATTCCCACCACTTTACCCTTTTTTATGATATAATTACCTTTCCACCTCTAGTTTCTAGAACAAATTATACATGTGTTCTTTCTATATCTTTAGGGAAGAAATATAGTTCTCAAGATTTCTTTTTACCTTTTTAGAAATTTCTTGAGTTTTGTATTTGGAGATCAAACTTTTTGTATAGATCTGGTTTTTTTCATGAAGAATAGATGGCATTCATTTATTTCGTTAAATGTCCATCTTCTCCCCTGGAAAAAGATATTCATTTTTGCTGGGTAAGTTATTCTTGGATGCATACCAAGTTCCTTAGCCTTTCAGGACATCATATTCCAGGCCCTTCATTCCTTTAATGTGAATGATGCTAGATCATGGGTTATCCTTATTGTGGTTCCTCCATATCTGAATTGCTTTTTTCTAGCAGTTTGCAATATTTTTCCTTTGTCTGATGGTTCTTGAGCTTGACCACTATATTTCTTGTCATTTTGATTTTAGGGTCACTACTGAAAAGTTGGTGATCAATGAATTTTTTCAATGTGTATTTTTCCCTCTGTTTCTAAATTGTCTGGGCAGTTCTCTTTGATAATTTCCTTGAAAATGGTGTCTAGGCTCATATTTTTCAGGGAGTCCAATTATTCTCAGACTGTCTCTCCTGCATCTATTTTCCAGCTCTGTTGTCTTCCCAATAGTGTACTTGACATTCTTTTCCATTGTTTCATTTCTCTGGTTTTGCTTGACTACTTCTTTGTTTCTCCTTGAGTCATTCAATTCTACTTGTTTGATTCTGATTTTCAATGATGTATTTTCTTCACTCATTTATTAAAATATCTTTTTTATAATTGTCCAATTGAGTATTTAAGTGAGTTTTTTTCTTCTATGGAATTTTTTTTCCATTTAATCAGTTTTATTTTTTAGAGAGTTATTTTCTTTTTCCAACTCACTAATCCTGTTTTCCTTGAAGTTGTTTACCTTTTTCAACTCATTAATTTTGTTTTTCAATGATTTGATTTCTTTATCCACTCTGTCATTAAATGTGAGGGATGACTTTTCCAGACTCTCTTGCCAAGCTTCCCTTTCTTTTTCTAATTTCTCTTCTGGATCTCTTGTGATAGCCTTTTTGATTTCCTCTATGAGAGTTTTGTGTATTGAGGAGCAGATCATATCCCCTTTTGGGGATTCCTCTGGAGACAGTCTGTTTTTAGTCTCCTCAGAGTTGGAAGTCTGCTCTCTATCCATATAGAAGCTGTCAATGTTAGAGCCCTTTTAAAATTTTTTGTTCATTTTTTCAGAGCAGAATTAAAGAAAACAAGTTAATAAGGAAAACAATTGGTCTGCTTTTGGGGGGGCAGGTTGGGGCTGAATGGTGTTTCAGGGCTTCCTCTATAGACTGTGGGAGATAGCAGAGAGGCACTAGCAGGACAGTGATGGTTGCACTACATCTGAGCTCTGAGGCTCTAAGAATACACTGAGTCACTCCGGGTGAGGGGGGGGTGGGTAGCCAGGTCCTGAGAGACCCTAGCTTTTCAGGGTTTTATTCTTTACCTCCCATGTTTACAGCTTCTCTTCTGATCCTGGCTTGCTGCCAAGATGGAATATCCACAATGGGGTAAAGGTCGTTCCACAGAAACAGCAGAGATAGCACTCCTCCCCCCTCTGGTCTGAGCAGTGTGAGCTGCCTGCCCTCAGCCTGTGCCCAGTCTGTTTGTCCCCTCCCCTGAGCAAAACCAGACTTTTTTGGGGGAATTTCAAGGATGTCTTCTGTTGGTAATTTTTGGTGGGCTTTTTTCAAGTCAAGCATTAATTCCAAGGCTTGTCATGAAATAAATTCTGAGAGAAAAAGTGAAGCTCAAGCAGCTGTATGCCTCCTCTCCACCATCTTGGCCAGAAGTCCCCCTTATCTCTTTTAATCAATTAATTAATTAATTATTTTGCTTTTGCTTGAACTGATATCAGGATTTCTACCCCTGCCTTTTCTTGTTTTCTTTTTTTTTCTTTCATTTTTTTTTATCTCAGCTGAAACATAATATATTTTGCTTCAGTCTTTTACTTTTGAACTGTATATATCTCTCTGTTTCAGATGTATTTCTTGTAAACAACATATTGTAGAACTCTGAATTTTAATCCACCCTGCTATTTACTTTCATTTTTATGGGAGTGTTCATCTTATTCACACTCATAGTGAAGACTACCAACTCTGTATTTCCTTTCTATTTTTTCATATTTTTTCCAGCTTATAATTGTCTCTTTCCTTACATCTTTTCCATACTCAGCATAATTTTGTTTCTGATCACAACTTCCTTCAATCTGCTCTCCCCCTTTTCAGCCCCTTCTCCTTTCTATATTTTGAGTTAAAGCCTCCTGCTAAATTTCCCGCACAGAGCTTCTTCATGCTGCATTGAGGCACATTCCCCTTTGCCCAATTGAGACAGATTTTCCTGAAGTCCTTCCAAGACAACTGGAAATGGAATAATGGAAATTATTACATTCTGAGTGTTCATGGGTTCTGTTATTACAAAATTTATTCAGAAGTTTGATCCAGCATTGATTCTGAGGGAAGCTGGGGAGAGTTCAGTCAATGGTCAGTCTATTCTCTGTCATTTTGACTCTTCCCCACTGTTATATTTTTTATATTTTTCTCTTTATTCCCTCATTTTAGAAATATCTGGTTTTGAAACCTGCCTCTGATGTATAGAGTTTATGTGACCCTGGATAAATTAGAGCATATTTTAGTGCTCCTCCAAAAAAAGTGTCATCTCATTTTATTAGGATGTGCATATATGAAGTCTCATTTTGAAAAATTTCTTGAGGCAATAATGACTTTAAAAATTAAAATGAATTATTTTTAATATACAGAATCTTAACAAAAATAAAATATAATGAATAAAATTATCATTTTCATTTATGAAACTATTTTAATTTAATAACTAAATTTTAATTAAAATACAAATCTAGAAATCTTAACAAAAATAAGTTGTTATGAAGATACACTATTTAAATAATACAAACTTAAAATTTGACAAGATGCCTTTCAGACTTCCTTGAACATACCCACCATTCATACTCTTTATGAATAGCTGTGGACAAATCATTGAAAGCCCTCTCTCATTTTATGGAGACATCATGCTATTTGCTAAGTTTCCTTTTTTTACAGGAATTCAGAGAGTTCAGGACCCCTCATCTTTGTTGTTGCTTTTTTAATCTGAATTTATTTTTACTGCTACCAGGTCAGTAGGCAGTTCCAGCCAGTCTTAAAGCTACAGACTCATAAAAACCTCTTATTTCATAAACTGTTTCAAATTTGTGAACCATAATAATAATAATAATAACACAAGATGACTTATCACCATTTGAATCATTCAAATCCTTTTTTTTTGAGGGAACTTCAAGTAGAAAACAAAATGAACAACTCTGTGATCTTTTACTTGACTGAAAACGTATTAATATGTAGAGACATATTTCTCCATATCATGTTATGAAATGACTTTTTTCTATGCATTGTATAGGTGTTCAGAAGAATTTATCTCTGATATCATGATAGCAGGAAGGTCATATGTGAAATAAGTAAGGACTTTTATAGTGTATAACACTTTGAATGTAATTCTTCTGAATTGATTTAAAAAAATTAAACAAGAGACCAGAACCTAAGAGCTGAGTCTGTGATTTTATAAGTTACAAAGCTATTGGAAAAAATAGAAAATTGGAATACCTTTTTAACTGTGGGTCTAAAATATGTGATTCACACTTATTCAACAATGTATGTGTTACATTAGACTTTTTCTATGATCTCTTGTTGTATGAGGATATTAATTTGTGGTCTATTTGCATATTTATAATAACAGTTCTTATTGTAATAACATGAAATTTCATGAATAATTATCCTTTTTGTCAGATAATCAAAGATAATATATAAATAGAATAGGCAACTAATTATATTCTTTCCTTTTAATCTTGAAATATATGTATTACAGGTGACAGTCCTATTGCTTGAACTAGTTATACTTACAGGCATTGCAGTCTGCAAGAGACTTTGAGTCATTAAAATTAGATCTGAGAGGACCATTTCACATGATCTAACAACATTCCTTTATTTTCCATATGGGGAAACTAAAGAACAATGACAATCACTGATTTTGGAGGCAATGAAGTATAATGGGAAGCATTCTGCATGTGGTTACAAGAATGATATGGATTGAAATTCTGACATAGACAGTTGATTGTATGTGGTAGATGTCACTCCATTGCTCTGGCTTTGGTTTTCTCATCTGTAATTCATTGGTAGTGGTAGCTATTACAGATTGCTTGAGTTACAAATAACATATTACACACAAAAAGTTTGAAAACATTAAAATCATTACAAAATTGTCAACTATTACTATTGCCCAAGGTTATATAGATTTTGAGTATAGTGGTTGTGAACCAAATTCAGATCTCCAACTATATCTTCCACTCTTATATCTTATATCAATATCTTAGTCAAATATTTCTTTGATTTTAAAAATGTTAGAATGATCATGATCCATTTACCTAGTAGGTATTTAGTAATTTTAATGGTTACTGGGTTATTCTATAGCTATTGTAAGAAAGACTTAGAAGAGTTTTGTTACATTAGAAGTAGATTTGTGATGGAATTGGCTCATTTCAACAATTAGATGATTCAGGCTAATTCCAAAAGACTTGTGATGGAGAAAACTATCTGCACCCAGGAAGAAGACTATAGGGACTGAATGTAGATCACAGCATAGTATTTTCACCTTTGTTGTTGTTGTTTTTTTTTTCTTTCTCTCTTTTTTTTTTTTTTTGATCTGATTTTTCTTGTGCAACATGATCATTGTGGAAATATGTTTAGTATTGGATTTCATTGGATTATTTACTATCTAAGGGAGGAGGGGTAGAGGGAAGAAAGGGAGAAAAATTTGGAACTCAAGGTTTTGCAAGGGTGTATGTAGAAAATTGTTTTTTCATATATTTTGGAAAATAAAAACAATGCCCATAAACATAAAGAATAAATGATTTATTTAATTCTCAATATGTTTTTCCCTAGTTAATATTAATGCACTTAAATGCTTTATAAATAAACAATAATAATGCTTTACAATGCTGGTATAATATAAACTCCTTGAAGATAGTACTGGTTTAATTTTTGTCTTTGTGTCTCCAACATGTAGAAAAGTGATTGCCATATAAGAGGCATTTAATTTGGTCCCAACGTAGCACTCTTCAGAGCTGTTTGAAGAGAAAGTCTGCCATTAATCTTGACCATAGAGTATTTTTATTGTTTGTTTTCCATTTAATAGAATTTTAGTTCTTTCCAACTTCTAGAGATATAAAACTTCCCCTGAGAACTAGTTTGGCTGCATCCCATAAATTTTAGTATGTTATCTCACTGTTTTCAGTCTCATTGATGAAATTATTAATTGTGTCTATGATTTATTGTTTCACCTACTCATTCTTTAGCATTAGATTATTTAGTTTCCAATAAAATTTTAGCCTATTTTCCTTTGGCCTTTTATTGAATCATGATCTCACAACCAATTCATTTACTATTTTTGCCTTTCTGCATTTTATTTTGAGTTCTTTATGCCTCAATACATTGTCAATTTTTGTGTAGCTTCCATGTACTACTGAGAAAGAAGTATATTCCTTTCTGTGTCAATTCAATTTTCTACAAAAATCCATCATACCTAACTTTTCCAAAATTCTATTTACTTCAACTTCTTTCTTATTTATTGTATTGTTTGACTTTCTAATTGTGAGAGATTAAGATTGAGATCTCCCAGTAGTATAATTTTGCTGTCTCATTCCTCTTTCAGCTCTCTTAACTTCTCTTCTAGGAATTTGGATGCTATACCACTTGGTGCATATATGTTTAGTATTGATATTACTTCATTATCTATGTCACCCTTTAGCAAAATGTAGTTTTCTTATCTCTTTTAATTATATATATATATATATATATATATATATATATATATATATATATATATATATATATATATATATATAGAGAGAGAGAGAGAGAGAGAGAGAGATAAGTAAAAGCAAATATATATATTTACTTTTGCTTGATCTGAAATCAGGATCACTACCCCTATTTTTTCTACTGCAGATGTAGCATAATAAATTTTGCTTGAGCCTTTCACCTTTATTCTGTATGTATTACTCTGATTTAAATGTGCTTTCTGTAGACATATTGTAGCATTCTGTCTTTTAATTCAGTCTGATATCTCCTTCCATTTTATGGGAGAGTACATTCCATTTACATTCACAGTTAAAATTAAAAACTGTATTTCCATCCATTTTATTTTCCCCAGTTTATACTTTTCTCTTTCCTATTCCTGCTTTCCCTCCTCCACAATATTTTGCTTCTGACCACTCCCTTCCTCAAAAACCCCTCCCCTATTTCAGCCCCTTCTGCCCTTCTTAGACTTTTTCCCCCTTTTACTTCTATTTTCCTTTCTATGAGCTTCCACCTTTCCTTTCCCCTTTCCCCTCCTACTTACCTATAGGATGAAAGAAGTTTCTCTATGAAGCTAAATATGTCTGATATTTTTTTCTTTGGGCCAAATCTGATGAAAGTAACATTCACACAATGCTCACTCCCCTCCCTTGATTCCCTCATTTGTAATAGAAAACCAATTACCTATTTTTGCCTCTTCATGAGATGAAATTTATCTCATTTTATCTCCATTTTCTTCTTCCTCCAGTACAATTTCCATTCCACCTCTAGTTTCTTTTTTATATCATCACAATAAAATCAAATTACACTTGCATCCTTTGGTATACCTATAACAGAGATACAGTTCTCAAGAGTTAAACATATCTTCTTATATAAAAATGTAAGCATTTTAACTTTTAAATGAAACTTTTTTTCTTTCCTTTTTACCCTGGTATACTTTTCTTGAGTTCTGTATCTGAGGATCACATTTTCTGTTCAGCTCTAGTGTTTTCATCAGAAATAAATTAAATTCACCCATTTCATTGAATGTCTATCTTTTCCCTTGAAAAATAATGCTTAATTTTGCTGGATAGTTGATTCTTGGCTGCAATCCAAGTTCCTTTGACTTTCATATTCCATATCCTTCAATACTTTAACTTAGAAGCTGCTAGTTCCTGGTTTATCCTGCTTGTGGTCTCTCGATATCTGAATTATTTCTTTCTTGTTTTTTGCAATATTTATTCCTTATTCTGATAATTCTGAAATTTAGCTATGATATTCCTTGAAGTTTTAAATTTGGGGTCTCTTTCCAAAGGTGATAGGTCAATTTTTCACTGCATATCATCAGGAAATTTTTCTTGATGAATTCCTAAATAAGGCAAAGGAAACCTATCATATCTGAGAGAATTTAGAGAGGGGGAGGAACATTGTGTGAATTTTACTCTTATCAGAGTTGGTTCAAAGAGAAAATAATTAACATATTTAGTTTTCAGAGAAACTTCTCTCATCTCATTAAAATGTGGGAGAGAAAAAGGGAAAAGGAAAAGAGTAATAATGGAAGGGTACAAGAAAGAGAAAGGGATTCAAAGAGGGTGGGAGGGATCCTAAAAAGGGAGAGCTGCATGACTCAAGTGGTGCCCATAAGTTTAATACTGGGAAAGGGGGTAAGGAGGACAAGAAAAAGAAAAGCATAATCTGGGGATAATAAGATGGCAGGAAATACAGAATTAATAATTTTAACATTAAAGACATAAATGTGAATGGGATGAACTCTGCCATAAATCAGAGGTGGATAGTAGACTGGCTCAAAAGTCAGAACCCTATAATATGTTGTTTACAGGAAACACATTTAAAGCAGGGAGATACATTCAGAGTAAAGGTAAAAGGCTGGAGCAGAATCTATTATGCTTCAGGTGAAGTAAAAAAAAGCAGGGGTAGCCATCCTTATCTCCGATCAAGCAAAAGCAAAAATTGATCTAATTAAAAGAGATAAAGAAGGAAACTATATCTTGCGAAAGAGTAGCATAGACAATGAAGTCATATAAATACTAAATATATCAGCAAAAAGTGGTAGAGCATCTAACTTCCTTTTCTTTAAAATTAATTTTATACTTACAACATTTTTTGACAGTACATATGCATAGGTAATTTTTTACAACATTATCCATTGCACTCTCTTCTGTTATGAATTTTCCCCTCCTTCCCTCTACCCCCTCCCCTTGATGGCATGCATTCCCATACATATTAAATATGTTATAGTATATCCTAGATAAAATATATGTGTGCAGAATCGATTTTTTTTGGTTGATGTCGGTGCTAAGGAAGAAATGGATTTAGAAGGTTAAAAATAACCTGGGAATAAAAACAAAAATAGAAAGAGTTTACAATCATTTCCCAGTGTTCCTACTCTGGGTGTAACTGATTCTGCCCATCATAGATCAATTGGATCTGAATTAGAGCTTCTCTTTGTTGAAGATATCCACTTCCATCAGAATACATGTTCATACAGTATAATGATATCCTGTTTCTGCTCATTTCACTCAGCATCAGTTGATGTAAGTCTCTCCAAGCCTCCCTGTATTCATCCTGCTGATCATTTCTTGCAGAACAATAATATTCCATAACATTCATATATCATAATTTACCCAACCATTCTCCAATTGATGGTCATCAATTCATTTTTTAGTTTCTAGCCACTACAAAAAGAGATGCCACAAACATTTTGGCACATAAAAGTCCCTTTCCCTTCATTAGTATTTCTTTGGGATATAGGCCCAGTAATAGCACGGCTGGATCAAAGAGTATGCACAGTTTGATAACTTTTTGGGCATAGTTCCAGATTGCTCCCCAAAATGGCCAGATTCTTTCACAACTCCACCAACAAAGTATTAGTGTCCCAGTTTTCCCACGTCCACTCCAACATTCATCATTATTTGTTCCTGTAATTTTAGCCAATCTGACAGGTGTGTAGTGGTATCTCAGAGTTGTCTTAATTTGCATTTCTTTGATCAGTAGTGATTTGGAACACTATTTCATACGAGTGGAAATAGTTTCAATTTCATCATCTGAAAATTGTCCTTTGATCATGTATCAATTGGAGAATGGCTTGATTTCTTATAAATTAAAGTCAGTTCTCTGTATATATTTGAGATGAGGCCTTTATCAGAACCATTAACTGTAAAAAATGTTTTCCTAATTTGTTATTTCCCTTCTAATCTTGTTTCCATTAGTTTTGTTTGTACAAAAGCTTTTTAATTTGATGTAATCAAAATTTTCTATTTTGTGACCATTAATGATCTCCATTTCTCCTTTGCTCACAAATTCGTTCCACCTCCACAGTCTGAGAGGTAAACTATCCTATGTTCCTCTAAATTATTTATGATTTAGTTCTTTATGCCTAAATCATGGACTCATTTTGACGTTATCTTAGTATGTGGTGTTAAGTGTGGGTCCATGACTAGTTTCTGCCATACTAATTTCCAATTTTCCCAGCAGTTTTTATCAAATAATGAATTCTTATCCCAAAAGTTGGGATCTCTGGGTTTGTCAAACACTAGATTGCTATATTTATTCACTCTCT
This sequence comes from Sminthopsis crassicaudata, assembly GCF_048593235.1. Taxonomy (NCBI): domain Eukaryota; kingdom Metazoa; phylum Chordata; class Mammalia; order Dasyuromorphia; family Dasyuridae; genus Sminthopsis; species Sminthopsis crassicaudata. The sequence continues at coordinate 115,900,269 of NC_133622.1, forward strand.
TGTCCTGTGAACCTAATCTATTCCACTGATCAACTAGTCTATTTCTTAGGCAGTACCAAATGAGTTTGGTGACTGCTGTGTTATAATATAGTTTAGATCACGTACAGCTAGGCCACCTTCATTTGATTTTTTTTTCATTAATTCTCTTGAAATTCTTGATCTTTAGTTCTTCCATATGAATTTTGTTGTTTTGTCTAGGTCATTAAAATAGTTTCTTGGGAGTCTGATTGGTATAGCACTAAATAAATAGATTAGTTTAGGGAGTATTGTCATCTTTATTAAATTCACTCAGCCTATCGAAGAGCACTTAATATTTTTTCAATTATTTAAATCTGACTGTATTTTTGTGGCAAGTGTTTTGTAATTTTGCTCATATAATTTCTGACTTTCCTTTGGTAGATAGATTCCCAAATATTTTATACTATCAACAGTTATTTTGAATGGAATTTCTCTTTGTATCTCTTGCTGTTGGATTGTGTTGGTAATGTATAAAAATCCTGAGGACTTATGTGGATTTATTTTGTATCCTGAAACTTTCCTAAAGATATTAATTATTTCTAATAGCTTTTCAGCAGAATCTTTGGGGTTCTCTAAGTATACCATCATATCATCTGCAAAGAGTGACAGTTTGGTTTCCTCATTACCTACTCTAAAACCTTTAATCTCTTTCTCGACTCTTATTGCCAAGGCTAGAGTTTCTAATATATTATTGAATAGTAATGGTGATAGTGGACAACCTTGTTTCACTCCTGATTTTACTGGGAAAGGTTCTAGTTTATCACCATTACATATGATGTTTACAGATGGTTTTAAATATATGTTCCTGAGTATTTTAAGGAATAGTCCATTTCTTCCTATACTCTCAAGTGTTTTTAGTAGGAATGGATGTTGGATTTTGTCAAATGCTTTTTCTGCATCTATTGAGATGATCATATTGTTTTTGTTAATTTGGTTATTGATATAGTCAATTATGCTAATAGTTTTCCTAATATTGTACCAGCCCTGTATTCCTGGTATAAATCCCACTTGGTCATAGTGTATTATCCTAGGGATGGTTTTTCTGTAGTCTTTTTGTTAATATTTTATTTAAGATTTTAGCATCAATATTCATTAGAGAGATTGGTCTATAATTTTATTTCTCTGTTTTCAACCTATCTGGTTCAGATATCAGTACCATGTATGTGTTATAAAAGGAATTTGGTAGGACTCCTTCAATCCCTATTTTTTTCAAATAGTTTATATAGCATTAGAGTTAATTGTTCTTTAAATGTTTGGTAGAATTCACATGTAAATCCATCTGGTCCTGGGGATTTTTTTCTCAGGGAGTGGTCAATAGCTTGTTCTATTTCTTTTTCTGAAATGGGACTATTTAGACTATTTACTTCTTCCTCTGTTAATTTGGGCAAGCTATATTTTTAAGGGTATTCTTCCATTTCATTTAAGTTATCGAATTTATTGGCATAAAGTTGGGCAAAGTAACTCCTAAATATTGTTCTAATTTCCTCTTCATTAGTGTTGATTTCTCCCTTTTTATTTTTAAGACTAACAATTTGATTGTCCTCTTTGCTTTTTTAAATCAGATTTACTAAGGCTTTATCTATTTTGTTGGTTTTTTCATAGAACCAACTCTTAGTTTTATTAATTAATTCATCAGGTTTTTTTTACTTTCAATTTTATTAATCTCTCCTTTAATTTTTAGAATTTTAAGTTTCCTGTTTGTCTGGGGCTTTGTAATTTGTTCATTTTCTAGCATTTTTAGTTGTAAGCCCAATTCACTGACCTTCTCTTTCTCTATTTTATGCAAGTAAGCTTCTAGAGATATAGAATTTCCCCTTATTGCTGCTTTGGCTATATCCCACACATTTTGGTATGATGTCTCATTATTGTCATTTTCTTGGGTGAAGTTATTAATTATGTCTATGATTTGCTGTTTCACCCAATCATTCTTTAGTAAGAGATTATTTAGGTTCCAATTATTTTTGGTCTCTTTTCCCCTGTCTTTTTATTGAATGTAATTTTCATTGCATCCTGGTCTGAACAGGATGCATTTACTATTTCTCCTTACTGCATTTGATTTTGAGGTTTTTATTTCCTAATATATGGTCAATTTTTCATAGATTCCATGAACTGCTGAGAAGAAAGTGTACTCTTTTCTGTATCCATTTAGTTTTCTCCAAAGATTTATCATATCAAACTTTTCTAGTCTTCTATGTACCTCTTTGTTTTCTTATTTATTTTATGGTTTGGTTTATCTAATTCTGAGAGTGCAAGGTTGAGATCTCCCACTATTATAGTTTTGCCGTCTATTTCTTCTTGCAGCTCTCTTAATTTCTCTTTTAAGAATTTAGATGCTGCACAACTTGGTGTGTATATGTTTAATATTGATATTGTTTCATTATCTATGCTACCCTTTAGCAAGATATAGCGCCCTTACTTATACCTTTTAATTAGATCAATTTTTACTTTTGCTTGATCTGAGATGAGAATGGCTCTATCCCTGCTTTTTTGGCTTCACTTGAAGCATAGTAGATTCTGCTCCAAACTTTTACTTTTCTTCTGTATGTATCACCGTGTTTCAGGTGTGTTTCCTTTAAACAACATATTGTAGGATTCTGGCTTTTAATCCAGTCGGCTAATTGCTTCCTCTTTATGGGGGAGGTTACCCCATTCACATTTATGGTTAAAATGATTAATTCTATATTACTTACCATTCTGTTAAGCCCTACTTATGCTTTTTTTTCCCTTTCTTTCCCCCTTACCCCCCTCCCCAATATTAAACTTGTGAGCACCACTTGCTTTTCACAGCCGGCCTTTTTATTATCCCTTCCCCACCTTAAAGTTCCTCCCCCCATTTTACCCCTTTTCCTCACAATTTCTACATTCCCTTACCCTTAGCTTACTCCTTCTTTTTTTTACTTCCCCCTCCCACTTTTCAATGACGTGGAAGAAGTTTCACCATAAATCAAATATGTCTATATTTTTCTCTTTAAGCAATTCTAATGAGAATATGATACACACTATGTTCATCCCTCTCCTTTTTTTCTACCTTTGCCTCTTTGTGAAATGTATTCCCACCATTTTACCCTTTTTTATGATATAATTTCCTTTCCACTTCTAGTTTCTAGAACAAATTATACATGTGTTATTTCTATATCTTTATGGAAGAAATATAGTTCTTAAGATTTCTTTTTACCTTTTTAGAAATTTCTTGAGTTCTGTATTTGGAGATCAAACTTTTTGTATAGATCTGGTTTTTTTCATGAAGAATAGATGGCATTTATTTATTTCGTTAAATGTCCATCTTCTTCCCTGGAAAAAGATGTTCATTTTTGCTGGGTAAGTTATTCTTGAATGCATACTAAGTTCCTTAGCCTTTTGGAACATCATATTCCAGGCCCTTCACTCCTTTAATGTGAATGCTGCTAGATCATGGGTTATCCTTATTGTGGCTCCTCCATATCTGAATTACTTTTTTCTAGCAGCTTCCAATATTTTTCCTTTTTCTGATGGTTCTTGAACTTGGCCACGATATTTCTTGGCATTTTGATTTTAGAGTCCCTTTCAGTTGGTGATAGATGAATTTTTTCAATATCTATTTTACCCTCTGTTTCTAAAATGTCTGGGCAATTGTCTCTGGTAATTTTCTGGAAAATAGTGTCCAGGCTCTTTTTTTTTCTTATATTTTTCAGGGAGTCCAATTATTCTCGGATTGTCTCTCCTGGATCTGTTTTCCAGGTCTGTTGTCTTCCCAATAAGATACTTGACATTCTTTTCCATGGTTTCATTTTTCTAGTTTTGCTTGACTGATTCTTGTTTCTCCTTGAGTTATTCACTTCTATTTGTTCCATACTGATTTTAAATGATGTATTTTCTTCATTTTTTAATATCTTTTTTGTAATTGTCCAATTGAGTTTTTAAGTGAGTTTTTTTTTGCTCTATGAATTTTTTTTTCCATTTCATCAATTTTATTTTTGAGAGAGTTATTTCCTTTTTCCAACTCACTAATCCTGTTTACCTTGGAGTTCTTTACCTTTTCCAATTCACTAATTTTGTTTCTCAATGATTTGATTTCTTTATCCACTTTAAATGGTGGGATGACTTCTCCACACTCTCTTGCCAAGGTTCCCTTTCCTTTCCAATTTCTCTTCTAGCTCTCTTGTGAGAGCCTTTTTGATTTTCTCTATGAGAGTCTTGTGTATTGAAGAGCAGATCATATCCCCCTTTGGGGATTCCTCTGGGACAGTCTGTTTTTAGTCTCCTCAAGTTTTGAAGTCTGCTCTCTATCAATATAGAAGCTATCAATGATTAGAGCCCTTTTAAAATTTTTGTTCATTTTGTCAGAGCAGAATCAAAGAAAACAAATTGACAAGAAAAACAATTGGTCTGCTTTTTTTCGGGGGGGGGGAATGGAGCTGGATGTTGTTACTTGGCTTACTCTACAAACTGTGGGAGACAGCAGTAAGGCACTAACAGGACAACAATGGCTGGGCTGTGTATGAGCTCTGAGGCTCTAACAATGCACTGAGTCACTCCGAGTGGGGGTGGGGGTGACCACATCCAGAGAGAAGCTAGCTTTTCGGGGTTTTATTCTTTTCCTCCTGTCTTTACAGCTTTTCTGCTAATCTTGGCTTGCTGCCAAGATAGAATATCCACACTGGGGTAAAGGTGAACAGCAGAAACAGCAGAGATCAAACCCCTCCCCACTACAGTCTTCACAGTGTCTGCTGCCTTGCTTTTGCTACTTGCCCTCAACCTGCACCTGCCATCTTGGCCAGAAGTCAGCATCTAAGTTTCTAAAGGAGAAGTTAAGACAGTTGCAAGAAGAAATAGACAGCAAAACTGTACTATTGGGGGATCTCAACTTTAAACTCTAAGAATTAGATAAATCAAACCACAAAAAAATAAGAAAGAAATTAAGGAAGTAAATAGAATATTAGAAAAATTATGTATGATAGATCTTTGGAGAAAACTGAATGGTGACAGGAAGGAGTATACTTTCTTCTCAGTAGTTCATTGAAGTTCTATAAAAATTGACCATGTATTAGGACATAAAGAATTCAAAATTAAATGCAGGAAGGCAGAAATAGTTAATGTTTTCTTTTGAGATCATGATGCAATAAAAACTACATTCAACAAAAACTAGGGGTAATTAGACCAAAAAGTAATTGGAAACGAAATAATCTCATCTTAAAAAATTATTGGATGAAATAGAAAATTATAGACACAATTAATAATTTCACTCAAAATAATGACAATGATGAGACAATCATACCAAAATTCGTGGGATACAAGCAAAGCAGTAATAAAGGGAAATTTTATATCTTTAGAGGCTTACTTGAATAAAATAGAGAAAGAGAAGATCAATTAATTTGGCTCGCAATTTAAAAAGATAGAAAAAGACCAAATTAAAAATCCTCAATCAAATAGTAAACTTGAAATTCTAAAATTAAAAGGAGAAATTAATAATATTGAAAGAAAAACAAATAACTATTGAATTAATAAATAAAACTAAAAGTTGGTTTTATGAAAAAACCAATAAAATAGATATACCTTTGGTAAATGTGATTAGAAAAAGGAAAGTGGAAAATCAATTTGTTAATCTTAAAAATAAAATGGGAGAACTTTCCACCAATGAAGAGGAAATTAGAGGAATTATAAGGAGTCACATTGCCCAACTTTATGCCAATAAATTTGATGACCTAAGTGAAATGGATGACTACCTCCAAAAATATAGACTTCCCAGATTAACAGAGGAAGAAGTAAATTGTCCCATTTCAGAAAAAGAAATTGAACAAGCTATTAATCAACTTCCTAAGAAAAAATCTGCAGAACTAAATGGATTTATATGTGAATTCTACTAAACATTTAAAGAACAATTAGCCCCAATGCTATACAAACTATTTGAAAAAATAGGGAATGAAATAGTCCTACCAAATTTCTTTTATGACACAGACATGGTACCTGTATCTAAACCAGGTAGGCTGAAAACAAAACAGAAAGAAAATTATAGACCAATGTCACTAATGAATATTGATGAAAAAAAGCTTAAATGAAATATTAGCAAAAAGATTACAGAAAATCATCTCCAGTATAATACACTATGATCAAGTAGGATTTACACCAGGAATGCAGGACTGATTCAGTATTAGGAAAACTATTTGTATAATTGACCATATTAATAACCAAATTAACAAAAAATATATGATCATCTCAATAGATGCAGAAAAAGCATTTGATAAAATCCATTTCTATTAAAAACACTTGAGAGTATAGGAATAAATAGTCTTTTCTTTAAAATAATCAGTAGCATTTATTTAAAACCATCAGTAACCATCACATGTGATGGTGATAAACTGGAACCTTTCCCAATAAGATTAGGAGTGAAACAAGGTTGCCCACTGTCACCATTACTATTCAATATTGTATTAGAAATGCTAGCTTTGGCAATGAGTTGAGGAAGAGATTAAAAGAATTAGAGTTAGGTAATGAGGAAACCACATTATCAATCTTTGCTGATGATATGATGGTATAGTTTAAAGAACCCCAGAGATTCTACTTAAAATCTATTAGAAGTAATGCACACCTTTAGCAAAGTTGGAATACAAAATTAACCAACATAAGTCATCAGCATTCTTATATATCACTAATAAAATCCAACAGTTAGTGTTACAAAGAGAATTTCTATTTAAAATAACTACAGATAATATAAAATACTTAGAAATATATCTGTCAAGGGAAAATCAGGAGCTACATGAGCAAAAATACAAAACACTTTCCACAAAATGAAGTCTGATCTAACCAACTTGAAAAATATTCAATGCTCTTGGATAGGGTGAGCAATTATAACAAAGATGACAATACTGCCTTAACTAATCTGTTTATTTAGTGCTATACCAATCAGACTCCCAAAAATCTATTTTAATGACCTAGAAAAAATAACAACAAAGTTCATATGGAAAAAACAAAAGTCAAGAATTCAAGGGAAATAATGAAAAAAAAATCCAATGGAGATGGCCTACCTGTACCGGATCTAAAATTATATTATAAAGCAGAAGTTGCCAAAACCATTTGATATTGGCTAAGAAATAGACTAGTTCTATAGTGGAATAGGTTAGGTTCAAAGGACAAAATAGTCAATAACTTTAATAATCTAATGTTTGACAAGACAAACCCATAGAACTTTTGGGATAAGAATTCACTATTTGACAAAAAGTGCTGGGAAAATTGTAAATTATTATGGGAAAAACTAGGCATTGACCCACTTTAATACCGTATACCAAGATAAAGTCAAAATGGGCTCATTACCTAGGCATAAAGAGTGAGATTATAAATAAATTAGGAAAATATAGGATAGTTTATCCCTCAACCTGTGGAAAAGCAAAGAGTTTATGTCCAAAGAAGAACTGGAGACCATTATTGATCACAAAATAGAAAATTCTGATTATGTCAAATTGAAAAGTTTTTGTGCAAGCAAAACTAATGCAGACAAGATTACAAGGGAAGCAATAAACTGGGAAAATATTTTACAGTCAAAGGTTCTGATAAAGGCCTCATTTCCAAAAGATAGAGAATTGACTCTAATTTAAGAAATCAAGCCATTCTCCAATTGATAAATGGTCAAAGGATATGAACAGACAATTCTCAGATGAAGAAATTGAAACTATTTCTAGCCATATGAATAGATGCTCCAAGTCTTTATTAATCAGAGAAATGCAAATTAAGACAACTGTGAGATACCATTTGATACCTGTCAGATTGGCTAGAATGACAGGGAAAGATAATGTCGAATGCTGGAGGGGATGTAAGAAAACTGGGACAGTGATACATTTTTGGTGGAATTGTGAATATATCCAACCATTCTGGAGAGCGATTTGGAACAATACCCAAATACTTATCAAACTATGCATACCCTTTGATCCAGGAATGTGGGCTTATAAGTGGGCTTATATCCCAAAGAGATCTTAAAGAAGGGAAAGGGACCTGTATGTACAAGAATGTTTGTGGCAGCCCTCTTTGTGGTGGCCAAAAACTGGAAACTGAGTGAATGCCCATCAATTGGAAAATGGCTGAATAAATTTTGGTATATGAATATTATGAAATATTATTGTTCTGTAAGAAATGACCAGCAGGATCATTTCAGAAAGGCCTGCAGAAACTTACATGCACTGATTCTGAGTGAAATGAGCAGGACCAAGATATCATTATATACTTCAATAACAATACTATATGATGGCTGTGGCCTTCTTCAACAATGAGAAGGACCAAATCAGTTCCAATAGAGCAGTAATGAATTAAACCAGCTACACCTAGCAAAACAACTCTGGGACATGATTATGAACCACTACATAGAATTCTGAATTCCTGTAACCTGCATTTTTGATTTCCTTCACAGGTTAATTGTCAAATATTTTAAAGTAGGGTTTTTTTTTGTACAGCAAAATAACTGTATGGGCATATACACATATATTGTATTTAGCTTATACTTTAACATATTTAATATGTGTTAGTCAACCTGACATCTAGGGAGCGGGTGGGGGGAAGGAGGGGAAAAATTGGAACAAAAGGTTTTGCAGTTTTCAATGCTGAAAAATTACCCATGCATATATCTTGTAAATAAAAAAGCTAAATTTAAAAAGGAGCAAACAGGAATCAAGAATCTAGAAATTAGAAACTTCTAAAATCTGAGATACATGGACAATTAACTTCTGTTAGTTACATACATACATATATACATAAGATCAAAGTCAATTTCCCCATTAGATAAGTGATCAAGGAATAAAAAAAAATTCTAAATTATTAACAATCATATGAAACACTACTCTGAAGCATAACATGAGAACTGCAAATCAAAATAAATCCAATGCCTAACTTCACACATAATAAATTGACTGAGAAGATAAAAGGTGGGAAGATGTTCAAGAAGTTGTAAAAAGACAGTTTCAGTAAAAAGCAAGTCATGATGATGCATTTTTTCAAGGATCTGTGAATTGAATTAATCTAACAATTCTAGAAAGAGATCTGGTATTTCATTTAATTTCTTGACAGTAGGAGTTATTTTATCTATCTATATCTAGCCATCTAGCTATACACTTATCATTCAAACATATATCTACATCTTTTTTGTGTGTTTTACATACTTAATAAATTTTGATTGATTGACAGAAGTGGGCATGCACTTTAACCTTGCATTTAATAGGCATATGGTATTTGTCAGATTAGTAAATTTAAAAATGGATATTTTTAAACATTTTCCTCATCAACTTCCCCTTGTAATTCCTACATTATATGGTGCTGAAATTCCCAAGATTACTTGAGTTTTCCTGTAAAATGTTGAGAAAATTAAACCTCTGTCAATTACTTGGCATCTGGTAAAGTTGAAAATATCATCTGTGTACTGAATTTTAGTCCATACATTATTACTTGATTAGAATGCTGTAAGTGACAGAAAGGCACAAAATTCCTTAGTACTGGGGTTTGTGCTTCAAAATTGATTTTAGCTGGCAGGAATATAAAACCATGTGTTCCTCAAACCTGAGCTACCAATGCCACAATAATAAATCCAGCAGATTAAAAATGTTTCATTT